>NC_134687.1:613234005-613599005 GCF_050947455.1 Rhinoderma darwinii
CCAGGGTGATTGGTGGTAGGTCCCGGTGGGGGGGCAGCGGGAGCAACCTGCATCCTCATGCCCAGCCAGAGTTCCAGGGTGATTGGTGGTAGGTACCGGTGGGGGGGGCAGCGGGAGAAACCTACATCCCCATGCCCAGCCAGAGTTCCAGGGTGATTGGTGGTAGGTCCCGGTGGGGGGCAGCGGGAGAAACCTACATCCCCATGCCCAGCCAGAGTTCCAGGGTGATTGCTGGAAGGACCCGGTGGGGGGGCAGCGGGAGCAACCTGCATCCCCATGCCCAGCTAGAGTTCCAGGGTGATTGGTGGTAGGTCCCGGTGGGGGGGGCAGCGGGAGCAACCTGCATCCCCATGCCCAGCCAGAGTTCCAGGGTGATTGGTGGTAGGTCCCGGTGGGGGGGCAGCGGGAGCAACCTGCATCCTCATGCCCAGCCAGAGTTCCAGGGTGATTGCAGGTAGGTCCCGTTGGGGGCCAGCGGGAGCAACATGCATCCCCATGCCCAGCCAGAGTTCCAGGGTGATTGCTGGAAGGACCCGGTGGGGGGGCAGCGGGAGCAACCTGCATCCCCATGCCCAGCTAGAGTTCCAGGGTGATTGGTGGTAGGTCCCGGTGGGGGGGCAGCGGGAGCAACCTGCATCCTCATGCCCAGCCAGAGTTCCAGGGTGATTGGTGGTAGGTCCCGGTGGGGGGGGCAGCGGGAGCAACCTGCATCCTCATGCCCAGCCAGAGTTCCAGGGTGATTGCAGGTAGGTCCCGTTGGGGGCCAGCGGGAGCAACATGCATCCCCATGCCCAGCCAGAGTTCCAGGGTGATTGGTGGTAGGTCCCGGTGGGGGGGCAGCGGGAGCAACCTGCATCCCCATGCCCAGCCAGAGTTCCAGGGTGATTGGTGGTAGGTACCGGTGGGGGGGCAGCGGGAGAAACCTACATCCCCATGCCCAGCCAGAGTTCCAGGGTGATTGGTGGTAGGTCCCGGTGGGGGGGCAGCGGGAGCAACCTGCATCCCCATGCCCAGCCAGAGTTCCAGGGTGATTGGTGGTAGGTCCCGGTGGGGGGCAGCGGGAGCAACCTGCATCCTCATGCCCAGCCAGAGTTCCAGGGTGATTGCAGGTATGTCCCGGTGGGGTGGAAGGAGGGGGGCAGCGGGACCAACCTGTGTCCCTATGCCCAGCCAGAGTTCCAGAGTGATTGCAGGTAGGTCCCGTTGGGGGCCAGCGGGAGCAACATGCATCCCCATGCCCAGCCAGAGTTCCAGGGTGATTGCAGGAAGGACCCGGTGGGGGGGGCAGCGGGAGCAACTTGCATCCCCATGCCCAGCCAGAGTTCCAGGGTGATTGCAGGAAGGTCCCGGTGGGGGGCCAGCGGGAGCAACCTGCATCCCCATGCCCAGCCAGAGTTCCAGGGTGATTGGTGGTAGGTCCCGGTGGGGGGGCAGCGGGAGCAACCTGCATCCTCATGCCCAGCCAGAGTTCCAGGGTGATTGCAGGTAGGTCCCGTTGGGGGCCAGCGGGAGCAACATGCATCCCCATGCCCAGCCAGAGTTCCAGGGTGATTGCTGGAAGGACCCGGTGGGGGGGCAGCGGGAGCAACCTGCATCCCCATGCCCAGCTAGAGTTCCAGGGTGATTGGTGGTAGGTCCCGGTGGGGTGGAAGGGGAGCAGCGGGAGCAACCTGCATCCCCATGCCCAGCCAGAGTTCCAGGGTGATTGCAGGTAGGTCCCGGTGGGGGGGCAGCGGGAGCAACTTGCATCCCCATGCCCAGCCAGAGTTCCAGGGCGATTGCTGGTAGGTCCCGGTGGGGTGGAAGGGGGAGCAACCCGCATCTCCATGCCCAGCCAGAGTTCCAGGGTGATTGCTGGTAGGTCCCGGTGGGGTGGAAGGGGGGCAGCGGGAGCAACCTGCATCCCCATGCCCAGCCAGAGTTCCAGGGTGATTGCAGGTAGGTCCCGGTGGGAGTCAGCGGGAGCAACTTGCATCCCCATGCCCAGCCAGAGTTTCAGGGTGATTGCTGGTAGGTAAGGAGATCCATTTGGTGACCAAACAGCAGTGAAAATAAAAAGGCCCAAATGTCAAAGAATGACACTTCTGCTACTGAAAGTGAAACATTTGAAAGTGAAACATTTAAAATCAAGTTAAAGTGGGGTATGTTCAAAAATGTCAGAGGCGGTGGTGAGCAGCAGAGGCAGGCCGGGGCAGAGTTCCAGGGCCAGGGGGTGACGGCAGGCAGCGTAGGCCGGGGCAGAGTTCCAGGGCGGTGGGGAGAGGACTGGGCCTCAATCCAAGGAGATCCATTTGGTGACTAAACAGCAGTGACAATAAAAAGGCCCAAATGCCAAAGAATGACATTTCTGCTACTGAAAGTGAAACATTTAAAATCAAGTTACAGTGGGGTATGTTCACAAATGTCAGAGGCGGTGGTGAGCAGCAGAGGCAGGCCGGGGCAGAGTTCCAGGGCCAGGGGTGTGACGGCAGGCAGCGTAGGCCGGGGCAGAGTTCCAGGGCGGTGGGGAGAGGACTAGGCCTCAATCCAAGGAGATCCATTTGGTGACCAAGCAGCAGTGAAAATAAAAAGGCCCAAATGTCAAAGAATGCCATTTCTGCTACTGAAAGTGAAACATTTGAAAGTGAAACATTTAAAATCAAGTTAAAGTGGGGTATGTTCACAAATGTCAGAGGCGGTGGTGAGCAGCAGAGGCAGGCCGGGGCAGAGTTCCAGGGCCAGGGGGTGACGGCAGGCAGCGTAGGCCGGGGCAGAGTTCCAGGGCGGTGGGGAGAGGACTGGGCCTCAATCCAAGGAGATCCATTTGGTGACTAAACAGCAGTGACAATAAAAAGGCCCAAATGCCAAAGAATGACATTTCTGCTACTGAAAGTGAAACATTTAAAATCAAGTTACAGTGGGGTATGTTCACAAATGTCAGAGGCGGTGGTGAGCAGCAGAGGCAGGCCGGGGCAGAGTTCCAGGGCCAGGGGTGTGACGGCAGGCAGCGTAGGCCGGGGCAGAGTTCCAGGGCGGTGGGGAGAGGACTAGGCCTCAATCCAAGGAGATCCATTTGGTGACCAAGCAGCAGTGAAAATAAAAAGGCCCAAATGTCAAAGAATGCCATTTCTGCTACTGAAAGTGAAACATTTGAAAGTGAAACATTTAAAATCAAGTTAAAGTGGGGTATGTTCACAAATGTCAGAGGCGGTGGTGAGCAGCAGAGGCAGGCCGGGGCAGAGTTCCAGGGCCAGGGGGTGACGGCAGGCAGCGTAGGCCGGGGCAGAGTTCCAGGGCGGTGGGGAGAGGACTAGGCCTCAATCCAAGGAGATCCATTTGGTGACCAAGCAGCAGTGAAAATAAAAAGGCCCAAATGTCAAAGAATGCCATTTCTGCTACTGAAAGTGAAACATTTGAAAGTGAAACATTTAAAATCAAGTTAAAGTGGGGTATGTTCACAAATGTCAGAGGCGGTGGTGAGCAGCAGAGGCAGGCCGGGGCAGAGTTCCAGGGCCAGGGGTGTGACGGCAGGCAGCGTAGGCCGGGGCAGAGTTCCAGGGCGGTGGGGAGAGGACTGGGCCTCAATCCAAGGAGATCCATTTGGTGACTAAACAGCAGTGACAATAAAAAGGCCCAAATGCCAAAGAATGACATTTCTGCTACTGAAAGTGAAACATTTAAAATCAAGTTACAGTGGGGTATGTTCACAAATGTCAGAGGCGGTGGTGAGCAGCAGAGGCAGGCCGGGGCAGAGTTCCAGGGCCAGGGGTGTGACGGCAGGCAGCGTAGGCCGGGGCAGAGTTCCAGGGCGGTGGGGAGAGGACTAGGCCTCAATCCAAGGAGATCCATTTGGTGACCAAGCAGCAGTGAAAATAAAAAGGCCCAAATGTCAAAGAATGCCATTTCTGCTACTGAAAGTGAAACATTTGAAAGTGAAACATTTAAAATCAAGTTAAAGTGGGGTATGTTCACAAATGTCAGAGGCGGTGGTGAGCAGCAGAGGCAGGCCGGGGCAGAGTTCCAGGGCCAGGGGGTGACGGCAGGCAGCGTAGGCCGGGGCAGAGTTCCAGGGCGGTGGGGAGAGGACTAGGCCTCAATCCAAGGAGATCCATTTGGTGACCAAGCAGCAGTGAAAATAAAAAGGCCCAAATGTCAAAGAATGCCATTTCTGCTACTGAAAGTGAAACATTTGAAAGTGAAACATTTAAAATCAAGTTAAAGTGGGGTATGTTCACAAATGTCAGAGGCGGTGGTGAGCAGCAGAGGCAGGCCGGGGCAGAGTTCCAGGGCCAGGGGGTGACGGCAGGCAGCGTAGGCCGGGGCAGAGTTCCAGGGCGGTGGGGAGAGGACTGGGCCTCAATCCAAGGAGATCCATTTGGTGACTAAACAGCAGTGACAATAAAAAGGCCCAAATGCCAAAGAATGACATTTCTGCTACTGAAAGTGAAACATTTAAAATCAAGTTACAGTGGGGTATGTTCACAAATGTCAGAGGCGGTGGTGAGCAGCAGAGGCAGGCCGGGGCAGAGTTCCAGGGCCAGGGGTGTGACGGCAGGCAGCGTAGGCCGGGGCAGAGTTCCAGGGCGGTGGGGAGAGGACTAGGCCTCAATCCAAGGAGATCCATTTGGTGACCAAGCAGCAGTGAAAATAAAAAGGCCCAAATGTCAAAGAATGCCATTTCTGCTACTGAAAGTGAAACATTTGAAAGTGAAACATTTAAAATCAAGTTAAAGTGGGGTATGTTCACAAATGTCAGAGGCGGTGGTGAGCAGCAGAGGCAGGCCGGGGCAGAGTTCCAGGGCCAGGGGGTGACGGCAGGCAGCGTAGGCCGGGGCAGAGTTCCAGGGCGGTGGGGAGAGGACTAGGCCTCAATCCAAGGAGATCCATTTGGTGACCAAGCAGCAGTGAAAATAAAAAGGCCCAAATGTCAAAGAATGCCATTTCTGCTACTGAAAGTGAAACATTTGAAAGTGAAACATTTAAAATCAAGTTAAAGTGGGGTATGTTCAAAAATGTCAGAGGCGGTAGTGAACAGCAGAGGCAGACCGTGGCACAGTTCCAGGGCCAGAGTGTGATACTGTCCGCCGATAGATAACCCTTTGCACATTATCGTCATCATCATTATCAGCAGCAGTTGCTGTCAGCCAGCTCCAGAGTGTATGAGCGGGGTGTGCTGCCCATTGCAGCCCGGGGTAGAGGAGCCGTATGCAAGCTGTGCATGCCCGGTGGCAACAGTGTATGAGCTCCACAGCGCCAGCGGGGGGGGTGTCCCACTATGTCCCAAGCCGCCTGACATGTACTTCCGGTCGGCTAGGAGGTGGCATGTCACCTGGGCTGTCAGCCAGCCCCAGAGTGTATGAGCGGCGTGTGCCTGCACCCGTGGGGGGGATACAGGAGCCATGGGGAAGCTGTGCAAGACCGGGGGCAGCCGTGTAGGAGCTCTGCAGCGCCCGCTGTGGACTTCCAGGGCAAGAGCGGTAGGAGCGGCCAACTCATGCCGACCTCCTGGAACTCCCCGTCGGCTTCGCTCGCGGGTCGGTCCCGCTGATTTTTCTACCTTCATAATAAAAAAATCTTTTTTTTTTTATGGCATTTTCGGAAGCCTCAAGCCCACCTGGAGTTGCACGAGCAAGGCCACCTCGGCGTCTCCTTCCGAAAGCGGCCGGGAGCCAGTTCCGAGTATGAGCGGCGTGTGCCTGCCTTTTGCACCCGTGGGGGGATAGAGGGGCTCCTTGGGAGCTTGTACATGCCGGCAGCTTCCTTGTGGGAGCTCCACAGCGCCCGCAGCGAGTCCCGTTGTGTCCAGCCGGCTGACAAGCACTTCCGGTCCGCGAAGGATGCATGTCAGCGGCGGTGTGCCCGCTCCGGGTATGAGCGGCGTGTGCCTGCCTATGGCATCCTTGGGGGGATAGAGGAGCCATGGGGAAGCCGTGCCAGCCCGGTTGCAGCCGTGTACCAGCTCCTCAGCGCCAGCGTCGGAGTTTGAGGGCTTTAGCGGTATGCACGGCCAACTCATGCCGACCTCCTGGAACTCCCCGTCGGCTTCGCTCGCGGGTCGGTCCCGCTGATTTTTCTACCTTCATAATAAAAAAATCTTTTTTTTTTTATGGCATTTTCGGAAGCCTCAAGCCCACCTGGAGTTGCACGAGCAAGGCCACCTCGGCGTCTCCTTCCGAAAGCGGCCGGGAGCCAGTTCCGAGTATGAGCGGTGTGTGCCTGCCTTTTGCACCCGTGGGGGAATAGAGGAGCCATGGGGAAGCTGTGCATGCCCAAGCTTCAAACTGTCACCATGTCAACAGACATGGTGACAGCGTCCCGATCGCAAAGCAGGATTCAAACAGGACCAATCAGAGTGGTCCCTGTGCCGGAAACGAGCTGTGATTGGTCAGTACTGACAGGCCAATCACAGCCCAGTAGCAGTGGTGCCTGCCTATTGCACCCGTGGGGGGGATAGAGGAGCCATGGGGAAGCTGTGCATGCCCAAGCTTCAAACTGTCACCATGTCAACAGACATGGTGACAGCGTCCCGATCGCAAAGCAGGATTCAAACAGGACCAATCAGAGTGGTCCCTGTGCCGGAAACGAGCTGTGATTGGTCAGTACTGACAGGCCAATCATAGCGCAGGAGCAGTGTTGCCTGCCTATTGCACCCGTGGGGGGAATAGAGGAGCCATGGGGAAGCTGTGCATGCCCAAGCTTCAAACTGTCACCATGTCAACAGACATGGTGACAGTGTCCCGATCGCAAAGCAGGATTCAAACAGGACCAATCAGAGTGGTCCCTGTGCCGGAAACGAGCTGTGATTGGTCAGTACTGACAGGCCAATCACAGCGCAGTAGCAGTGGTGCCTGCCTATTGCACCCGTGGGGGGGATAGAGGAGCCATGGGGAAGCTGTGCATGCCCAAGCTTCAAACTGTCACCATGTCAACAGACATGGTGACAGCGTCCCGATCACAAAGCAGGATTCAAACAGGACCAATCAGAGTGGTCCCTGTGCCGGAAACGAGCTGTGATTGGTCAGTACTGACAGGCCAATCACAGCGCAGGAGCCGTGGTTTGCCGGCATCTCCGTCTCTGACAAGCTCTTTCCTGTCAGAGAGCTTGTGAGAGACGGAGACAGGAATAAATACAGTGCGTAAGTTAAAAAAAAACAGCGATCTGCCGCTTTTCTGCCCTTTTGTGCCCACTAACCTGTTTTTAGTTAGTTAGGTAGCACAAGTTTTTCAGTATGGCCAAAAGAGTCTTTTTAGCCGAGGAAGCATCTGCAATGCTGTGTTCCGACACGGACAGCGCAAGTGAAGGTGAGGAGCAGTTCGTGCTTCCATCTTCCTCTGCATCCAGTGACTCTGAATCTGCACCCCCCAGTCGGCGTAGAAGAGCCGTAGTTCCTGATCTGCCTGAGCTGACCTGGGAAGCTGCAGAGAATTATACCCCCCAGGTGCCTGAGTTTACAGCCCGCTCAGGCATTCAAATTGAAATGACGGGTTTCAGCCCCATTGATTATTTTAACCTTTTTTTTTCAGACTCCCTTTTAGCGTTAATGGTCCAGCAGACCAACATCTATGCGGAACAATTTATCGCCCAGAACCCTGACTCTTATTATGGGAGAAGCCGAAATTGGACCCCCACAAACCTAGTGGAATTGCGGAAGTTTTGGGGCATATTTTTAAGTTTTGGCCTAATAAAAAAGCCTAGGATTAGAGACTATTGGTCCCTTGATATTTTATATAACACCCCCATTTACCGCACAGTAATGCCAAGGAAGCGCTTCGAAGCCATCCTGAAATTCCTTCATTACAATGATAATAGCCAGTGCCCACCCCCACAGGACCCAAATTTTGATAGGCTATATAAAATACGACCATTGATTGCCCACTACTCCCAAATTTTTTCCCACGTTTATACCCCCCAGCAAAATATTTCGGTAGATGAATCCCTAGTCAGCTTCAAGGGTAGACTGCACTTCAGGCAGTATCTACCCAATAAAAGAGCCCGGTACGGCATAAAGCTCTACAAGCTGTGCGAAAGTGCCACCGGTTACACCTACTCCTTTAGGGTCTATGAGGGAAAAGACTCCCATATAGATCCCCCAGAATGCCCCCCTTTCCTTGGAATTAGTGGAAAGATCGTATGGGATCTTATCCATCCTTTACTTGGGAAAGGCTATCATCTTTATCTGGACAACTTTTATAACAGTGTCCCCTTAGTAAAAGTTCTCTTGTCCAGATCCACCTTGGCATGCGGAACAATCCGCAAAAATAAGAAGGGCCTCCCCAAAACATTGCTGGGTCAGATCCTAAAATTAGGAGAGAGCAAAGCTTTCTGCTGCGACAATCTGCTCCTCCTAAAGTATAAGGATAAAAGGGACGTCCTTATACTGACCAGCATACACGACAGCAGATGCAGCCTAGTCCCTGTACGTGGATCCACTTCCCAAGTCCCAAAACCATATTGTGTACAGGAGTACAACAAGTATATGGGTGGCGTTGACCTGTCCGACCAGGTTATAAAACCATACAACGCCATGCGCAAGACCAGAGTATGGTATAAGAAGCTGTCTGTGCATCTTACACAGATGGCTTTATACAACGCCTTTGTCCTCTATAGATATGCCAGCAGTGGAGGTACGTTCCTGCAATTTCAGGAAAAGGTCATAAAGTCCCTGATGTTTGGTAACCAGGAAGGAGAGGGCAGTTCATCTGGCTCTTCCGTCAGTAGGATAATTCCCGGCCAGCATTTCCCGACAGAAATCCCCCCCACTGAAAAAAAAAAGAAGCCCCAAAAAAAATGCCGTGTGTGTGCCAAGCGAGGCATTCGTAAGGACACCACATACCATTGTGAGACATGTCCCACAAATCCCGGCCTGTGCATGAACCAATGTTTCAAAATATATCATACCTCCTTGGATTTTTAATTTATTTATTCATTATTCACCTTTTCTGTCTCCCATACTGGCCATGACCAATTATTAATTTTTCTACTGACCAGCCCCATTTAAAATTTGATCATTTAAAAATTGTAAAAAAAAACCACCTAAAACAAAACTAAAAATTCTCACTATACCCCTAGATAATTTCCTCAATGGGTGTAGTTTCCGAAATGGGGTCACTTGTGGGGGGTTTCCACTGTTTAGTCCCCTCAGGGGCTTTGTAAATGTGACAAGGCCTCTCAAACCATTCCTGCTAAATGTGATCTCCCAAAGCCAAATGGCACTCCATCCCTTCTAAGCCATGCCCTGTGTTCAAATATCCGTTTATTACCACATGTGGGGTATTGTTTTACTCGGGAGACATTGCTTTACAAATTTTACGGTGCTTTTTCTCCTTCAGTCCTTGTGGAAATGAGAAAAAAAATGGCTAAACCTAAATTTTCTTTGAATAAATGTTGATTTTAATTTTCACGGCCTACTTCCAATAAATTCTGTAAAAAACCTGTGCGGTCAAAATGCTTACCATACCCCTAGATAATTTCCTTGAGGTGTCTAGTTTCCCAGATGGGGTCACTTGTGGGGGGTTTCCACTGTTTAGTCCCCTCAGGGGCTTTGTAAATGTGACAAGGCCTCTCAAACCATTCCTGCTAAATGTGATCTCCCAAAGCCAAATGGCACTCCATCCCTTCTAAGCCATGCCCTGTGTTCAAATATCCGTTTATTACCACATGTGGGGTATTGTTTTACTCGGGAGACATTGCTTTACAAATTTTACGGTGCTTTTTCTCCTTCAGTCCTTGTGGAAATGAGAAAAAAAATGGCTAAACCTAAATTTTCTTTGAATAAATGTTGATTTTAATTTTCACGGCCTACTTCCAATAAATTCTGTAAAAAACCTGTGCGGTCAAAATGCTTACCATACCCCTAGATAATTTCCTTGAGGTGTCTAGTTTCCCAGATGGGGTCACTTGTGGGGGGTTTCCACTGTTTAGTCCCCTCAGGGGCTTTGTAAATGTGACAAGGCCTCTCAAACCATTCCTGCTAAATGTGATCTCCCAAAGCCAAATGGCACTCCATCCCTTCTAAGCCATTCCCTGTGTTCAAATATCCGTTTATTACCACATGTGGGGTATTGTTTTACTCGGGAGACATTGCTTTACAAATTTTACGGTGCTTTTTCTCCTTCAGTCCTTGTGGAAATGAGAAAAAAAATGGCTAAACCTAAATTTTCTTTGAATAAATGTTGATTTTAATTTTCACGGCCTACTTCCAATAAATTCTGTAAAAAACCTGTGCGGTCAAAATGCTCACCATACCCCTAGATAATTTCCTTGAGGTGTCTAGTTTCCCAGATGGGGTCACTTTTGGGGGATTTGTACTGTTTTGTCACTGCAAGAGCCCTTCTAACAAAATAAGGCCCCAAAATCCACTAGGTGTTCCTTTGCTTCTGAGGCCTGTGCTTCATTCCAGTAGCACGCTACGACCACATGTGGGATATTTCCTAAAACTGCAGAAACTGGGCAACAAATATTGAGTTGAATTTCTCTGCTAAAACCTTCTGTGTAATAAAAAAATAGTATTAAAAATTTATTTCTGCCAATAAATATGAAATTTGTAAATTCCACCTCTACTTTGCTTTAATTCCTGTGAAATGTGTAAAGGGTTAAGACATTTTCTAAATGCTGTTTTGAATACTTTGAGGGGTGAAGTTTTTAAAATGGGGTGACTTTTTGGGGGTTTCTAATATATAAGGCCCTCAAAGCCACTTCACAACTGAACTGGCCCCTGTAAAAATGGCCTTTTGACATTTTCTTGAAAATGTGAGAAATTGCTGCTAAAGTTGTAGGCCTTGTGATGTCATAGAAAAATAAAAGGATGTTCAAAAAACGATGCCAATCTAAAGTAGACATATGGGTGATGTTAATTAGCAACCATTTTGTGTGGTATAACTGCCTGTCTTACAAGCAGATACATTTAAATTGAGAAAAATGCTAATTTTTGCAATTTTTCGCTAATTTTCGGTGTTATTCACAATTAAATATAGAACATATCGAGCAAATTTTGCTAGTAACTTAAAGTGCAATGTGTCACGAGAAAACAATCTCAGAATCGCTTGGATAGGTGAAAGCATTCCAGAGTTATTACCACATAAAGTGAACATGTCAGATTTGAAAAATGAGGCTCTGTCAGGAAGGTCAAAAGTGGCTAGGGCGGGAAGGGGTTAAACAACTTAGACATCGCTACGCAGCCAGATCCATCTATCCTGATATGACTTGTTTGTGCCTCTTTTTTCTACATAATCAAGCGACATTCTACTGATTGTTTTAAGGGGAACAGATTTTCATTAATAATTCAGGCCTCTCCACTACAAGAGGAGATATATGAGATCTAACGCTCAATGTTCTGTCCTTGAAACGGGTTCATATACATAATCATTTGTCAACGGCTAAACAAATTGCAAAAGATCAGCAAAGTTTTTGCTTAATATTTAGAAGAAGATTCTTAAAGAACAATGTAAGCAGAATTTGGAGACGCTTCTATATATATATATATATATATATATATATATATATATATATATATATATATATATATATATATATATATATCAAAAGTGCTCCCATTTATGCCGTTATATACAATGCATCACTTGCAAACAAATATATCTCTTCATGCTAGATCAGCAGAACCTCATATTGGTCAAGACAAATAGAACACTTGCCTCAGGCATCCTGTAGAATTCCTAAATTGCTTATCAATCAATTATTTTTAACCCCTTACACACCCAGGCAATTTTAATCTTGTGAACCTGAATTTTTTTGGGGATATTCTCTTTTTGCATACTGGTTAAATTTTTTTATCTAACTTTTTTTACTGTTAGGTTTGTATAGCTGTGTGTGCCCTTGTGGGATAAATTGCACTTTCTTAGCAAGCCAATCCTCGGCATATATAAAATAGCGATTGATTTACATTAACTTGTATTTTGGGAGGAATTCAGAAAAAAACTGTTGTATACAATGTAAAAGTATGCTAGATCAGCAGGATCAGATACTGGGGAAGGCAAATACAGTCTTTGCCTTAGGCATTATGTAAAATCCCTAAATTGCTTAGTAATGAGTTATATTTAATCCCTTATATACCCAGGTGATTTTGACCTTAAAGTAAAAATCTTTTATTATCATGTCGCTTGTGGTACAGAATTCTGTGATGGTTAAAGGGATTTTTCAGTTTAGAGAACTCATTTTCAAACACCCTATTAGGGAAATCTGAGTTAATAGAGGGTGTCCCCTGTTCAGGATCTTCATTTCTTCGCCAGAGTGGAGAGCGGTTACAAAGAGCGTCTCTCACTCTGGAGGACCTGTCCTGTCCTGTATTACACAGACAACTCATTGACATGAATGGACACTGTGTAATGAATAATTTCTCCTGTGGTGGCGCTGCAGGAAAATTGAACAATTACTGCCAGGTGACTCCACACACTTGACCGCTGGGTGTCCCACTTTGTGTTTAGATTTTTTTTCAAGGGAACCTCCTAACAAGTAATTTCCCAAAGCAAAGAACCCCTTCAGATTCTTAATATACCTTAATTGTGGTTGAAATTTTGTTTTCTGATACATTGCACCTAATCCCCTGCAAAAAATATAGATTTAGACACATACCATGCTGATTACCTGCAGCCATGGCTAGAGGGGGCACGGGAGCTTATTGCACCACATTATTCAGGGGCGTAGCAAGGGGGGGCAGGTGGGGCATTTGACCTGGGCACAACTAAGAGGGAAGGTGGGGGGCACCAGGGCCTCACTGACCATGACGGTGGCCTGCTGCCTCTCTGAGGGGACGGCAGTGCCAACCAAACCAGCCGCTGCCACCCCATCTTGCACTGTAGGCAATCAACGTCCTGTGCCCGGCCATTCAGCGCCTTTCAACGACTCAAGCAGCGCTATTGTTTCTTTGCGCTGCTTGCATCTTTGAAAGGCACTGATTGGTAGGGCAGAATGACTTGCCCTGTCAATCAGCGCCTTTAAACGATGCAAGCGGCACGATGACATCATCGCGCCGCTTGCTTCGTTCATCCCCAGCAGACCTGCTCAGAAGAGAGCAGGTCTGCATTGCAACCGGACGGCGTGGGAACGGGATTAAGGTGAGTATGTAAAGTTTTTATTTTTTTATCCTAATAGAAATTAGTGACATTATCTACAGGGGGGCTCTATCTACAGGGGTCGGCTCTATCTACAGGGGGGGTCTATATACAGGGATAGGCTATATGTGGAGCTCTATAGGGGGAGCTATATGTGAGTCACTATATACATGGGGGGCTATATGCAGGGGTGAACTATATGTGGAGCACTACAGGGGTGGTTATATGTGGACACTATCTACAGAGGTGGCTATACGTGGGACACTATCTACAGGGGGCTGTATGTGGGGCACTACCTACAGGGGCTCTATGGGGGTTACTATCTACAGGGGGATCTATGTAGGGCACTATCTACAAGGGGCACTATGGGGGGCACTATCTACAGGGGGCATTGTGTTTGTGTGTGTGCGTGTGTGTGTGTGTGTGTGTGTGTGTGTGTGTGCGTGTGTGTGTGTGTGTGTGTGTGTGTGGGATACAGTGTGTAGCACTATTATATTTAAGTGTACAGTGTCTGGCACCATGAGAACTTTATCTTTGTTTATAGGTGCAGAAATGTTTGAAAAGTGAGAAGCTGAAGACATCTGAGATGCAAACTGCAGAAATGGGCTGTGACCGGGAGAAGTCGTCATAGAGGTCTGGACCGGATGGAGAAGAAAAGAGAAAAAGAAGAGCTAGAATCCGACATTACCTGTGAGTCACTTAATGTAAATGTTTATTCTGCCTCTAATCAGTATTGTAGTCACTGTATGATCTCCAGCGAGATGATGGGTGGTATGATTTTTTTATGAAACAGCAACTCTCATATCCTTACCATTGTTTGGGCCATGCTGGGAGCTGTATACAATTTAGTGCAAACCTATACGGCATGGGTTGCACTAAATTGAGCTGTATTTGTGCTGGTGTTGTATTTATGTACTGATTTTGGATCTGGTGATGTAAATATGTACTGAGCTTGGTTGTGGAGCTGCATATATGTAATGAGTTTGGTTCTGATGCTGTATATATGTACTGATATTGGTTCTGGAGCTGTATATATGTCATGAGTTTGGTTCTGGAGCTGTATATATGTACTGAGCTTTGTTCTGGTGCTGTATATATGTACTGATCGTGGTTCTGGTGTTGTATATATGTGATGAGCTTTGTTCTGGTACTGTATTTATGTAATGAGTTTGGTTCTGGAGCTGTATATATGTACTGAGCTTGGTTCAGGTGCTGTATATATGTACTGATCTTTGTTCTGGTGTTGTATATATGTAATGAGCTTTGTTCTGGTGCTGTATATATGTAATGAGCTTTGTTCTTGTGCTGTATATATGTAATGAGCTCGTTCTGGTGTTGTATATAGAACTATATTGCTTGTAAAATGTACAAATGTTTTTATGCACGAGTTACATAAAAAAAATGTGGAAAAAAATGACACCCCATTGATTGGTAGAGAAAACAAACATGGCGAGGGGAAAGTAGATGTCAGGAAAGAGGTTTGGGGGGGCACCAAACTGAATCTTTGCCCTGGGTGCTGGAGAACCTAGCTACACCTCTGCATTATTGCATTATTTTGTGTTATCTGGGAATTTAATATTGATGGCCTATCCTTGGGAGCGGGGCCTGAACATGGTACCCTAAAATGCTACCATTGAAAAATACAACTTTCCCCACAAAAAACAAGCTTTCATGCAGTTACGGCTTTTGAAATGAGGCGATTAAAAAACAAAAGAGAAGACGCTGCATCCTGAAGGCCTTTTACAAAAAGTGAAATACATTATTATAAAAAGACTTCGACAAGCTGACAGCCTGGGCACGTGAATGGTAGATGATATTTAATGTTGATATATATAACATGGCTCTTCTAGGGCTCAATAATAGTATGGCTGTGTATACAATAAGGGGAATACAATTGGATATAACAGAGCAGGAGAAGGATTGCCAGTAAGCTAAACAGCAGCATTCAATGCCAAGCAGCAGCTGCAAAAGCAAATAAAATTGTAGGTGAATAAAATGACATTTGGAGGTGACAGTGGAGTAAACCAGAGGTGTAGCTAGGTTCTCCTGCACCCGGGGCAAAGATTCAGATTGGCGCCCCCCCCCCCCCAACTTATTTCCCGATTTCTCCTTCCCCCTCGCCATGTTTTCTTTTCCTACCAATCAATGAGATGTAATTTTTTGTTCACAATTTTTTTAATGTAACTTGAGTATAAAAGCATTTTTACATTTTACAAGCGATATAGTTCTATAATGTAATTAACATAAAAATAAATTAAAAGAAAAGAAATTAAAGAGGCCACACACAGCCCCCTGTAGATAGCGCCACACAGCCCCTCTCTTGTAGATAGTGCCACACACAGCCTCCCTTGTAGATAGTGCCACACACAGCCTCCTGTAGATAGTGCCACACACAGCCCCCCTTGTAAATAGTGCCACACAGCCCCCCTTGTAAATAGTGCCACAAAGCAACCCTTGTAGATAGCGCCACACACAGCCCGCTGCCCCTTTGTAAATAGCGCCACACTCCCCCCCTTTTAAATAGCGCCACACTCCCACCCCTTGTACTTAGCGCCACACTGTGAACAGACCGGTGAGCAGTAGCCTACCGCTACCACTCTCCGCTTTGCCTGGTGTGACTTACCGGAGGAGTCGAGGAGGTTATTCGGTGCAGGCAGCGGCAGAGTTTCTTCTGACTAGGGTTGGTGACAGCCAGGGCCGGCCTTAGGTTGGATGGCGCCCTGTGCGGGACTCTCTATTGCCGCCCCCTACACAAACTAAAAATGAACCACATATATGGACACGCTGGAACATATATACTGTACATACATTAAGATAGATATTTAGACATACAGGCAAATATACATACACACATTCTGGAATACATACATACAGGTATATATATATATATATATATATATATATATATACATACGTACAGACACATATACACACACACACACCGGCATATAAATACACAGACAGGGACATATACAAATACAAATACATAAAAGACACAAATATACAAGCACGAAGACACATTCACAAACAGACCCATATATACGCACACAGGCACATATGTACACAGCACAGATAATGTAGTAGATGTTACCTGCAGTCCTATGTAACACCACAGATAACACATTGTAGCAGAGCTGAGATTGTAATTTAGCACAATGTGTTATCTGTGGTGTTACATAGGACTGCAGACAACAGCTACTACATGATCTGTAATCAGAGTTATCACTGTGTTATCTGTGGTGTTACATAGGACTGCAGGTAACACTACTATCTGTATTTAGAGAGTTATCACTGTGTTATCTGTGGTGTTACATAGGACTGCAGGTAAAACTACTACATTATCTGTACTCAGAGCGTTATCACTGTGTTATCTGTGGTGTTACATAGGACTGCAGGTAACATCTACTACATTATCTGTACTGTGTAGCAGAGCTGAGATTGTAATTTAGCACACAGTACAGATAATGTAGTAGATGTTCCCTGCAGTCCTATGTAACACCACAGATAACACAGTCATATCTCTCTGAGTACAGATAATGTAGTAGATGTAAGAGACAAACACATGCAGAGACACAGACAGACACAGGCACACACACACACACACACACACACACACACACAATGTAACATATACACATACAAACACAGAGACACACATTACACACTACACACACAGACACTCACCATGTCTCCTTGCTGACAGGTCAGGACGGGCTGTGGGCGGAGCTTCCTCTCTGTTCTCAGTAGAGGCAGATGCAGGGAGGCTGCAGCACGGGAGTGGACCTGTCCCCTGACCTGAGTCATCTGACCTCATGTCACTGACGTGAGGTCAGGTGACAGGACTGGTCCACTCCCTTGCCGTCACAGACCCCAGTCAGAACGCCGTAATGTCCTGGCACTTCCTAAGCTGCTGCAGGTGTCCGACATACGGGGCGCCTGTCAGCAGCGATCAGCTGCTCTTCGGCGCCCCCCCTTCCCTATCCTCCGGGTTGCGCCCGGGGCACATGCCCCGCCTGCCCCCCCCCCCCTAGCAACGCCCCTGAGCAAACACTTGCCTCTAGGGTCTAATTCTTACGGGATGATTCACAACTAACCATTTAGGCTTCATTCACATCTAAATCTGGCTTCTGTTCATGGGTTCCGCTAGACCTTTCTGTCAGAGGAGCTCAAGAAAAGAAAGCCAAAAGGAAACCCTAGCTACCATTTGCATTATCATTGCTTTCAATGGTAATAATTTCATTGCAAATGCTTTTCATTTGTTTCCGTTCCGTAAGGTTTCTGTTTTTTTTGCGGAATCCATACCATAGTCGACTGCGCTATTGTTTCAGCCCAGAAAACGGAAACCTTACGGAACTTAAACAAATGGAAGCTATTTGCAACGGAAGCATTACCATTGAAATCAATAGCAATGCAAACGGCAGCAATGGTTTCCGTTTGCCTTTCCTTTGATGGTTTTCTCCGACAGAAAGCACTAGCGGAACCCAGCAACGGTAACCCAACGTTGATGTGAACAGGCCCTTATTGATGATGTGTCCTGTGTGTACAATGGTAAGAACAAAGATTACAATTACATTAATAGTGGACGTACACATGTTCTGTATAGATGGTGGGTGGATCCTCAGAATCATCTCTTCTGGTGGACCCAAGAAGCTACAGTATAACTAATACACAAGAAAGCTCCATGACACAGCGACCAGCCCCTATCAGCACCACTAGCGCTTGTCTATGCAGTTTTCCAGAACGGCTAAGTGCCTGATGAAGGTCGCTTTGACCGAAACGTCGCACTCTGCCACTGGCATTAAAAACAAAAACAAAATAAAAATACCTTTGTTTCAAAATTGGTGTGCCGGATACTCTTTTATACTCATATTTGGGTTGGGCCCCCATCCGTGCAAAACCCCACACTTCTACGTATCTGGTGCTGTCTGAACCTATACACACACAAACTAATACACCAGAAAGTTTGATCAGAACATTCCAGCAAAATGAAAAAAACACACAAAAAAAAAGTGTATGCAGGTGCAAGTACTCCTGTGAGTGGTATGTGGGGGTAGTGACTGCCTCCGTTTTTAACTCCTCACATTCTGCCCCGGGCGATTTTAATTAGTTTAATGCTGGTTTCTACGATCCCCAAGTATATGTAGGCTTAGTCTCAGTTCTGGGTGTATGTGCACAATTTGATCAATAAGTGCGCTAAGAACCTCACTTTTGTAAGTAGATTCAGCAGCAATATATTTATATACAGTGTTCTAGGTGGCATTAGTGCTGTTGCGATTTTCTTGTGTAAAAATTTAACTAAGATATAAATGGACTTTATATTTTTAGTTCATGCAAATATGTTATTCTCGAAAAAATTATTATGTATATAGAAATGTAAATGTAAAAATAATAATGTTGTTTGGTTTAGGGGGAATCTAAAAAGTAAATAGAGCAATTGTTATCTTGCGGCAACAATGAAATGCTACAACAATGTTTCTGCCATGAATTACATCTAGAATAATCTAAACACAATCCGTGTCTGAAGTTCATTATTTCCAGCTGCCTCAGTTCCTTGTCTTCCGACAAGTGAAGTCTTATCCACAATGGTCTCTGAATACTCATTCATAACAGCATATAGTATTGAAATAAAAGAAAAAATAAAATATAAACAATGAAGAGAGTGAAAATGAGTCATTAGCAGTGCAAGCCGCACATCTATCTATCTATCTATCTATCTATCTATCTATCTATCTATCTATCTATCTATCTATCTATCTATCTATCTATCTATCTATCTAATATCTATCTATCTATCTCATATCTATCTATCTATCTATCTATCTATCTATCTATCTATCTATCTATCTATCTATCTATCTATCTATCTATCTATCTATCTATCTATCTATCTATCTATCTATCTATCTATCTCATATCTATCTATCTCATATCTATCTATCTATCTATCTATCTATCTATCTATCTATCTATCTATCTATCTATCTATCTATCTATCTATCTATCTATCTATCTATCTATCTATCCATCTATCTATCTATCTATCTATCTATCTATCTATCTATCTATCTATCTATCTATCTCATATCTATCTATCTATCTATCTATCTATCTATCTATCTATCTATCTATCTATCTATCTATCTATCTATCTATCTCATATCTATCTATCTATCTATCTATCTATCTATCTATCTATCTATCTATCTATCTATCTATCTATCTATCTATCTATCTATCTCATATCTATCTATCTATCTATCTCATATCTATCTATCTATCTATCTATCTATCTATCCAGTGGCGTAACTACCGCCGTAGCAGCAGTAGCGGCTGCTACGGGGCCCGCAGCATGAGGGGGCCCGTGTCACCCGCCGGCACGGGTCCCCACTATGGCCGGAGGCTCCGCTAGCAGCAGCTATGGCTGCTACAGCGGGACGCCACTGAACACTACGGCAGAGCAGGGAGGTATCTCCCCGCTCTGCCATTAACTGGTTCCCGACCGCTGACTGTATTTTTACGGCCAGCGGTCAGGGTCCTTAAAACCCGAGCCATAGACTTTCTACGGCTCGGGTTTTAACTTGCTGCCCGCGCGATCGGGCAGCTGAATGTCGGGTCTCCGGCTGTCAGTGACTGCCGGGGACCCTGAGGAGAGGATAGAAGCAGCTTTCGCTGCTTCTGTCTTCTCTGATCACTTGTACACTGCGCTGAATGCGCGCTGTGTACAGGAATAGAGACAGCAGCAGCGGCGCTGTCTCTATTCCTCCCGGTGATCATGTGACTGGTCACATGATCGCCGGGTGCCGTTAGTGGCAGACTGTTGCTGGGTCTTACTAGACCCAGCACAGCCCTATTAGTGACAATCGTCACTGTGAGAGGGCTGATTTCCCCTGTAACTGGGGCTGCTGTGCAGCTCCAGTTACAGTGGAAAAGATGGTGTAAAAGAAAGAAAAAAAATATATAAAGTTCCCCAAAGGTCTTTTTTGACCTTTGGGGGACAGACCATAGTAATAAAAAAAGAATAAAGTAAAGTGCAAAAAAAATGTAAATAATAAATACGCATAAAATACCCACCCCCAAAAAAAAACGTCCCCCCCCGCCAATCATTGTTGTAACGCTAGCGCTGACCCAATTACCCTAATATAGACATGTAATATATAAAAATTTATGGTAGACAATGACGATCACAAATAAAAGGTCTATTTTAGGGTAAAACTATGTTATTACCAAAAAAAAAATAGCTGAAATGTAAAAAAGCTTATTTTTTTACTATTATTTTAAAACTTTATGAATAAAAATTCTAAAATAGCAAAAAAGATGTGTATAAAAACGATAAAAAATGAAACCTGCATTGTCTACGGAAAAAACGTCGCAAAAATCACGTCGTTAGCCCAACAAATAAAAAAGTTATAGCCATTTAACTAACACGTGCTAAAAATGGCTAAACGGTGTCTGGTCCTGAAGGCGCAAAATAGAGCAAAAGACATGTATCCCCCCCCCCCCTCTCCACAGGACATGTATCCCCTCTCCACAGGATCTCCACAGGATAGGGGTTTCATGTGTGATCGCTGGCATTGATAGGGAGAACGGGGGACTGAAAGTCCCCTGAAGTTCTCCATCACAAACCTCGGACTTCCGGGGTCTGTGTCGGCAGCTCCGTAGAAATGAATGCTTGTGCGCATGCGTGACCAGCGCTCCTTTCATTTTTATTGAGCTGCGCAGACACCGGAAGTCAGAGGTTTGTCATGGAGAAGTTCAGGGGACTGTAGGACACACTGTAGGTCGCATTTTTTTGGGAGGGGGGACGCTGTATGGCGTTCCCTACAGGGGGTGGAACGCTGTATGGCGTTCCCTACAGGGGGGGGTTGGCTGTATGGCGTTCCCTACAGGGGAGGGAGCTGTATGGCGTTCCCTACAGGGGGGAACGCTGTATGGTGCTCCCTACAGGGGGGGGTTGGCTGTATGGCGTTCCCTACAGGGGGGGGGAACTGTATGGCGTTCCCTACAGGGGGGGCTGTATGGCGTTCTCTACAGGGGGGGCTGTATGGCGTTCCCTACAGGGGGGGCTGTATGGCGTTCCCTACAGGGGGGCTGTATGACGTTCTCTACAGGGGGGTGCTTTATGGCGTTCTCTGCAGGGGGGCTGTATGGCGCTATCTACAGGGGGGCTGTATGGCGTTATCTACAGGGGGGCTGTATGGCGTTCTCTACAGGGGGATGTATGGCGCTATCTACAGGGGGGCTGTATGGCGTTATCTACAGGGGGGCTGTAAAAAAGGCACTATCTACAAGGGGGGGGGGGTTGTGTGACACCCAGGGGAGGGGGGCCCCACTCAAAAGTTTGCTATGGGGCCCAGTCTTTCCTAGTTACGCCCCTGTATCTATCTATCTATCTATCTATCTATCTATCTATCTATCTATCTCATATCTATCTATCTATCTATCTATCTATCTATCTATCTATCTATCTATCTATCTATCTATCTATCTATCTATCTATCTATCTATCTATCTCATATCTATCTATCTATCTATCTATCTATCTATCTATCTATCTATCTATCTATCTATCTATCTATCTATCTATCTATATTTCATCTATCTATCTATCTATCTATCTATCTATCTATCTATCTATCTATCTATCTATCTATCTATCTATCTATCTATCTATCTATCTATCATCCTATCTATCTATGTATCCATCTATCTATCTATCTATCTATCTATCTATCTATCTATCTATCTATCTATCTATCTATCTATCTATCTATCTATCTATCTATCTATCTATCTATCTATCTATCTCATATCTATCTATCTATCTATCTATCTATCTATCTATCTATCTATCTATCTATCTATCTATCTATCTATCTATCTATCTATCTATCTATCTATCTATCTATCTATCATCTATCTATATTTCATCTATCTATCTATCTATCTATCTATCTATCTATCTATCTATCTATCTATCTATCTATCTATCTATCTATCTATCTATCTATCTATCTATCTATCTATCTATCTATCTATCTATCTATCTATCTATCCATCTGTCCTCTATTCAAATAGTCAGATTACCTGAATGAGATGCGCTTTTGCTGCCTAACTGTGACTCTGATTGGCTGTGGCTGACAGGGGTGATATCTTGACAGCTCTGCCTAGGAGATTCCCTTCCTTGAGATTCAGATCCCACCGGCTTTTCAATGTTCTTCAATTCCATCTCCTCATGGTGGATCCAAAGATCTGGTGGCCTCAGATCCTTTTGACTTCCTTTCCTTTTACTGATACTGTGTGTGGCACGTTTTCTAATAAAACAAAAACAATACCAGCAATATCTCAGCACCATACAAAAAATCAAGCACAGAATGCGTGCATCCTACTAATTACAAGGCAAAAACTAGGCAGTACTCCTGGATATCGTAGTATATTAACAATAGTAAAGGACTTTAATCCATAAGAAAGTGGCGTTTCGATTGATGCAGTTTCCTTTCTCAAGCAAACATAAAGTGCAAGAATCACATATTTATACAGATCAGACAATGAAGCCAATTACAATGTAGTTATATAAAAAACGTGAGAAAACATTGATTTACAAACACCTAAAAACAGATTGCGTTCACCAGGGGCATTGCTAGCACAGGGCCTCAGGGGCCCAAACCCCGGATCTTGGTGCAATTATGACCGGGCCGCAGCCCCTGCAACGCGTCTATAAAAATTTATTATAGTAACTGGGGCCTATGTCATAAAATACACGGGCCCCTGTTACTATAGTAATACAACTATACTTACCCTCCTTCCCGAGCGCAGTGAAAGTCCTGACATCTTCTCACGTCATGATGTCACGAAGCTGTGTGCCACGCATGACGTCACGATGCTGGATGGTGTCGGGACATCCGCAGCACCCAGAGCCGAAGAGGTGGGTAAGAGTAACATCATTACTGTCTGCTGGGGTCCTGTATCTAAGCCTGCCTCGTGGTACCACCTGCCTTGTGGTATTTGAATAAAATTATATTTTATTGAAGTAAGAAACCCACACAACTCTCATTAACCATTTTATTGAGAATAAAAAAGCCGTAATCGAAGTAGTCCTCGGATCTGAAGTAGTCCAACAATCGAACCTGTAAACAAACACAAATACACCAAAAAAATGAGTAACACATAAAAAAAGCAAAGCAATTCTTATACTTACCTTTCCTGGTCCAGTGCTGGAGCCACAATGTCAGTGAGCTGGGCCCTATATCTAATCCTATCATGTTTGATACTGTTTGCTGAGCCACTGTATCTAATCCTATACATAGCAATAGGGAATTAGTAGTGCTATAGATATGCTGTGTCATATATGTATATATATATGTATATATATATATATATATATGTATATACCGTATATACACACACACATACAAGCATATACATACACGCACACACATTTTTTTGGGGGGGTGAACATATGTTAGTACAAGGATACTTACTAGTGGGGCCCTGTATCTAAGTCTATCATGTGTGATACTGTCTGCTTGGCCATGTATCTAAGCCTATCATGTGTGATCTTGTCTGCTGGGGCCATGTATCTAAGTCTATCTAAGTCTATCATGTGTGATACTGTCTGCTGGGCCATGTATCTAATCCTATCATGTGTTATACTGTCTGCTGGGACCATGTATCTAAGTCTATCATGTGTGATACTGTCTGCTGGGCCATGTATCTAACCCTATCATGTGTGATCTTGTCTGCTGGGGCCATGTATCTAATCCTATCATGTGTGATACTGTCTGCTGGGACCATGTATCTAAGTCTATCATGTGTGATACTGTCTGTTGGGCCATGTATCTTACCCTATCATGTGTGATCTTGTCTGCTGGGGCCATGTATCTAATCCTATCATGTGTGATACTGTCTGCTGGGACCATGTATCTAAGTCTATCATGTGTGATACTGTCTGTTGGGCCATGTATCTTACCCTATCATGCGTGATCTTGTCTGCTGGGGCCATGTATCTAATCATATCATGTGTGATGCTGTCTGCTGGGACCATGTATCTAAGTCTATCATGTGTGATACTGTCTGTTGGGCCATGTATCTTACCCTATCATGTGTGATCTTGTCTGCTGGGGCCATGTATCTAATCATATCATGTGTGATACTGTCTGCTGGGACCATGTATCTAAGTCTATCATGTGTGATACTGTCTGTTGGGCCATGTATCTTACCCTATCATGTGTGATCTTGTCTGCTGGGGCCATGTATCTAATCATATCATGTGTGATACTGTCTGCTGGGACCATGTATCTAAGTCTATCATGTGTGATACTGTCTGTTGGGCCATGTATCTTACCCTATCATGTGTGATCTTGTCTGCTGGGGCCATGTATCTAAGTCTATCTAAGTCTATCATGTGTGATGCTGTCTGCTGGGCCATGTTTCAAATCCTATCATGTGTTATACTGTCTGCTGGGCCAAGTATCTAAGTCTATCATGTATGATACTGTTTGCTGGGCCATGTATCTAAGCCTATCATGTGTTATACTATCTGCTGGGGTCATGTATCTAAGCCTATCATGTGTGATATTGTCTGCTGGGACATATATCTAACTATGGTCAAAATAGTCAGCTGTTAACATTGCTCTAAAATAGAATTAATATAGCCCCCCCCCCCCACCACTCGACATGTTTCGCGTCCTCAGGGGACCTGCAATAGTGATCATGACATTTATCTACTCCAATGCCCGTGTAACATGTGGTACATGGGGGAAACAACGTTGGACTTGAACACTAGATTAAACCAACCCCGATACAATATACGTATCAAGAAACGGACTTACCGATGTCTAAACATTTTGCAGATTGTAAGCATTATGAATGTCAATTGAGATTCAGGGTCACAGACCATGTCCCTCCACTGAGATGTGGGGGGGGGGGGGGTCACAATTGCTTAAGAGAAAAGAACTACAGTGGATCCACAGGTCGGGGACATTAAAACCCGCTTGGATCGAATGTGGACTTTAAAATAGGCGGTTTATTGTAGTCTTAAGACATCTTTACGCTGTTTGCCCTTGAGCTTCTCCTCCAGTGTGTCTCCTCTTCCTACGTATAGAGTTTGTTCTTATGAGTAATATATAAGGATTATATGTATGTTATACTCATTGTATATCCTTCTAATTGTTTTTCATTTTTAATTCTAGATACACAAGTTCACATTCATCTCGCCTCATGATTCATCAGAGAACAACTAGGAATTAGTCTCCTTTTTCTCCCTTTTGTATTTTTGATATATGTCATTTTTGCATCTCTATTAAATATTAGATGTTTTATCTAAATGTCTTTTGGTCCCTGTTACTGATCGTAAAATATGAAAATTGGGCTATTATGCAGCTTTGTGTGCGGTTTTTCTTTATTCCTTATTTGCCCTGTAGGGGTAGCACTAGTGAACACGCTGCCACTGTAATAGCGGTATTTATATAGATCTTGGCCACATGTGTTTTTGTTTCAATATGTGGCTGGTTCAGGATATGTCTGGGTTTATTCACAGGCGTTCTCCTACACAGCGATATTGTAGCTACAGGTGTAGTCTCCCTATTTGGCCGCTTGTACCTGAGCAAGGTACCATGATTTACACTAATAGGCTGATCTTTGCCCCATTGTGATATGGCGATATTGGAGTTTGCCTTCCTATGACACTTCCGCACACTTGCTAATAATGTTATACTGTGTGACACGTTCGATGTTATCCAATATGGCGCCGGTGATACTTATGTGCACTGCGCGCATGCGCGTTATCATGTGGAACGATCAGACACAGGGTGACGTTTAATATTACTGCATCTGCAGAGTTAGGTGTCTAGGACGCTGTATACATGCTGACTTATATAATGCTCTCTATGGGGGACTTGTTTCTAGTAGCTCTGATTGCTGAGTTTGAAAATACCTCCCATGTGCCCTTTGTTAGGTCATTTATTAACATATCCGTATATTAGATATATCTATGGGAGTTTGTATACAAATTATAGCTGAACTTATTATGTATGTTTTCTATTTAGCATAGGTGAAAACAATCTGTTTTTAGGTGTTTATAAATCAATGTTTTTTTCACGTTTTTTTTATATAACTACATTGTAATTGGCTTCATTGTCTGATCTGTATAAATATGTGATTCTTGCACATTATGTTTGCTTGAGAAAGGAAACTGCATCTGCCGAAACGTCGCTTTCTTATGGATTAAAGTCCTTCACTATTAGTAATATGCCTCATGCACACGACCGTTGTGCCACTCGGGCCGTTTTTGATCTATCTCATATCTATCTATCTCATATCTATCTCATATCTATCTCATATCTATCTATCCATCTATCTATCTATCTATCTATCTATCTATCTATCTATCTATCTATCTATCTATCTATCTACCTATCTATCTATCTATCTATCTATCTATCTATCTATCTATCTATCTATCTATCTATCTATCTATCTATCTATCTATCTATCTATCTATCTATCTATCTATCTATCTATCTATCTAATCTATCTATCTATCTATCTATCTATCTATCTATCTATCTATCTATCGATCTATCTATCTATCTATCTTGCATTCGGAAATTCTTCAGACCCTTCACGTTTTTCACATTTTGTTATATTGAGGCCATGTGCTAAATTAAAAAAATTCACGTTTTTCCCCATCATTCTGCACTTAATACCTCATAATGACATAGTGTAAACAGAATTTTACATTTTTTTGCAAATTTATTACAAATTTGCATTTCACGTGGACCCTTTTAGACTCTTTGCTATGACACTTGAAATTTAGCTCTGCGGCCTCCCATTTATCTAGTTAATCTTTGAAATGTTTCTACACCTTGATTGGAGTCCATTTGTGGTAAATTCATTTGATTGGACATGATTGGGAAAGACACACCCCAGTCTATATAAGATCTCACAGCTGACAATGCATATCAGAGCAAAAACCAAGCCATGAGGAGGAAATAACTGCCTACAGAGCTCAGAGACAGGATTGTGTGGAGTACCAGATCTGGAGAAGGGTACAAAAAAATTTGGCTGGGCTGAAAGTTCCCAAGAGCACAGTGGCCTCCATAATTCTTAAATGGAAGAAGTTTGAAACAATCAGGACACTTCCTAGAGCTGGTAATCGGGGAGAAAGGGCCTTGGTAAGACAGGTGACAAAGAACCCAATGGTCACTCTGGCTGAGCTCCAAAGATCCTGTGTGCAGATGGGAGAAACTTCCAGAAGGTCAACCATCACTGCAGCACTCCACCAATCTGGGCTTTCTGGCAGAGTGGAGAGAAAGAAGCCTCTCCTCAGTAAAAGATACATGAAAGCTGCCTGGAGTCTGCAAAATAGCACCTAAAGGACTCTCAGACTGTGAGAAACAAGATTCTGTGGTCTGATGTAACCAAAGGTTGAACTTTTTGTCCTCAATTCTAAGCACCATCTCTGGAGGAAACCAGGCACTGCTCATCACCTGCCCAATACCATCCCAGGCACTGCTCATCACCTGCCCAATACCATCCCAGGCACTGCTCATCACCTGCCCAATACCATCCTAGGCACTGCTCATCCCCTGCCCAATTTCCGCGTAAAAAAAAATTGTCAAAAAACTCTGTGTGAACTCCCCCATATATGTTCTGCTCATTTACATTTTTACGCAGTAGAAAATTTGGAAGCTGATGAATGTGTTTTGTATCAAAACTTTATTCAATAAACAAAAGAATGCAACATCATTGGGTAACATTTCTATAAAAAAAATGAATATGGGACTGTTCTACAGTGCATTAAAAAAACCTTTTCTTCTTGAAGTAGTATACAAGATTGTGTGTAGAAACAGTCAATTTTAAACTAGAAGTTATTAAGTTTCCTTTCGGAGAACAGAATTGACATTTAAATATTGCAATCACTAATCTAATTTGGTTAACAATTCAAGAAATTCTACTGCTTCTTCTTTCCATTTGGAGATGTTTTGTACCCGAAATAACTGACTTGGCCCTTTTATAAAGAGATGTACAACCAGCAAAACACACACACACATTTTTGTAAAGATATTCAGATGGACTAACACAGAGATTCTTGAATAGCACATATTAAACAATGTGTTTACAGATAATCAAATTTTTATTTTAATTTTAACCAACATTTTTGTGGGGTTTGCAAGACTCAAGTTTTTAAAGGGGTTGTCACATCACAGACAACCCCTTTCCTAGGAGAGCCAGATCCTGACACCCCCAGGGGAACCTCGGGTAGCCAAATATTTCCTCTGTAGCAGCCACTGCAGGGGAAATGTAGTATTACATAGCGGCCATTCAGATAAATGGCTGTCCATGTAATACAGGCCCCCTCTATGACTTCCATTTGCCCCAATAAGGCATATGGACAGGAATTGTCTTCATGAGACAGCCCCTTAAAGGTGTAAAAAATTTGAATCAAAAAAGAAATGCTCAAAAACAGTGGGCTGTATGACAAGACAACGTCCAGTAATATGTGATCAATTCACCAAAGAGTATACAACGTATTTTATTAAAATAGGTGGTAAGTTGAAATATGTTGACTTTGACCCATATTAGCGCCCGTTGGTCCTCAATGAGGCGCTCTATTGTCTCCTAGAAGCAATGCAATACTTCTAAGGGCTTATTCAGACAAACGTAGTATACGTCCGTGTGACAGAAGTTTTTTTTAATGGGGCCGTTCACACAGCCGTTGTTTCAATGGACCGTGTGAAGGACCCGTGAAAAAATAGAACATGTCCTATTTTCGTCCGTTTTCATGGATCCCTCAATAGACTCAAGCCTGTGAGGGATCTGTGAAAACGGGTCCCGCACGAGTGCAACTAGGACGTTCAAAAGAGAAATTTTTCATGTCCAAGTTTGCACTCGTTTGTGCAAATCAGGCCCACAAAAAATTATCTCTATACCAGGGTTTGGTATGGAAAGCACCAGTATACTACGTCATGTCTAGTTAGGGTTATTCCATTTGACTACATGTAAATTATTTCCACAAATTATAGTCTTTTAGGGTAAAGCAATTTGTTGTACATGTTGCAAAAGGGGTGCCATACTTTTTGAAAATAAAATTTGGAGAACAAGGTTGCAAACTTCCAAAATGAAATTAACAATGTACAGGCTACTGCATACATTTCTTATAAATGAAGACAGACAAACATGCTGAATACACTATTCCCATATAGTCAAACACTAGTAATTGGAACTGAATTATTTTGAACTTTTTTTTACAGAATTAAAATATTAAACAATTGAATAATCTTTAGTGAATTGCATTTAAAACTTATACAGAAGTATAATACAAAATGCCCAAAAAAAAAAGAAAAATATATCAAAAACTTTCTAGCCCTAGAAAATGTTTGTACAAATACAATAACAAATGTACATCAGTCTCAAAAGCCAAGGTCAGCTATTTCATAGCGGATACCAATTTTATCATAATTTACCTAAAAGGAACAATCTAAATAATAAATTAAATAATACTTATAAAAAAAGCACACCCCAACCCCTCCCCAAACCAGTTCACGAAGTCAAGAGCTGGTAGAATTATTTTACAGTTATAAAAAATGTTTTAGGTTTTTTTTGTGTGTTTTTGTTTTTTGTTTTTTTTCTACCACATTGCTCTCCTTGCACTGAAAAGCGTGCAGCATACTGTGATATATGACCCACAATAGTATAGTAATGATCAGAGCATGTACATCCTTGCAATACAACAAGCAGGAGGACAAAAATTGGGGCAATCGGTGACAGGTTTAAACAAGCTACAACATTCAGTGCTCACAAAAAATTACAATAAAAGGGTGAGGAAGATAATCTAGAAAACCCAAGTGTCTTGTTTAATAATTCAATGCTATGTGCACAACTGTGCGGTACCGCATAGCAACCAATCTACCTTCCCTTTTATACTCTACGCTACACTATAAAAATGACAAAAAATATCGTATCAGTCACTATGGGGAAGAGACAATTTTGCACATAGCTGAAGTTTATTAGATGAGTTGATGTGATGATGACTTACAAGATAATTTATTCTCGGGTGGATTCTTCATGGTCGGTTTGTTCATTTTCTAGGTAAGGCTAACTTTTTGTATGCTTTTTGAGACTATACAAACTTTTAGAGCTGCCAGTAAAGAAAGTTTACTGTTAAAAATTTTTATTATCGTGGGAAGCAAATTGAATCATTATGATTTGTGGTGGATTCCTATGAGGATTGGGGTTTAAATGTTCTTCATTATCCAAGTTATCTGGAATACTGTAAGGTCAATGTTTATCATAGATGTACAAAAAATTGTATTGAAAGGATAGTTCCACCATTGGACCCAAGTGTTTTGAAAAAACAATTGTACACCCTATGCAGTCTTTTCTTACCTGAATAGCTACGGAAATAAGGTGTTTTCTTCAGTATTTTTTGGATATCTATAATGACATGATCTCGTTGTGCCATCGGAGGGTAAGGAACCTCTTGGCATTTTTAGAGGACCTTGTGAAACGCCACACGTGGATAGTACTGGACAGGGTATTGTATGTTGCCCAAGTCACACAGCTATCAAGCATTACAGACACGAGCAATGCACTAAGTCTTGGTAGCTTCTTATTCCACTCCCCTGACTAGTTTGTTGTTGACCACCAAACGAAACGCATAGGGGTGCTTACTTGGGGCTCCTATAGGGTTTGTTTTTATGCCGTTTAAAAATTAGGGGCAGGTTCCGAACCTGGACTTCCCTTTCCGGGTGGGTTTTCCGTTTAGGCCTAGGTATTGACAGGTCAGAACAAGAGTGGACTATGGCCAGCGGACGAGTCCCCTTATGTGTTTATACTTAAAACAAAATGGAATTCAAGGATGGCTATTAACTTTATGTTCTAAATGGGACCTCTATTCTGTGCTATTTCCTTTTATAATATATCAGAGCTCCATATTTTCTGAAACAGAGCTCCAAATCCACTGTATGTAGACAGAGTAAATTATAAAATACTGGCTTTCTGCAGTACTATGTACTATAAACGTAATAATAAAATAATATTCAGTAAGCTCCCCCTAGTGGAAGTGACAGGCAGACAGAATTTAATTATTTAACTCTGTGGCTGTTTGAAAGGAAGTATTTACGTTATTTAAAACTCTGTATTAGAAAGCCAGCTCTGACCATTATAACGCTATATTATGACATATATCAGCACAGATTGTTGGAACTAAAATTAGTTGGCGCTAAAAGGCAGACATTGACTTGGTAAATCATCTAATAAATTAATTAAATTGTATTGGTCTGTGGTCCTACTGAAGCTTACAATATATTTTTTTCTTAGGAATGCACACTTTGGGACCAATATCATAGGAAGCCAATCAATCTACTTTAAAAAAATATTTTTGAAAAGGGAAAGTCCTTTAATATAGGCAGGACATGTTAACTCTACACAGAAGTTGCCCTGGCCGGATTCGAACCCACAACTCTATTTCTAACTCATAAACAAGTCTGATGATGAGGATATAGGACATTGCTAAAAATTAACACCGTCCTCTGAAATGAATAGGTTTCAACAGGGACCCATTAAAATATTACACTCCTGGGCACCAAGGATGAAGCTCAATATTAAAGTAAAGTTATTTTACATTTTCAAAAACGTTAGTCCTCCAGGTGGAACTATCCTTCAAAAACAAAGTGTAACGGAAAGTCTCAGAGCAAGAGTCAAGTATTTAAGGCAGGTAATACCATTCATACTCATTGACTATATGTGAGCTATGATCCCCATGGGTGATGGGAGTATTTTTCAGATATATTTTAATAGGTAAAATGTGCTGTACGTATCTGAATGGCAATGAATACAAATAATGCTAAAAAGGATTGCCGTGACCATGAGGTGTTTATGTTACTATATCTTAGGGTTACATTTGTCAGATGGAAACAAAGTATCTGCCGATTAAATACAGTGGTGGCATGACGTGGAGGACTCGGGTGTCACAAGAATGGAGCCTTTCAATAAGCTAAATGCTAATACAAGCCGGACGTCATTGGCACTTGGTGGGTCGATGCTGTTGGTAAATCAAATGTATAATACTAGCTGACTCTATAACATGGTGGCCACCGTCTGGTGTAATAAAGACATTTACAACATACAATAATAAAAATTTTAAATATTGTTACATTTTCTGTCCCTCCCCTCAAGTGTTTGATCTCTGGCCAGTCCTATGGAAGTAATTACCGATGGAATCAATTTCCACAACTTTTTCAATCGAACTAGTGGAATGGAATTTATCTGACTTTTGACACAACTGGATGTAACTGGATGCAAAGGTCAGAAAAGTAGTATAACCTCCGATACTGTGTGCCAGTAGTCACCGTATGATATATAGTATCAATTTTATAGAGAAGATAACAGACAGTGCCCTGTACCCACTCATCTGTGCTTCATCGCTACTGTCTAGCATCAGACATAAATCATAACCAGAAGAACATTCGAGGTCAAAGAATTGTTTTCTAGAATTCCATCTCCTTGGTCAACCTCTGTATACGCCGGTGACAACGGTAAAATAGACACAATGTTATACTTTGTGTTTTCTCCGAGCTTTTTTCTTTTCCAAAAAGTTGATGCATCTTGTTTATTGACTCTACTAACCCAATATCTCTGATTACATACAATAATTCTATTATAATGTGTATGTGAAATAATTTCTGGGCAGGGCAGATGGGGGGGGGGGGTTGTATTGTAAATTTTGATGTATCGTAACATTGAATTAACATTGGAATCTGCTATTATGTAACATTTATCTTTAATAATTGAATTGATCCGTTTTAAGCCTCATGCATGAGCCAGATATGTGTGAATGTAGCTTGTACAACATCACACAATATTGGGGCACTGTGTGTTACCCCCATATGGCAAATTATTATGGAGGAAGTCTCGTAATACAGCATCCGATGGAGCATGCCTTTCTTAGAACAAAAAAATATCAGCATCTATGCCATTGTATAGAATTTTTCTTTGAATATTGATCCAGTCTGACCCTCACTTGGGATCAGGGGGGATTTTTTTCTTTTTAGGGCAGGTAGGTTACTGCCTTATGGGTATTTTTTTGTTTTAAACTTTCCTCCGGCTCAATAGGGGGTAAAACAAAGTTCTATGGTTTACCCATGTCTCTTCCCTTTCTCTAATCTCTTGGTTAAACTTGATGGACATATGTCTTTTTTCAACCGCACTAACTATGTAACTATGTCTTAAATAGTTTCTGTCAAATTCCTTATAAATGAGACAGAGGAAACCTCCATATGAAATCAGAGGCATACAGATGTATAGTACGGCCCCATAGACACTATAGATGCCATATTCAATGCATTATGGAGCTATAATACAATTGTGTGAATGAATCCTAAAAAGCATTCTAACCCATTAGTATGGGACCATCACTAATATATGGAATAAAAAGGTCACAGAGCTCAATAATACATTCAACACCTTGAACATTTCCATAGCTTAGAATGCAAAGCACTACTTTGGAAAGCCATTGGCATGGGCAAAACAGTGGCATTGGATGTTCAAAGTGTCTACACAAAGCTCTAAAGGGGCTTAGTCTCATCAGTGAGGACTGGAGTAAATTTATTCCAGGAATTGGTCAAGGTTCATCTTGCTCATAGAACACCAGGCATGTCTTCTGATAAGATTTACTTAGGGGGTTGTTGCCATCACAGAAAGTGATGGCATATTAAAAGGATATGACATCACTATGTGATCGGTGGGGGTCCGACTGCCGAGAACTCCAACGATCATGAGATTGTAGGGGCCACAGTGCTGCATTTCCTATAAAGCGATGATCTCAGCCACCGGTTAAGCAGGGAACTGCAGCACAGCCCGATTCCCTTTAAGGGGTAATCCAGTGCTAATCCAGTGCTGTGGTCCTTCATTTTCACAATCGATGGGGGTCACAACAGTCAAATCCCTGCTGATCAGAAACTGATGGCATATCCTTCTGATCACTTTCTGTGAAGGGATTAACCCTTTAACAGAAAAAAAAACAACTTATGCACCACCTGCACATTATGATTGTAGACTTGTGGGTCTTTTTTCTCTCTACACCTCTTTTTGGGAGTGTTTTTAAATAATCTTATGTGTCACATACTACAACATTTGCATTTTGTTATGTTGATTTGAAAATAAAAGCTATACCTAACAAAAATGTACAACTGGCATAAAAAAATAAAAATTCAACTACTACACCCTTACTAAACCCTCGAATAATGAACATGAAATGAGAACGCTTCAAATTTTAACAATAAAAATATATTGAGGATGGAATTATAGACCGGGCCTGACATTATGGCGTCTTCAGGTTCTGAATTGTGGCTCAATCTTTCCAGTAAGAGAGTCTTTGACACAAAATCTTTACATTGATTTCCGTGAAAATAAGGAACGGATGAAACCGTTCTGTGGAGTTGATGGATGTCATGTGAATTCTTGCAAGTATTAAATCCATGGTTGGGAAAGGCCTGTGGGTCTGTCCATTGGTTTTAATGGGCAAAGATTTACTGTGAAACACTGGTATGCTGCAACAATCCTGGGTGTCCGATTAACTCCTTGGCTGCCATTCAGAGGGGGCTAAAGTGCATTGCTCTGCAATACTTTCCAGGTCCCCCGCCAGCAGCAAAAAGAGCTAACTTTTTTTTCAGATGCAGTTAAAAAGCAGAGCCTGTGATAGCATTGAGCTGCTTCATCAAACCTTCCAAGCTTGCCATCTGTTCACTTAGGTCATCTTGCTCGTATACCTGTTAAACAAAAAAATTATAATTTTTTAGAAAAAAATTTAATATTTTTTTTCTCTTTAAAACCGAATTAAAATTTGTAATTTTTTTTTGTGTCAGATTTTCTACAGCACATTCCGATCCTATTCTTGTCTATACGGCCCAGTAATATAGTAGTTAGTATTAAACATGGCGCCGTTTTTAAGGCCATTAGCAGAGGAGACTTTGTACATTTTGTAGCTCCCATAGGAATCAATGAACAGAGTCGCCACCTGTCCATTGATTCTCCGCCTTGATGTGGCGACGGGCTACATTTTCACCAGGTGACCCTCATTCTAGAGATAGATGCGGGTCCTAGGGCTTAAACCCGAATCTATTAGATATTTACAGAATATCCCATGAATATGGCATAAATGTCTTAAACTTTTGTGGGGTTCCTGGATAGAAAATTGGCTCATCAGCGAAATATTTACTGTGTACTTGATATCAGTACCAAATATGACTAGAATTAAAGTCAGAAGTGGGTCTTACACTGGCAGGGTCATCTGTGTGTTTATGACTTTCCTCTGACACTTCTGGAGCAGTCGGTACTGACACAGGGAGAAGCGGAGATCTTGCTTTTCCTGCCAGCCCCAACGACGCAGTCTTCACTTGTGGCTTGGGTAAACTGGACCCTAAAATTATAAAAAAAAAAAAGACATTTTACATCGAATCAAAATTTCCATATTTTAATCTCCATTGATATAGGTTTATACAAACTCTAGTTAAAATGCAATTGTTCCCTATAATGTTCTATATAAACTTGTATTTTTGAAAGGTTTTTTTTAAAATACAAAAAGAATACATTTTGTAATTTATTCAACTTATCGATTCTCACCCATTCCCCGCTGTTTACAAATCATATCATGTCATGTGACCAACGGGATCAAGCACGGCCTATCCATAGTGATGACATCACTGTGGACGGCAAATGACATGTCGCCAATATGGCATGGGAGTGGACAAGAATCAGTAAGGTAAGTATATTGAAGAGTTGGTTAGCACTGTGGCCTTGCAGTGCTGGGTTCCTGGGTTCAATTCCAGCGAGGGACAACATCTGCATATTGTGGGTTTCCTTTGTATTCTCCAGGTTTCTTTCCATGCCCCAGAAACATGCATTCATTGGCTGCCTATGAAATTGGCTCTACCGTGTGCCTGACATAGGGAAACTAGATTGTGAGCCCCATCAGGGACAGATGTGAATGGTGACAATATCTGTGCCATGTCTTTGCAACACATTAATGCCAATAGACCCTGTTCACACAGCGTTTATTTTTTATACATGTATTGCGGCATGCTTTACGCACCAAAATACACGTTAACAAAAAGCTTGTCTAAAGCTTTCCGTTGACTTCAAAGAGAAGTTGTGCACTTAGCGCAATTTTTTATACGTGTATAGATGAATTACACCCTGTGTAAAAAAAAAGTGTCATGTCAATTCTTCTATTCTCGTGTATGTTATTGGATTCAATGGGAGGCTTAAAACACATGAAAAGAATGTGGCCAATAACGAGTAAAACAAAAACCCAAATTTGTGTATAGTAAAATAGCTCATAAAAAAGTGTGTTTCGTTATTTTTCTGCTTGCAAAATATGCCGTGGCCTTTAAAAAATAACAACTAAATAAAAAAAAAGGGTCTGTGTTTTTTCTTCACAAATAGTGCCCCTTGTGTCTATATTTGGTATTGCAGCTCAGCCTCATTCCCACGGACAAGAGTGGTGCTTTTTCTGGAAAAAAATCTCCGACCCTTTTCTCAAATCTTAGCCAAATCTTAGGGCAAGTTCAACAAAACATTTCACTTCTTCAAGGAACCGGTCAAGAGCGGCTGCATTGGCAAAAGGAGTAAATGATACCTACATTTATATCTTTTAATCAAAGTGGTACACGTTGTGTAATACATTTAGCGCATCTTCATAGATATGTTAGACACTTTTATCTTCTTTACACCACCTTTTGTCTGTTGTACTCCACACTAATATTTTGCGCCATAATTAATAGTTATTAAATTTGGGGCATTTTTCAACTCTTTTTTCTAAACACTTTTAAAAACTTTAAGGCATAAAAAGTTTCAAAAACATAATAAATGTGGTGAACGGCATGTATGATAGTATTTTTGGCGCAATTTGAGCCAGTATTCTGGCACTTTTTGCTTTGTACACCTCCACTATTGAGTCTGTTGAATGTATTATGAAGATATAAGTTCTAGTTAAAATATGCAAATCGGACGATTTAGCATTTGCGCTGGCAGCCATCACACTAATGATGCTAATACCCTTTTTATTATAATCACCGGGATGCTTTGTAATCACTTATTAGTCGGTCCCATTCAATTCCGGTGCTGATGTCAGCAAACCTGGAAAGTGCAAAGCACTCGGAGGGCTAAATAACTCGATAAAGCGTCTAAATGGTAACATTTCCAATGGGGGAATCTCATCAGCAGATGATTCGGGGCTTATTTCATATAATACTGAACTTATACCGGTTATTATCTCCTTTTCGTTGGCAAAAGTAAAATGTCATGATGTAAAAGACTTTGCAAGTCAGGGAATTAATTCAACTTGTGCCGTAGCTCGTGAGCCAAGAACACTTGCTTGTCATCCCAAGTAATTACTAGAAGCATGATAGCGAGCGGCGGGAGGTGAGGTGGGGAATAAATATATAATGAGATTGTGCTGCCATTTGGACTGAAGACTGTAGGCTGCCAATATATAACATCCAATTCTTGAGGAAATCAACCGGCTGCCAACTATTGTAGAAACAAACACTATGTACAGAGATTACCAGTCATGAAGCCAATTCTGATATTTCGAGATGACCTGATAACTTGTGGTGGCCATTTATAGTAGTAGTCACTACCTACTATACCAAGTACTAATGACCGGACTATACCAAGTACAAATGACTGGACTATACCAAGTACAAATGACCGGACTATACCAAGTACAAATGACCGGACTATACCAAGTACAATTGACCGGACTATACCAAGTACAAATGACTGGTATATACCAAGTACAAATGACCGGTCTATACCAAGTAAAAATGACCGGACTATATCAAGTACAAATCACTGGACTATACCAAGTACAAATGACTTGACTATACCAAGTACAAATGACCGGACTATAGCAGGTACAAATGACCAAACTAAACCAAGTAAAAATGACCAGACTTTATCAAGTACAAATGACAGGACTATAGCAAGTACAAATGACAGGACTATAGCAAGTACAAATGACCGGACTAAACCAAGTACAATTGACGGGATTATAGCAAGTACAAATGACCAGACTATACAAAGTACAAATTACCGGACTAAACCAAATACAAATGACCAGACTATAGTAAGTACAAAAGATCGGACTGTACCAAGTACAAATAACCAGACTATACCAACTACAAATGACCCGACTTTATCAAGTACAAATGACTGGACTATACCAAGCACAAATGACCGGTATATACCAAGTAAAAATGACCGGACTATACCAAGCACAAATGACCAAACTATACCAAGTACAAATGACCAGACTATACCAAGTACAAATGACCAGACTTTTTCAAGTACAAATTACTGGACTATACCAAGAACTAATGACCGGACTATACCACGTACAAATTAGCGGACTACCGGACTATACCAAGTACAAATGAACAGACTTTATCAAGCACAAATGACCGGTCTTTATCAAGTACAAATGACCAGACTTTATCAAGTACAAATGACCGGACTATACCACGTACAAATGACCAGACTATACCTAGTACACATAACCAGGATATAACAAGAACAAATCTGACCACCATATATATTCATATTATTTTTATAACAACGAAGACTGTTCATATCTGTGGCAAAGGCTTTGTTTAGGAGCCTCCATCGCAGATTCCGTCATATATTCCATAAAAAAATAGCACTATGTAGTCCTATTTTGTCTGGCAAAATGACAGAAACAATGATGAAAACCCCACTGTACATCATATGGGGGGGGGGGGGGGTACCAACAGAAGCTACTGCACAATGGATCTAACATAAGGCCAGCTTACACAGTACCAATTATCAGTAGACATGCACATGTTCTGTATAGATGGACGGTGGCCCTCAGAATCATCAACTCAAGTGGTCCAAGGAACCTCAGTCCGACACTGGTGCTACCAATAACTTCTAGAGCTATGAAAAATTCTGCATTTTGTGGAAAAATCCAGCTTTCGAGGACGCATTTAGGAGTAGGATAATGTTGTATATTTTCCACGCCATGCATATGCAGGTTCTGGTGGAAGTAAGAAATGCTATGGAGTGATGTAGGCTGCACCTGCATTGCCCGAGGCCCACAGAGAAGAGACTTTGATCAATGACCTCCTCAGTGACTTGTGTAAAACCCTGCCATGCGCGGCAATAGCAATGTCCCCCGATGTCTCATTAACAAAATGTTCTCAGCACCTTCAGAGCCACATCGCGCATGATAAGCACATTTAAACAATACAAATTATTTTTGGAACATGTACATTTGGGCCATACGCAGATCTTTGTTTTCCTGCTTATATTAATCTTCCTGATGTTAATATATGAATAGAGCCAAACAATAAGGAAATTATAAATTTTTCTCAGGGATCAAATGACTGTATAGAATTCCCATAGGAAATGGACTGACCATAAAATCTCAAACATAAACAACATAGACTTTATAAGGGCATCGCGTATGAAATAACAAAGACCCAACTCTTGTACCCCTCTAATTTTATGTCGAATACATAGGCATAACTTTAAGCTTCTGAGCCCCAACACTAAATCTGTAACAGGCCCCCCACATATCAAACGTTATTTATAATACAGGTGTCCTTTTATGCAGCCGAGGTTTCTTTGAGCTCCTCAGGCACCAGGGCCCGAGGCAACTGCTACCTCTGAACCATGGTCAAGGCATAATTGCTCTTCCTTTTTTGCCCAAACAGTCTCGTTCTAAAATGAGTATTTATTTAGTGGTAAGTCAAAAGTCAGGAACTACCCAAAGATCTTCTCAAGCTTAGACTGATCTCATCTCGATCACGAATACAGCTAGAAGATCTCAAAACAGAAGTGTCTTATATATGTTTGGGTGGTTCCCGAATTATGACTTACTAAGTATTATATTTATGTGGTATTACACAACTTGAAAACCTTTAGGCCTGTTACAGCCAACATGTGATGGAGCTCATATTAAAACTCCATATGGTTTACAGGCCAGCTTTCATAAAGATTTTTAAATGTTAAAAACAAAATTTCAAACCCATTTGTTACGTACAGGCCCCATTCACACGACCGTAAAAAACCTCTGTTTTTGAGGACCGCAATTGCGGTCCGCAAAAACGGACCCATTCACTTCCATTGAACGCGGACACCTTTCCGTATCGCTACGGATGAGTGTCCGTTCCACAGAACTGTGCCGGGAATTATGGAGCATGTCCGTTCTTGGTCCGCAATTGCGGCACGAACTCCTCCATAGAAGCCTGTGGGGGAAACCAAAATTGCGGATGGCTAGGGAGGTGCGTCCGCAAATACGGATAGCCATCCGCAAATACAGAAGTGTTGCTAAGCGACAAAAAGGGGATTTCCCATCAACCAGGCCTCTTTTTTTGCGGATCTGTATATACGGATGTAATACGGATGCACTACGGACCGTATTTGCGGATACCATTCAGCATAAATGGGTACGTTGCTGATGATTTGCTTATGACTATAAAGCAATACGGAACCGTATTTGCGGTAAGTATTTGCGGATACGGTCGTGTGCATGAGGCCTAAGGCCCCATGCACACGACCGGGACCGCAATCACGGCCCGCGATTGCGGGAACGGCCGGCCGCCGACTGACAGCCGCATTTTCGGGCCGTGCTCACATACAAAGTATGAGAGCACAGCCCGCAAAATGCAAAAGAACAGACATGTTCCATAATTGCCGGAACATTTCCACGGCACGGACACCCTTTCCGTAGTGCTACGGAAAGGTGTCCACGTTCAATGAAAGTGAATGGGTCCGTTTTTGCGGACCGCAAGTGCGGTCCGCAAAAACTGAGTTTTTTTATGGTCATGTGCATGGGGCCTAAGTCTTTTTTCCAGTTCACAGGTAAGGCCCCATGCACACGACTGTGCCCGCAATGACGGCCCGCGATTGCAGGCACGGCCGGTCGCTGACTGACAGCCGCATTTTCGGGCCATGCTCCCATACAAAGTATGAGAGCAAGGCCTGCAAAATGCAAAAGAACGGACACGTTCCATAATTCCCGGAACATTTCCACGGCACGGACACCCTTCCGTAGTGCTACGGAAAGGTGTCCGCGTTCAATGAAAGTGAATGGGTCCATTTTTGCGGACCGCAATTGTGGTCTGCAAAAACGGAGGATTTTTACGGTCGTATGCATGGGGCCTAAGACCTAACTTGTAGTTTTCTTGTGCTGTTCACTCTTGGTTTGAATGTTTTACATCATGTAGCAGTAATGGTTTGTTTTGTACTTATGCTTTTTGGGGGTATAAAAGGGAGGGATGTAAAACAAGTTTATGCAGCATTGAGTCTGTTGCGCAGCAAACATCACTTTGATTTCCACTTCAGTAAATGTAAATAAATGGCCTGAAATATCCACCTACTAGTTGTAGTTGTGGCATACCCTACTGCATGAACTACTACAGGTTGGGAGGAGGGGCGTTAATATACTTTGTAAACAATTATCCATATTCTGGTTAGAATTGTTCTATAGTTAGAAAATGTTGCCTTTAACAACCAAAAATGTCTTAAAAACGAAACAGTCCGACTTTAATATTAATACCACGTCAGTAAAAAACAGGGGCAAAGCTATAAGGGTAGCAGTCGCACTAGCAGAGCTGTAGCTCTGGGCAAAGGTTAACTCTTCACCCAGGGCAAAGGTTGATTTTGCTGCCCCTTTCCTGTATCTAAATATCCTGGACGAGGCAAAGTAGCTTGTTAGCACCCTCCCTGTAACCAGGGCACATGTCTGGTAGCCCGCCCTCAGCTAGGATGCTGCGCACCAGGACTCTGGTGCGTAATGGGCTCCAAAAACCTCTGCCACAAGAGAAGACACCAATATTATAAATGGTACATGGTGGGTCGGGGCCCTGTTACAGATTTTGCTTTCGGCCCAGGAGCTTCAAGTTATGCCACTGGGGAAAAACCTAAATATAGAAAAAAAATATTTGTGCTGAAAATTTTCATAGCCTGCAGGGAGAAGATAAATGTAATTGCAGATGTAAATCCGATTGATGAACAATCCCTTTAAATTGAGAATTAGTACAATTATTTTCTTTGACAAGCCGGTTTAGGTAACCTTCCGACATGTCTCAGACACCTTCCAATCTCCTTCACTTTTTTGATGAGACGTTATCAACTTTGATGATTACTCAGCCTGTTTAATATTGATATTGCAAATTGATTTCTGGGCCATGAATAAGTTAAGCTTGAGAGAAATGACATTTGCGGAGGATTAAACTTATATTTGCGCTGACAAAATATATCGTCTCCTTTCAGTTTCTGCATTTAGATTACGTTAGGCTGACAGTTCTGGAAATGGATATAAAATCAGACTATTTTTATTTATCTGGAACTGATATTTCAAAGTCTAAACGAATCCCATTAAATTCTTTTCATTTCTTTGCTTCAACGCCTACTGAGCACTTTAACATTACCACATACGGGAGATACATAAAGTATTCTTTCCTCGTACAAACTTTTCAATGTTCAAAACTAATGAAGCTCCTTCATCCTTAGCCGGAGTTAACTATGATCAACAATTCCCAGCAGATTTCTTAAGTGGGAATATACTTTTTGAAGATGCAAGAAAAGGAAGCAACAGACACTTCTTAGTTATGTCTTATCAGTTATATAACATTCAATAACATTAGCATTGGAGTCTCCTTGGGGAGTATCCAACTTTTCCAGTAAATATAAGTCACAACATATCAAGATTTGGTAATTAAGTAAAAGAATTTGAAGGGTGACTTGACATTACTGACATATATTTGAGAGTAAACCTCTGATCACACTGAATGGATCCTCTAGAAAATAGAAGCCATAGTGGATTTGACAGATACACTTTGACACATTTTACGGATGGATCCAATTGACCAGGGCTGGCCTTAGGGGTGTAAGTCCGACCCGCCGTTGACTTTTAACAGGTCAAGGTTTTTGGTTTTGTACTGGGTACAATAGTATAGCAGATTACTGTATGGTTTTCTGTTTTTAGGGTTAACCTAATCCTGATAGATTGGAACCATCATACCAGGCATCCATAGAGCATTGCATATCTACATGGAGCTTGTATGTCATCTACATGTAAGATTCATAAACTAATAGTGTGTATACATTTTACAATACAATACTTAAAAAGTAATTTAAAGGGGTTGTCTCAGGAAGACAACTTCTTTTCATATACCCGACTAGGGCTTATAAACATCGTAAGTTGGGTCCCAAACACGGGATCCCCCTCTATGAGCTAGAGCAAAGAGCAGCTCAGTAATAACAACTCCAACTCATCGTACCCAGCCCATCAATGTAATAAATAATCGGTCATTCATTTAAATGGCTGGAATGTAATACTGCATTTCACCTGCAGTGGCCACTGTGCTGATTGTCGTGCTGGCTTCTATTTACAAAGGGCCGGTCTTCATAAGCCAAACCTTTTACCCTATGGGTTTAGACTGGCTCTTTTGTTGATGTCCGTACCTCCGCATGCCAAACATAAAAAAATCATTGATTTTCATGGGGGATTTGTTGAGTCTGTGAGGCCCCTCCAATGAATGCTTTCAGTGAGCTTGACACTCCATTGACCATGCGAATCACCTAAAGTCAATACAAGTTTTGGGGGTCTAAGAATCCATACCATAGGGGTTTAGGTATTTACTAAGTGCTGGGACACCTTCATTTAACCATTAACGTAATTTTTTTATGTATCTAAATGATGTCAGTAGACATTGATATTAAATAAATTCTGTAAAGGACCAAAATACAGATTTTTCTATTCCCTAGCTCATCATTGGTTTAACAGAAAAGATATAGCTATTTATTTGACAATCACCCTCGAGATCACAACACCAATACTATCACAATTTATTAGTAGGGAACGTGACCTTCCACAGGACTGATTTATCGAACTCCTTGTTTATGTTGACTGCATCTTGCTCTTGTGTCCCCAGTTGATTTACATTCTCATCAGTTCTGCACATAATTTTTTTTCATATAGACTTTGCCTACCATAAACATTAAGTAAACCCTACAACTGAGCTTTCAACATTACACACTATATACATCAAGTCCCTTTCCCGAAGGTCAGAAGTAAGACTAAACTACATGTATTTAATGTATTTTTCATGTTCTTCGAGACTGAAAACGTTGTCTTAGTGATAGACGGGCACAGATAGCCAAGAGATTTCCAGATCGTGCATAATTGCTCAAAATTCCATAAATGGTTTTTTTGTCTGCATCATTTAGAACATAAGAAATCCATCATCCTACAATATACAAAATTTAAAAAAAATAACTGCCCCTATAGCTTCAACTTGAAGGAGACCTATCGGACCCTTAGACTGAACCTAAAAAAGACCTACTGAATGAAATGCCCTGTAGTGTAAATTACACATGTGAACACGATTTTCAAGTTATTTATGCTAAGATTTTATTGCTTTAAGTTACATGTCAAACGCTTAAAGGGGTTGTCCGGGCACGGGGAGGTTTTTCATACTGATGACCTATCCACAGGATAGATCATCAGTATATGATCGGTGGCGGTTTGACACCCAGACCCCGCACCGATCAGCTGTTCCGGCTGCCTCCGGGCACCAGATGTTATGCAGTGGCCGGTGTCGGAAGCAGAAAGCTCCATACACTGCATAGCAGCCGTGCTGCAGTACAGCAACTCAGCCCCTATTCACTTGATTGGGAGCAGAGCAGCAGGACAGCAGCACGGCCGCTATACTGTGCCCGGAGCCTTCTGCTTCAGGCATGGACATCCGATGCCCGGAGGCAGCCAAAACAGCTAATCGGTGCAGTGTGTTTTTGTCAGACCCCCACCGATCATATACTGATTACCTATCCTGTGGATAGGCCATTAGTATGAAAAACCATCCCGTGCCTTGACAACCTGCAATACTGAGGGATTTTGATGATGCCTCCCTCTGGTTTCTGTTTGGTGCAGTGTTGACATGGAGACCTTGAATGGATACAAATCACCAAAACGATAATAGTAACTACTACCCATATGGCTTGAGTGGTAGTTTTGATATTGGTAGCTTTTCTGGTAGTGATGTAGGATACCAATGTGGCCCATTATTGTGTCGGAGTATGAGCCCACCGGAGGATCATCTGGTACTTTGGTGGGCTAGTTTGACCCTATTGAACACTGGCTAGACAGGACCTCTTTGAAGTATATCATGCCCGAGATCCAGACTCTATTATTTACAATTTCTCTTGTTTCTGCACCTTTAATCCCTAGTCTTGCTTGTTTTATATCCCAAATCAACAGGATATTCGTGTAGTCTTCTCTTATTTCTCAGCATTGAAGTTATTAAAAATAATATTTTCACATTTTTTTTATTTTCTTCATAATGGTCTTAAAGGATACTTTCATGGGAACACACATTCTTTAGATTAGGACATCTATACAATCCCATATAAAACTAAAGTAATAGGTATAATAAAATGTAAATTGTGGTCCAAAAAGGTCGTCCCTACTTAACTGCCTATATAGTAGTAATAGGACTTGTTGGAATTAGGACTACCATCATGTAAAATATCAGATAGGTGGCAGAATTACAAACACCAGTACAGCACAGCCACAGATTACTTTGGCGATAGGTGTTCCTTTTAACTATTATAAATACAGATATAGCAGAGTTGAATTGTTTATGCATTGTGATAACACACCAAGGTAAGATAATGCAGTAGGTTTACCTGCAGTCCTATGTAAAACCACAGCTAACACATTGTAAAATCACGTGGTGTGCCAAATAACAAACTCAGCACTCCTACATCTGCACCTATTCAATTTTAAATAGATCAGATATGTATTAAGATCTATCAAACCTGAGGACTATTTCACTTTCATTTCCTTTCACTTGCCTACAGTGATTTGAGGAATTCACTTCCCAGTAATAACTCTATAGAAAACATTAAAGAAAACCTCTCTGAAAATGTTAATGTAAAATAATATACAATCTGAGCCAGATCAAATTCTTCCATAGACATAAACTTCTCTTAAACCTGGTTTGCTTGAAATGCAGATGATTATTTTAGTAGCTTAAGGGAATTTTCACTTGTAAAGGAAAAGTATGGAATTTATGTCAGATCTATAATGCAGTCAGCTTAACACTCCATCAAACATTTTCAATTTACTTGAAAGCGGACTGAACCAAATCACTTATATAGCTGTGTTTATGATTATTATAGAGAAATGACAGGACGCAACGCAGCGCAGCCAAGGAATCGAGCATCTTATCTGAGGATTAGGCATAAGAAGAACATGCTGTTTTTACATGCAGAAAACCTGACTGAAGAACGTCTATAAAATATTTATGAAACCAAAAGGAAATGAAATGATTTCCAGTGAATATAATATAATGTAAAAAAAAAAAGAAAAGTTAAACCTAAACGACTTTGACATTTTATGATAGAGAACAAAAACATCTTAGAAGCTCCTCATTTATCTGGCAAGATGGTGCAGGACGATTAATGATTGTCCGGGGGTGAACAAGTAACAACTGCTCCGGGTGATATTTTGGGCCAACAACAGGGATCGTCACTTCCATTTCCCTCATGTGGGCAGAACAGCCTTGTTGGAGACCAGTGTCAGACAGGGGTTTCTTTGGTATACCAAAGGAGATAATTTTGGGAGCCCACCTTTCATCTATACAGAACATGTACTTTCATGTAATTTTATCATAATCTTTATTGTTATCATTGTACACAAAGGAAATATCATCAAAAAGATCTAAAAGGTTATTTGTGAATCATCCCATAAGAAATAGACCCTAGTGGCAAGTGTTTGCTCTAAAGACATCCACCTCCAAAGAGCCTCTGGTACTCTGGTGGGCCAGTCTGACGCTGTTGGAGAAAGCATAGACTAGGAACTTTTTGTAGGTGGATTATGTTCCCAGATTCCCACTCTGTAAATTACCATGAAATAGCCTGGAATTTACAATCTATCTCGTTCCTGAAGATTTTCCGCCTTGTCTTTCATGTTTTATCAGTGGCAGATCATCATTAGGGCAGTTCGGGCAGCCGCCCAGGGCCCAAGGCTCCCAGGGGGCCCATGGCCGCCCAAACCCCCTCATGCCCGGTGGCGACGCTAGCACCGGAGGGAGCCCCAGTGCCAGGACCGCACCTGTCATGAGGCGAGGTGAGCTTCTGTCCTACTTAGCAGCCATGGTCTGTGCTGAAACTCCCCCTCCAGTCCCCCTTCCCTGCTCTACACACCTCTCCTCCTGCTGCTAGCAGTCGGGACATGGGGGAGGGGAGACTGTCGGCGGGCTCTGTGTCGGGCTGTGAGCAGGAGAAACGCTGTGTGAAGACTCCCACCACATCAACCTGCTGAACGCCCTTCACAAATATCCTACATAAAAGGTAAGTGCATGTGTGTTTACAATGTGTACTTTATTTGTGTATAATGTGCATACTCCTGCCTGTGTGTTTACAATGTGTACTTTATACGTGTATAATGTGCATACTCATGTGTGTTTACAATGTGTACTTTATATGTGTATAATGTGCATATTCACGTGTATCTGTGATGTGTACATGTGTATGTATGTATGGATATAGTGTGTGTGTGTTTGTGTGTGTGTGCGTGTGTGTGTGTGTATATAGTGTGTGTGTATGTATGTATATATATATACATACATACATACATACATATGTATACAGTAGTGTATGTATGTATGTATGTATGTATGTATGTATGTGTATATATATATATATATATATATATATATATTTCTGCAGCAATTCTGCAGAAACTAGCAGAAATTCCGCTGCAGAAAAAAAAGCACCATTTCCTGCATTTTTGCAGCAGAAAATGGTGCGTATATTGATACGTTTTTCTCACTGCTGGGAGATGGTGACATCTCCTCTGAAAAAACGGAGCAATTCTGTCCACTTTCCGCAGCAGGAATTTACATGCTGCAGTACAAGAAATACGCACCGCAGGACAAAATGTCTGGTCGGAAATTTTTCTGCAGCGTCTGGATGAGATTTGGTAAATCTCACTCACTTTGCCACTACTGTATTCTGCAGTAATACAGTAGCAGCAGCAGCAGAGTAGATTAGATGTGAACAATTCTCATCCAAACGCTGCGTAAATGATAAGTGGGGAAAAAAAGCTCAGAAATTGACCTGCGGTGAGGTTTTTTATTCCGCAGCATGTCAATTGTATTTGCGTAAACGCTGCTCATTTGTTTCAGGTTTTCCCCATTTAATTCAATGGGGAGGTAAAACCTGCAACAAATAACAGATGTTATGTAAAAATGCAATTTAGAAAAAATAAAAATCTTATACTTGCCCAGAATTCTGTTTCTTGGTCCCGGCCGGCCTCCTGGGATGATGTTTCACCCCATGTGACCGCTGTAGCCAATCACAGACTGCAGCAGTCATATTGGATAAAATGACATCCCAGGGCTGCAGTGTAGCGACGCTGTGTAGCACTATATACAAGGGGGGGAGCGCTGTGTGGCACTATATATAAGGAAGGGAGCACTGTGTGGCGCTATATACAAGGGGGAGTGCTGTGTGGCTCTATCTATAGGGGGCTATGTGTGATGCTATCTATAGGGGGCTGTGTGGCTCTATCTATAGCGGGCTGTGTGGCTCTATATATAGGGGCTGTGTGATGTTCTATCTATAGGGGGCTGTGTGATGCTATCTATAGGGGCTGTGTGACGCTCTCTACAGGGGGTTGTGTGTGTGGCGCTCTCTACAGGGGGTTGTGTGTGTGGCGCTCTCTACAGGGGGTAGTGTGTGTGACGCTATCTACAGGGGGTTGTGTGTGTGGCGCTATCTACAGGTGTGTGTGTGTGGCGCTATCTACAGGGGTGTGTTTGTGGCACTATCTACAGGGGGTGTGTGTGTGGCGCTGTCTACATGGGGGGTTGGCGCTATCTACAGGGGGAACTGTGTATGTGGTGCTTTACTTTACAGTGTGTGACACAATTATATTCAGGGGCGCAGTGCATGGTGATATTATATTTAAGGGCTGCAGAAATGGGTCATGGCCAGGAGAAGTCGTCATGAGCTCAGGACCGGATGGAGAAGAATACTAGCATCTGAGATGTCGTCACCTGTGAGTCACTGGATTTGTAGAGAATCTGTCCCCTCCCCTGACATGTTTATTATAGGAAATCCTTGTATTCCACATAACGTCTTTGTGCAGTCCAGGACTGATAGAAAAATTGGTGTTACCAATCCCCTTGTCAGGAGGATGTGTCCCTGCACAGTGTGATACTGTCAGTATGTAGGGACACAGCCCTGTGAAAGGGGAATCGTAACACCCATTTGTTAATGCTTGTGCAAAAAGGTAGTGTTAGCAATAGTTACGGCGCGGCATGGTGGCGGTGGAGAAGGGGGGCTGAAGTTTGGGTAACAACCCAGGGCCCATGGTCTTTTTAATCCGCCACTGTGTTTTATACCCTAAAACTGCAGGATTTTTGTGTAATCTTCTCTGTTTCCTGTGATTTGGATCTTAAACAAGTCTGTGTAACCTGGAGAAGCAGTCTTTTATAAAGCAGATAGACATTTCTGTAACCATTGTAGCACATTTAGTTACATGTAATGTCCCGATTGCCACCCAGACAGTGAAAGTGAAGTGAAATGACCTAAAAACACTTCTAAACATGGATTTGGCAAAGGTATGCAATACTGTTAAACTATGTCTAAATTCTTATGACAGCTGAGTAAACATGGGTCTATGCAGTATGAAATATTGGTATTGTCCTAGTAACAATCGCTCGTCTCCACGTATTGCTCCATGTGAAAGGAGCAAACGAGCGCTGATCTACGAGCTATCTCGTTGATCGGCGTTCGTTTAAACGGCCCATGTCGGGCCGTGTAAGAGGACACTAACGTTTAAAAGAAGAGACCCTAATATCAATCTAATGCAGATTATCTTAAAGGGCTTCATTCACAAATTGCAAATTTTTTTTTTACGGGAATTCAATAAATGTAATAATATCCGACCCGGACTAAATATTGAAGGAAGCTACAAAACAACAAACCAACATACAAAATAAAGCATAAAAACTCTAACAAGACAACGATATAGTCAATGAACAAAGACATCTAACATTACCTGCTTGAGATAAAAGTGAGGTATAGGGAACTTTAGGTTCCATCGCAGTCATTGGTGGTGGTAACAACGGGTTGGCAAAGCTACGCAGGGGATGTGTCGGCCGGACGCAAGCAGTAGGGATTGTTCGGCTGGGGGCATCCTCGTTACTGGGGTGTTCTGGCTGCGTGTGTGATATCATGGATGACTGTTGGGGCTGTTGAGTATCAGTCACTGCTAAATGGGAAATATATCAATTATTAAATTGTAATATAATAATATTAACAACAATAATAATAACAACAATATATAACATAGCATAAAAATGATGAATTAGAAGGGCACACATTCATTTTGGTTTACTGCTTGTACAGCATAAGTGAAATTTTAAAACACGTTGCAGAATATGCTGGGACTTGTATGGAGGAAGAGGGACAATTTCGCTATCTCTTTAAGTACTCTTAACCCCAGTTCATTTTCCCCAGTTCTTTAGAAACTGTGTAGGGTTCAGCACTGCCGATCCTGGGGCAGATACGGAACCAAAATGGAGCGTAATAGGTTTGAGTGATACGCTAGATATCACTACTTGGGCCAGAAATAGTTAAGGACTACTCTCCTCCCCCTATGTGGACCCCACAGTACTAAAATTGCCTTTTCATGATAAATCACTAGATAAATAAATAATAAATAACTAGTGCCATAAAAATATCTTGACCATTTTATTATTGAGATTATTAATAATACTAAGATCAATAATAAGATCATAAATACATTTTACTGGCTGTACCGGATTATCATTATTACCGATTTCTTTTTCTTTTATTTTTTTAGACTTTTACTCTAATATCACAAGTAAATATTTAATCTTCAGTTATTCTCTCCGGTCCAGTCGTTGAAGTCTGTTCAGCCATTTCTCAGTTATGGCTTTTTTGGGAAAGCTGGATGACAATCAATATGTCCGCCAGTTCCTCGACTACTTAAGGGGCAGTTGTACAGTAATTCTGCTCCTATATGGATATTTGCCAGTTGGTATTCTGAATAGCTTGGTTGACAACCCACGTGGAAGAGTAATGATAACTTGCTTATCAATCAGCTCTTACAAAAACAAATATACTGTAGCTAAAAAATGAAAGAAGAGGACTTATAATAATAATAATAATAATAATAATAATAATAATAATATAAATAATAATAATAATAATAATAATAATAATAATAATATAAATAATAATAATAATAATAATAATAATAATATAAATAATAATAAATATAGAAATAATGATAATAATAATAATATAAATAAAAATAATAATAATAAAATGAATAAAAATACAAATAATAATAACAATAATATAAATAATAATAATATAAATAATAATAAAAATAATATTAATATTATAAATAATAATAATAGAAATATTAACTATAATCCAAATAATAATGTCCTTTTTAAGTTGGCTTCAAGGTCACAGCTTTAGGGGGTGCAGAGGTAGAAGTTACTCCCAGGGTCTGGTGCCTGAAGTGACCCACAAGCCCCTATACCATATAATAAGATGCCGGTATTATAAATGGTAAATGGGGGCTCTGTACAGGGCCATTTCGTACATTTCGTTAATTTTATGTCTTACATGTGAAAATCCTTAATTACTTACACCTTAATTTAACTATTAGAAATGAGCCATTAAAATAAAAAAGTTTTCCCGATTGCCCCCTCCCCCAAGTTCTTTAACTTGAATCGACCCTGCTGGTTTCCGAGTAATTATTTAAATACATAAAAGTAATAGGTGTAAAATGATAGACAAAGCAATTTCTAAATGGAAATGTGAGAACGCTGCTCAAATTACTCATAACAGGGCAGCGACTTCACTGTGGAATGATAAAGAAAATACATAAAATAATGTTTCACAGCCCCAGAGATAATCCATCATTTTGAAAATTGTACTGCAGCTCTCACCATAAAGAATTTCATTGTCCCAATGACAATTGATTCTGTTTTATACCAGTAATATATATATATATATGCGCTCATACCTAATAATAAAAACGTGGTCTGTTAAACAAGCTTTTTTTTTTTTTTGTGCAGATTTTTTGGGGACTAATTATAATAGTTCATCATCGTAGCTCTTGTGTTGTAGGTGATATTAAGAAGTTATGTTAAAGAGGCTCTGTCACCAGATTTTGCAACCCCTATCTGCTATTGCAGCAGATAGGCGCTGCAATGTAGATTACAGTAACGTTTTTATTTTTAAAAAACGAGCATTTTTGGCCAAGTTATGACCATTTTTGTAGTTATGCAAATGAGGCTTGCAAAAGTCCAAGTGGGTGTGTTTAAAAGTAAAAGTCCAAGTGGGCGTGTATTATGTGCGTACATCGGGGCGTTTTTAATACTTTTACTAGCTGGGCGCTGTGAAGAGAAGTAACATCCACTTCTCTTCAGAACGCCCAGCTTGTGACAGTGCAGATCTGTGACGTCACTCACAGGTCCTGCATCGTGACGGCCACATCGGCAGCAGAGGCTACAGTTGATTCTGCAGCAGCATCAGCGTTTGCAGGTAAGATCGACTTACCTGCAAACGCTGATGCTGCTGCAGAATCAACTGTAGCCTCTGGTGCCGATGTGGCCGTCACGATGCAGGACCTGTGAGTGACGTCACAGATCTGCACTGTCACAAGCTGGGCGTTCTGAAGAGAAGAGGATGTTACTTCTCATCAGAGCGCCCAGCTAGTGAAAGTATTAAAAACGCCCCGATGTACGCACATAATACACGCCCACTTGGACTTTTACTTTTAAACACACCCACTTGGACTTTTGCAAGCCTCATTTGCATAACTACAAAAATGGTCATAACTTGGCCAAAAATGCTCGTTTTTTAAAAATAAAAACGTTACTGTAATCTACATTGCAGCGCCTATCTGCTGCAATAGCAGATAGGGGTTGCAAAATCTGGTGACAGAGCCTCTTTAAGCTTAATGCAGCTAATTCTTGTATTTTTACCTATATATAGATTGAGATTATAGCATTTAAAGTCTATAGCCCTTCACTACCAATCCTACATCTTAGCATACTCTGCACTTTTTTTTATAATTTCATTTCCTAAGTAAAAACAAGCCTGTGCAGCATAGGGAGGCAGACTAGTGCACTGTAAAACTTCTTAAGACTACTTCAGTACATGTAGGTACATATAATGATATTGTAGTCGTCAACAAGGCTCGCATCTGCACCAGGCAAACCAAACGCTAGGGCCATATTAGCTCGGGGACTCATGGCCACCTGGACAAATATACTTATATATATCAAGCCAAGATTGGAGTAGGTAGAGATCCACTTCATACCCTGTATGTCCACATACACCTGGAGTCAGCTTCGGTCATGAAGACAGGAAATCATGTGATTTTTTTGGTAATCTTAAAGAAGCACTAGGGCAATTTTTTTCCAAGCTCAGTTGCATCCATGTATTTTTAACGCTTTCATTATGCAGCTGTGTCATGTGTTCGCAGTCTGACACCAATATAGACCATGGAGGTCACTCTTACCTGTGTAGGTGACTTCCTGTGAGCTACAGGATTACATCATCACCTATCAAATCCCTCCTGGCAGCTCTGAGAACTTCCTCTCCCCACCCAGCTCCACCCTTCTTTTTCTATATGTCGTTGCCCCCTCCCCCTACACCCAGTGCATAGAGTGCTGCTGAAGAAATTATTTCTGCCCTATCAAAGGGAGCAGGAGTGAAGTGATATAATAGGTGAGTCTATACAATGATTAGCTGCACAGTTATAAAACTCCACTAACTCACACTGACTGTCTATACTCTCTGTGAGTGATGTACAGAGAGTCCAGAGCTGACAGAAAAATATATCACTAGCAGGAGATAGGGAGAGCAGTGCAAAGCTGCATCACATAGGATACACTGAGACTTTGCAGTGTGAGGACAGATGTTCTAAGTCACAGATCTATCATATGCTGCAGTTAGATAGAACTCAGAGCAGAGCAAAGAGCAAGTGCAATGTGATGAGACTCCGACTATTCTGCCACTGCAAAGCGAAAAACATTAGGGGAACCATATCAGAGGAGAAGGAACCAAAATGGCAGACAACCCATAAATGGCCCATCAACTACAACAAGCAGGTATACACAAGAGTCTCTACTGTGATTTTTAAAGGGGTTGTCCAGCTTCTGACAACTGATGACCTATCCACCGGATAGGTCATCAGTATGTCATCGGTGCGGGTCCGACATCTGGACCTCGCACCGATAAGCTGCTCCAGTGAACTGCGGGCACCGGATGTTGTGGTGCATAATGCTATGGACGGAGCCCGGAAGCAGTTGGCTCCAACCATTGCATAGCGGCCGTGCTGCAGAACTGTAGGTACACTCCTATTCACTTGAATAGGAGCAGAGCTGCAGTACTGCAGCTTGGCCGCTATTACGTCGCCGGAGCTAACTGCTTCCGGCATGTATGTCCGGTGCACGGAGGCACTGGTGCAGCTTATCTGTGCGTGGCCCGGGTATCGGACCCCCACAGATCATGTACTGATGACCTATCCGGTGGATAGGTCATCAGTTGTCAGAACCTGGAAAACCCCTTTAATAATAGTATATGCTGCACTATACAGGCAAAAAAATAATAATTGCTGGAGTGCTTCTTCAATTCACTATGGAATATACGAGAGTAGAGGGAGATGCAAGATGAGAAAGAAACAGGTTATTTAAAGGAATTTAACAATAATTTTGTCTGTTCATATTGTTTGGTCTATTTGGAATGCCAAGTTCAGAAAGATCTAAATTGTTACAACAGGGGTATAGCTATAGAGGTGCAGACTGCTGAGAAAGCACTTGCACCCGGGCGCTGGCGCTTGAGACGGCCCAATGACCCCAATGAAACATAATTAGACACTAGTCTTATAAATGTTATTTAGTAGGTGGGAGGCAGGCCCTGTTACAGATTTTGTATTGGGGCACACATGGTCCAAGTTTTGCCTCTGGGTGCCATAGAGTAGCAAAGCTAAATAAGGTAGACAGCATATTTTCTTGAGATCAGTTGGTTTCTCTGCATCAGCATGGTATCACGCAATATGGCCAAATGGCAGGAAAAAAATGCAGAGTACTTCAGGCTGTTCAACCCATGAAAATGTGGGGCAATGCAACCAAAGTCAACAAGTTAGATGCATCCAAAAGAAAACCAGATTGTTTTCCTCAGTGGTAGCGCCGAACCGCTTTGAGACTTTACTACTCTCCCAAATTATATAATTTTGAGGGTGTTTTCAGTTCTTTATTTATATTTTGTATAATTTTGACGTTTTTAAATTAATGTTTTTATGTCTGGTCTATCTTGGATTTATCTCTAGAATTGGTAAAAATAAAAATGCGCGGTACATTTATATTTTCATATATATGTTAAATTATCTCCCATCTGCCCTGTAGTTCCTATCATGCTGTCTATTACCAAAGCCTTGAGAGTCTTACAAGAGCACTTGAAAGACGTCGGAGCTCCACACTGACAAAATAACAAAAGTAATTTGTGACAGCGGCACAAAACTTTAGAACAGCAGAACACAATTTTTTTTGTCATACAATATTTTCTCTTGTTGAGCTTTGTTGTCTTTCAGGTGTGTGTCGTAACAACCACCACTATCAAAACAAACTCGGCTTGGCTTTTAAAGAGCAATTTGCTTGCTGTAAAAATGTTATATAGTTTGCGGAGATGTTTATTTCCAAGAATGGTGAGTATTTTACAATCAACTTTGAAGTATTTTTCTTTTGAGGTTATAATGTGTCATAAGAGAAGCCATAAAAGGCATCACTTGTATCTTCTCCTGACTACTCATGCCTTTGATGCGAACACAGAATCGGGTACACAGCCTATTAAAAAGTCTGAACATTTTCTCTTCCGAAGTCAGCCGCCTCAGCTAGCTAAAATAATGGTTAATGTTCCTTTATAGAAACATACAAAAACATTGTTAATAAAATAAGGACATATGGCCAATAGAAGAAGAGCCTGGACTTGCTATGGGAACTTTAGAGAGGGGTGGTCCAACACAAGAACTACACTACCATACTTCTACATTGGAAGTTCTTTTCCTATCTGGGGATTGCAATCTAGGCAATCACGAGAGAGTGGTAATGTCCCGAGGGCCATACTGCCCTTTTCCTGTACTAGGGATTTAAAAAGGACGTGGAATACAAGTGCTGGGGCTCAGGATGTGCAGATATCGAGGCCTACACCTTTACCACCAAGAGGAACTGAACATTAATAGCAGTTAAATGCTACAGTATATAGCACTTGTGGGCAACAGTAATCTGTCACCTTCTGGACCTTAGGTGATCTTATGGGCAAACAAAAGTGAAATCTTTTGTTAATATAAAGTTCTTTAACTGAAATTGAGCAAAAATATTTCCCAGACATGTGACAAAATCACCTGAAGTTACTGTACTTGCTGCAAAACACTTAACATTTTCAGGTAGTGGCATAGTCATAGAGGGTGAAGTCACACATGGGTCCTGTTGTGGCCCAAAAGCCACAAAAGAGGACACAGTACTCTAATAGGCATGTTGGGAACAGTGGTCCTCGTATATATTTTGCACAGGGCTCAGGAACATCAAGATATGCTTTTGGTCAGAATGTGGAAACTTTTCTTTTCTTAGCTACAATACACACACCTCCCAAGATACCCCCTTATTTTGGAGGGAAGTCTCTACTTTTGACTTAAAGCAAACCGTCCTTTTTTGCTCTTTAAAGGAAAAATATCTTCTATAAAAAAAAATTATAATTAAAACCATATAGTTACAGATATTCTTATTTTCTAACCTGTTTTTATTTTTTGATTGTAGATTTTTTTAAATTCTATTTACTGTACATGATTATGGGGCAACCACCTTGCCTGAGCTGCTGTTAACAGCATTTCGAGATGTGCTTTACAGCAGCCACATGGACCATTGGAAACAATAGTTTCCATTCTGCCTGTGATGATACTGAGATAACTGATGAGAAGTGATCTCTACAAAACAGGAAGGATCAGTCTATTATGAATGGTGGATCCTGTGTTATCTATATATAGGTGTTACCTGTCATTGTAATCCTGTCTGTGATGATAATGAACTGTCTGCTGAGAAGTGATCGCTACAGAACAGGAAGGGTCAGTCTATTATGAATGGTGGATCCTGTGTTATCAATATATAGGTGTTACCTGTCATTGTAATCCTGCCTGTGATGATAATGCACTGTCTGTTGAGAAGTGATCTCTACAGAACAGGAAGTGTTAGTCTATTATGAATAATGAATCCTGTGTTATCCATATTTTGGTGTTACCTGTCAGTATAATCCTGCCTGTGATGATAATGACTGCTGAGAAGTGATCTCTACAGAACAGGAAGGATCAGTCTATTATGAATAATCAATCCTGTGTTATCCATATTTTGGTGTTACCTGTCAGTATAATCCTGCCTGTGATGATAATGACTGCTGAGAAGTGATCTCTACAGAACAGGAAGGATCAGTCTATTATGAATGGTGGTTCCTGTGTTGTTTATATATAGAGATGTAAATATGCATTACGGACATCAAACATTTTTATATTTATATTTTGTTGTTGTAATGTGTAAATAAAACTATTCAAGACCATAGAAATAAATAAAAAAGGCGATTATTCAAACTTGGAACCATAAATGTCCCACACTGACCATCCAATGTTGTGAGGTATGAATTACACATGATCAAACATTTCACACTGAAATTTTTTTAACCTTAAAAAGGTTTTTCACATTTTAGCATAACTTTCTAATCAAGGAGGGTCCAACTACTGGAACCCCCACCAATCAAGAAAATTAAGGGCCACAGCACTGGTTTAACACTGCATCCACTCACTATTTTTCCCTGCACTGTGGCACTCTTGGCCATCAACTGTGCATGGAACTGCATCATGACTGCGAAGAACTGCAGCATGGAGCGCCACTGTGCAGGTAAAACTTTAGAGGGGGCGGAGTGCTAATCTTTCATTCTCAGGATTAATGGAGTTCCTGGCAGTAGGATCACTTTATGAGAAGGGAAATCCTTTTAAACAAAGCCTTTTTTCTTTATCCTTACCTCGACTAGGTCCGAATCCCCGATCCACTGTTAGAGTAGGAAAAGGAACAGGACGTAGCGTAAACTGCGGATGGGGATATACACAGGTCGGTGATGGAAGTATTCCTGGATACTGTGCGCTTTCTAACGTGGGCACTGGTATGGCACTGACAACAGCTGTAATAATAAGAAGAAATCATTCTGTAGCATAACATAACACTTAATACAAGCTCTGAGTCACATAAACACTCACGTAGAGTTTTACAAGAGTATCTAAGCCGGGTGCTTAAGAAATATTAGTGTCAATTGAATATGATCCAGCTTTCCGAGCTAATGCAATGAATCCTCACACATCGCTGCCTGCATGGCAGATATGATTTCAATAAAGTACAAATCCTACAGGCTATAATTTATAAATATTGGAAATAAATTAATAAAATATTACTTTATATCTTTTTTTTTTAGTTCATTATTTGGTAACCGGATCTGATTGAAAATCTATAGAAAATACCGTAGGTTGTTGACAATTGAATTGTAATATGACACTAATGTTAAGAGTTTGGGAGTCGCAATGTTCAAACAAATCATGTTGAGTTTTTACAACTCCAAAGTCCTATATCACAGAAGCAATTTACTGTGCGCTGTCACGTTTTATATGCAGCGAACGAATGTCTTAACATTGGGAAAAAAGAGATAAACAAAACAGATTTGGCCTCCGCCTGCCACTATATTTTCATGTGATATTTCTCGCATTGTCTCCTACTATGCTCTTGCTGAAATGTATTACTAGAGGAAAAGGGAGAAAATTGAATTATCCAAAGTTATTGTCACCAACGTGTCAACATGAAAACAATTTTCTCTTAACACTCGGTATTATTAGTCTTTTCAATGACAAGGTTTTGAGACATTAGGTTTGTTTTTAGGATATTGAATGACGTTATATAATCGTTGAAATATTGCATCAATATTGATATATAGTGTGTCAGGCTAGGGCTCCACGGGGTTGTCCCCCAGATCACAGTAATAGTGTGACATTGCCACAGTTCACACACAACTTTAGTGTTTTCCCATGGGGAGAATAAGTTGTGCAATAATTGCAAAAACGCCAACATGCGCAAATGTTGCTGTGGAGCCCTTGACTGTAAACTGGTAGTTAAAAGAATAGAGAACTTCCCATCTTCTGATGTATGTGAAAAAATAAATCATTCCCAATTATAGACTTGAAAAAGTGTAATACACTTCAGAGACTACAGGAGGCGCTGTTCTGTGTATTCTAGAACTTCATTAAGCGGGTTGTCCACACACAGACAACTTATGACATATCCACAGGGTAGGACATCAGTATATGATCGTGGGGGTCCGACGCGCGGACCTCACTCCGATCAGCTACACCGGCTGCCTTTTGGAACCGGATGTCCCTGTTGGAAGCAGATGGCTCCGGTCACGGAATAGCAGCCAATGCAGCTCTGCTCCTATTATAGTGAATAGGAGCAGAGTTGCTGTTCTGCAGCACAGCTGCTATGCAGTAGTCAGAGCCACCTGCTTCCGGCTCCAAATACTGCATGCACTGCATAACATCTGGAGCCTGGTGGCAGCCGGAGCAGTTGGTCAGACCACCTCCATATACTGATGACCTATCCTGTGGATAGGTCATCAGTTGGCTGTGCGTGGACAAACCCTTTAACCTGACAAAGACATCAACCTCAAAAATATCTTTTAGAGATGTATAAAGATAGCCATGTTGGTGCTTTGGGAACTGTGTCACCCCAGTGTCTGGAATGAAGAAGTCCTAGCACTAGGCCATGATCGAAATCTTCAGTTTTTGAATACAAAAGTCTTCTAAATGAATGACAAAGCTCTGTGCATGAGATTCAAGAGATCTGGAATTCTTTATCAAACACCAAAAAGGGTCCACTTGTTTACCTAGCATGGTGATCCCTTCCAGAAATTGATGAGGTCCCAACCCATAAGACCTCCCCATCGTTTTCTTCTAATATGTCTAAAAGACATGTCAAAAGATTTTTTTTAAAAGTGGGACCTTCCCCAATGCCTGGAAGAAGTGGCCAATGAGATTTGGTAATAATTATAATGCATCAGTTTTCCGTAACTTGGAATCTTTAACTATGAAAATCATTGGTTCTTTTGATACAGGCTATGGTAATCTCTGAAGGACTAATGGCTTACCTAGTGTCAAGAGGATCCAGAGAGGAGAAATCTCTGATCTCCAACCTCCACTCATGTTGCTGATGCTTTAGAAATCAGTGGTTCCTATGAATGCAACATCCTTGCAAAAGGATGTGACTTTGGGAAAGTACCGATTTCTGGATAGAAAAAAGTTTTTGGAGAAACCTACACTATTGGAAAGTACTGGATGTCCTTGCGGAGATCCAGCTGGTGTAGGGAATCTTACATGCAATGCTCTCTGGGAAATGTATGCAAATAATTTCTCCTGCTTTAGAAAGAAAACTGTCTCACTGCACTGTAAGTGATTGTCCGACCCTTTAAATAGTCTTGGGGTGGGTATCTCTGATATCCCTAATCATATTTCAAGGCTCTCTAAGGGGTTTGACTGTGAATTGCAGGGTAACTGCCTATAAGTGACACTAGAGAGACAGTTTTTTTCCTACAAGAGTAGAACTCATTTACATTGAGGAACCTTGTGAGATATCAGATTATGATATGGAGGCTTTGTGTATGGGCACATGAGATTAGTGTTGCAGGATCTTTAGCCAACTTGACAACATATTAGCAATTTGAGAAGGATGGAATTTTTTTACCTTTGAAAATATTTGCTAATATTTATTATTCGCTTTTTTCAAAAATAACTTTATGCTTCAAAAATCATTGAACATTTCATTTTACATGTTACATATTTCTTTAAATTAGCGAATGGAAGATTTGTCTCTATTGTCCTCGGCATGAACTTATAAAAAAAATTGATTTCCGCACTCTCAGAAGGCCAGGGAATCCATATCCTGCTTTACTTGACCCCATTAGTTGCCTTTTACCATTACATCATAGCAAAGTCCAACAAAGAAATATTACAGCCTTTAATGATGCCAAAAAATGTCAAAAGGAGTTTACAAAGAGAAGAAATTGAAGTTTGTAAACAATTCAGCACAGTCTTTGATGTTTCTTTAGACCTATAAACATTCGTAATTCCATCACTTGTATATAAAGTATCTCCATATTTAAAGTCCTATGCAAAATAAAAGGGGTTCCCCGCTTTGGACAATCACTGTTAGTTAGAAGGGTCCCTTGACAATAAGCAGATCACAAAATGTCCCCCTGCTAGGACCCCCAGCAATCAAGTGTAATCTGTGGGCAAACCTGGCAGCCAATGTTCAATTTCCCTGCAGCGCCACCACAGGTGAAATTAATCATTACACATTCCCCATTAATATCAATGGGTTGTCTGTAATGCAGGACAGGACAGAGAGAGATGCTCTTAATAACCGCTCTACACTCTGACCAAGATATAAGGATACTGAACAGAGGACCCCTCTCTATTAACTCAGAGCTTCCTAGTAGAGGGCTGAGTATTAAAAAGGGGTTTCTAAACTGGACAACCCTTTTAACTATTACATACCAATGGAGAACCAGTCCAAACTAAAACTAGAGATGAGAGAGACTCTTTATGATATTTTAATAGCTTGTGATTTGTCAGCTGAAAATCTCAGAAACAGATATAAGAATTTGTTAGCCACCGTGTCTTAGGTTGGCATTGCAAGGCCATATGGATGGCCACTATAGTCAATAGCCATCCATCCGGAAAAAGTAGAGCTGATTCAACAGAAGACAATGTGACACAACCTGTTCCTAGTGCCGCTTTGTTCTGGCAATCGGTTTTGGTCAAAGTGGTTAGATCCCCTCTGATTGGACATTGGTGTCATATACATTGTAGACAACTCCTTTAAAGTAAGATGTTTGATTTGTGATGAAAATCCTGTTAATCTCATTTTCTCATGTAATAAACATATAAAGTTGTAAATCATGAAATACAAGTCTAGTAGATTATTCACTTAACACAAAGAGAAAATCTTAGGCACTTACGAGGATTATTAGACTGTGAATCCATTGGTATCATGAGTTTGGCGCGCGTGGCCCTGCGTGCAGCTAAAGAGCGTTCCAGCGTCGAAATGTTACTTCCAGCCTCATCTGTGTCCGGTCCTAGAGAGCAGATCACTGACTTAACAGTAGGATACTCAATAATATTACAAGATGCTACTACTTTACATTTTACAATGACACATACTAGAAAGTCCACAATTCCAAAATTCTGTGCTGAATAATTCCTTAATATATCTTTATAGTGGTTGGTACTCCATTTTTCTGATACAGAGCTCCAAATCTCCTGCTAATGAAACAAAATGATAACACTAGAGGGAGCTTACTGCATACTCTTTGTACATTGAACTCAATAAAAAGGCAGCACACATTAAACTCTAAAGCTCCCCCTAGTGGTAGCTGCAGACAGGCAAAATGTTATCATTGCTCTATATTTGAAAAACTGAGCTCCAGCCCTTATTGAGATATATTATGAAATTAATCAGCACCAAATTTTGTACCTACATTTTGTTAAAATATGAACTTTTAATCTGTCTATCATCTATCAATCTATCTATCTATCTATCTATCTATCTATCTATCTATCTATCTATCTATCTATCTATCTATCTATCTATCTATCTATCTATCTATCTATCTATCTATCTATCTATCTATCCTCTATTCAAATAGTCAGATTACCTGAATGAGATGCGCTTTTGCTGCCTAACTGTGACTCTGATTGGCTGTGGCTGACAGGGGTGATATCTTGACAGCTCTGCCTAGGAGATTCCCTTCCTTGAGATTCAGATCCCACCGGCTTTTCAATGTTCTTCATTTCCATCTCCTCATGGTGGATCCAAAGATCTGGTGGCCTCAGATCCTTTTGACTTCCTTTCCTTTTACTGATACTGTGTGTGGCACGTTTTCTAATAAAACAAAAACAATACATAACATTTAACAGACTAAAAAAGAACTATAGTAAAAATGCACTTTAAGTAAAAGCATAAGATGGACAGCAGGAAGCCCCTATTCTGAAGGAAAGACAAAAGCCTTTCAGTGTGGGTACCTGGTGTCATACCACTTTAGCACCAGCTTCTTACCGATCGATAGCCTAACTTTTAACAATGAATCAAATGCCAGTTCTAAACATTTAAACGCTAGGACGTGCTGTACTAGGGCAGAGCTGCACTTCATACTTTCCAGGCCCAGCATGAATTGAAAAGACTTTCACTATTTTACAATGGGAAATGATACAGTGAGGTCAATATTGTTAGGAACTTTTGCATATTTAATGTATCCACTATAGGATGTAGTTGTAGATAAGACCAATTGGATCTTTATGATATCTGCACTATATTGCCGAAAGTATTGGGACACCTCTTTATCATTGAATTCAGAGGTATCATTCAGTCCCATTCCCACTGGTGTAGAAAAACCAACACTAGCCGTGCAGTCGTCTTTATAAACATGTGATAGAATGGGTCGTTGTAAAGAGATCACTGAAGTCCAGCGTGGTCCTGTATAGGACACCACCGTTGTAACAAGTAAGTTCATGACATTTCTTCCCTCCTAGATATTCCGCCATTAACTGTGAGTGGTATTATTGTAAAGTGGAAGGAACCGCAGCAACTCAACTACGAAGTGGAGATCACGTTATGTTACAAAGCGGGGGCGCCGAGTTCTGAGGCGTATAGTGCATAAAAGTCGCCAACGCTCTGCTGACCCAATAATTGCAGAGTCCAAACCGTCTCTGGTATTAACATCCACACAAACACTGTGCCCCAGGAGTTTCATGGCATGGGAGCCGAGCCGCCGCATGTCAGGCTTACATCGCCAAGCACAATTCCAAGCGTCGGATGGAGTGGTGCAGTGGCGTAACTATAGGGGTCGCTGCGGTCACAATTGCGACCAGGCCCCGAAGCCAGGGGGCATGCGGGCCCCCGCACGACATCAATGAAAAGTTACTATAGTAACTGGGGCCTATGTAATAAACTATACGGGCCCCTATTACTATAATAACTGACAGTACTTACCCTTCCACTTTCTGGAGCACATCGGAGGTTCTGATGACACAGCGATGTGCGCAGCGCATAACGCCATGACGCTATGCACTGCGCACAGCATCCTGACACTTGATGGAGTGAGGACCTGCAGCTGAAGAGGAGGGCAATATTAATATTACTGTCTTGCTGAAGCTGATGGGTACGAGCGCTACTTCCCCTTCATTCCGGTCACTTTCTCACACTGAATCGCTGACACGGACGTGTCAGCGATTCACAGTGTGAGCAAGTGAGGGAAATGAAGGAGAAGCAGCACTCATACGAGCTCTGCACCCCCTTCAAAACAGCTGATTGGCAGTGGTCCCGGGAGTCGGACGCCGACCCATCAGCTATTTCTGGCCTATCCTGAAGATAAGCCATCATTGTTTAGGGACTGGGCAACCTTAAAAGCCTACCGTGTGTTAGGCTTAGATACAGGGTCCCAGGTTATACTGCATAAGATTACTGTCTGCTGGATCCTGTATCTAAGCCTACTTTAGGCTTAGATACAGGATCCAACCAACAGTATCACACGGACCCTGTATCTAAGGCCCTGTTCACATCACTGCTGCCCTTCCGTTGAGGGGTGCCGTCGGATTAACCCCTCAACGGAAAGTCAACCGGAAATCTTAGCTTCCGTTTGCATCACCATTGAGCTCAATGGTGATGCAAACTTTGCTAATGGTTTCCGTTTGTCACCGTTGTGAACGGGTTCCGTTGTTTTGGCGGAATCAATAGCGCAGTTGACAATGCATAACATAGGAACCCTGCCACAGCGGTGACAAACGGAAATCTTTAGCATTGTTTCCGTCACCATTGAGATCAATGGTGAGGGAAACGGAAGCGTAGGTTTCAGTTTGCCTTTCTGTTGAGGGGTTAACCCGACGGAACTCCTCAACGGAAGGAGAGCTGTGATGTGAACAGGCCCTTACTAATATTTTTTTTGTGTGTTTTTTTACAGGTTCGGTCATTTGACTACGTCGGATTCGAGGACTACTTCGATGGCAGCTTTTTTTATTCTCAATAAAATGGTTAATGAGCGGTGTGTTTTTTTTTATTTTAATAAATCTATTTTTTCTGTATTTGTATTTTTTTTAAACGTTATCGCTACCACCTTACTAATGGCCGCTGACTAACTGACAGTGTCCATTACTAAGGCGGGGCTTAATGTTAGCCGGTGAAAATGCTAACATTAAACCCCATTATTTCACCAGTACCCACCGCCACCAGGGGTGCCAGTAAGAGCCGGGTACGATCCGGTACCCAACCATTTGTAGTGATGGTCGGGCACTGGAGCAGCCGCAGGCTGGTATTATTAGGCTGGGAAAGGCCAAAAACAGTGGCCTTTCCCACCCTGCTAATGCTAGGCTGCTGCTGCTGTGTTATATCTGGCTGGTTATGAAAAATGGGGGGGGCCCCACGTCATTTTTTTTATAAATAATTGGACAGCACGATGTGGGGTTCACCCATTTTTATAACCAGCCAGATACAACACAGCAGCAGCAGGCTAGTATTACCAGGGTGGGAAGGGCCACTGTTTTTGGGCTTTCCCAGCCTAACAATATCCGCCCCAAAGCCCCTTCGTCACTATAGATGGTCGGGTACTGGATCATACCCAGCTCTTCCTGGTACCCCTGGCTGCTAGTGCTGCACTGTTGGATCACTTAGGAGACCCAGCAATGCAGCTGAAAGCTGCGGGCCATCGGCCATGAGAAGTTTGGCTGGGCCCAAGAAGAACCTTTGCATCGGGGCCCATGAGCCTTTAGCTATGCCCCTGGAGTGGTGTAAAGTCAGCAGCTGGATTCTGGAGCAGTGGAAACATGTTCTGTGGAGTGATGAATCGCACTTCTCTATCTGGCAGCCTGATGGACGAGTCTGGGTTTGGTGAATGCCAGGAGAACGTTACCTGCCTGACTACTTGTGCCAACTGTAACGTTTAGTGGAGGAGGGATAATTCTATGGGGGTGCTTTTCAGGGATCGGCCTAGGCCCCTTAGTTCCAGTGGGGAATATTTACTATTCAAAATGCGCCAGAATTCATGCTCCATTCATTAAAGAGAGTCTCTCATCACATTTTTGCCTTCCAAACCACTAATCCCCCTATATAGAGAAGGATGAAAATTTTTCAAAACATTCTTATCTTGCTTAAGCTAGGCCATCGTGAACCATATAAAAGTGTTTTTTTTTCCTCCAGGGTTCTTATGAAAATCTGCACTGAAGAGTCCCGCAATCCAGGAAGTGTCCTGCATTCTAAGCAGAAACCACATAGAATGCAGGACAGTTCCTGGATTGCGGGACTCTTCAGCGCTCATTTGCATACGGTGTCTAGAGTTATAAAAACACTTTTTTATGGTTCACGATTGACTTACTTTGGCAACATGTATGTTTGAAAAATTTTAAGCTTCGCTATATGGGGGATTAGTGGTTTGGTTGGCGAAAATGTAATGACAGACTCCCTTCAATAAAGGTGTTACACAGCACGTACGCCAGAATTCTGTCGCATTTTGAATAGTATATCTGCCCCAATGTTTTATCTGTTGCAAAGCATTAAAGGGGTTGTAGGAAGGAATTACTACTAGATATTTTTAAATGCTAAAAGTCTCGGTGGTTAAAAAAAACCTCATATGACAAGCCTTATAATGTCTATGTAGTCTAGTGCTGAAAGTCAGAAAACATTTTGTTTCCCAACCATAGATCTGAATTGACTGCGCACTGAAATTCCACTTCTCAATTCTTATCTCGTGTCTTCTTGTTACCCTGCCAGCTGCCGAGGAACAGCTTCTTGGAATGTTTTCAGAAAGACGTCATTTTAGATATAACTTAACAAATTCAGAAACCTTTTCTTGCTGGCGATTAAATGCAGTCTCTCGCTCTCTCTACGGTTCTCTGACTGCAGATTCCAGGCCAAGATGGCTGGAGGGCAGCAATAGGAAGAAAATGTTTATAGGGCCAGCTAAAATGTTAGGAAAAATATAAAAAGATTAAAAATGATAATGGCCCACATTTCTTATGGAGTTTACGCTAAGTTTTTGTTCCGGTTTGACCTCCCACATATAACATCCTGCTGGGACCTGGTCTTTTTACTTGCCCTTGTTTCAGTAAGTCTGGCCTTCTTCAGTCATATGTTGTAAATGTTTAGCGATTTGTATGACAACTAAGGGCACAGGGCAATTGAGGTTGTTTTCCTAAAGCAATTGTGTTGTTAAACAACTCTTTTTTAAGTGCCCCCTTAGGACATATTGGATGGTAAACGTATATTAGCTAAAACCAATAGTAATTCCCATCGCGGCTTTCAATACTAAAGGACAGCAACTTTGTCCTTGTAAACCATGAGTGGCATAAATGCAAATTGATTTAAATGGAAATCTCGCCAACTTTTTTCCAGCAAGAAAAAGTAGCAAAAATATTGCTGCTGCTCCCAGGCATATTACTTATCAATTGTGTTTAATAACTTTATCACCCATTTTAAGGATGTGTCCGCTTGGGACAATCCCTTTTTATTAGAACGGTCCCTCAACAATATGCTGATCATATGGTGCCATGATACTGGGACCTCTAGCGATCGATTGCAATCATTAGGGGAACCTGGCAGCAAGTATTTAGATCTTCTACAGCACCGTCACAGGGGAGATGAAGTATTGCACTGATATTATTGAAATCATTGGGCTGTCTATGTAATGTATGTACCTGTCGAGTCCTCCAGAGCAAGAGATGCTTATTGTAACCGCTATCCACTCGGTCCAACAGAGGAGGGTCCTAAGCAGGAGCTCCCTACTCTCTATACATTTACATTTCCCAAGTAGGGCATTTGAAAATGTCTGAATATAAACTATACAATTTTTAGTTGGAAATAAATATTTTAGATTGATGCAGGTTATCTGTTTTTTTTTCTACCGTAACCATAGCTAATAATTCATTAAATGGGGTTCTCCCATTTTCAGTTCTCATAAAATAAGCTGATCACAGGGGTCTCTGTATTAAGAGCTCCTCTTTGGCATGGGAGCAGAATTGATGGTTATTTTCATTACCTTCAGTTGTCTGTATTCTTTTAAGGGGAACTCCAACCAAAACTTAAATTTCCCATGTGTTCCATTAAGTGTTTCCTTTTTCTACAACTATATATCATAGCAACGGTCTGAATCAGGCTTTGGTGACACACTTTTCTACTTGAGTCAATGGGGTAAGCCTGTGTCACTATACAGGCACAACAACTTCCTGTGGGATGTCATTGCATGGATTGGTCCACACAAGCTCTCCATGGGGAAGGGGGGGGGGGCACAAAGTATGACAGTTACTGTTGTTAACTAGACAAGCTCCTGTCACACAGTTATTATGGAGAAGATCACAGTTCAGACTCCCATCTCTATATTTATAATAGCTTAGCTTATATAGACGAATACTGAGGGAAGGATAACTACACTGTCCTACCCAGCAGGCAGAGATGGTACTGGCTCCAGCTGCTCATGTGATACTGTACTGAGGCATTGTGGGATTGATAGCATAGCACAGTGGTGAAATAGCAAGGTGAAATAAAAAATGTAAGAGGGTGTCTGATTAGAAGCAGACAGGAGGCCGGACTGGACGGAAGTCAGTACAATATGCATTAAAAACGTCCAGTGCTGGATGGACAACCAGGTGGGGGGTGCAGTGATGGAAAGTTGTGTTTACACTGGAGGTCTCCATTAAATCAACTGACCCTACATTCCACCAGTGAGTAGAGGTGAACACAAAGTGTCTAAACAAGCCCCTGAAAACTTTAAAAGGGGTTGTCATAAATTATACAGTTCCTTTAAATCACTGTCTAAACAACTGATTGAATGTAGCTCTCAAGTGTTGTAATTGCGTTTGGATCTAAACATCAATTTATTCAACAATTTTTCAGTACAGCCCCCTCCTTCTATAGACATAATAGAAAATGATATAAGGATGCAATATAAGACTAGTTACGTACTTTCTCTGCTGTGCAGACGACCTTCGCGTGCAGATCACAGCCACTATCACCACCACCAGAATTGTAATGGCTCCAACAGTGACCACAATGATCACCAAGAGGTTGCTGTTCTTCTGGGGTGTTACACCATGAGGGGGGTGCATCTGTCCTATAGGAGACTCTATAAACAAAACAAAAAAATTACAGAAATAGGTTAGAAATATCTAAATTAAAATACAACCAATATATTAGAGACCACATCACACATAGCTTTGTAAGAAGCTGCCTATGAAGGCAATGGGTTTTAGTAGTATAACATCCTACAAATTTAAAGTAACCACTATTAAAATTGATATAAACTCTATGAGGAGTTTGCATTGCTTGCTCAAACGGTGAAATGGGACAGTAATATGAGGGTTGCTATTCTAGTATCTTCTTGTATTGTAATCCAAGTAGACATAGAAGACACAAGGTGTGAAAAAGGTAGTAGCATACACAAGACTGACAGATATGTTAGAAGAAGATAGGAGGGAGCATAGAAATGTCTGTGTATACTTGAATATTGACAGGTGACTGGGTGACCAAAGACAGATCTTCATAGCCTCCAAAATGGTGGCTTACGGTTATAACTTCCTGTCTCTAGTTTGAGAAGAAAGAATAGCTCTAAAAGGTGAAGTAATGTGCAGACTAATAAAATAAGAACATTTGTGAGCACATGGAAGTTTTACTATTTGGGTAGAGAGATGTTTTATCTCCCTTCCATTGAATGTACTATCTGTTCATGGATGCCATCATCTCCCATGAAGAATTTTAAACAGAAAAGAAGATATCTCTTGTACCATTTAGGCTTCGTTCACATCTGCGTCAGGGCTCTATTCCGACGTAACGTCGGAGCTTTCCGTCAGAATGGAGCCCTGACTGACTTCAATGGTGATGGATCCGGTGCCAATGGTTTCAATTTGTCTCTGTTGTGTAAGGGTTCCGTCAATTTGACGGAATCAACAGCGCAGGCGACTACGGTATTGATTAATGACGGAACCATTGCACAATGGAGACAAACGGAAACTATGGACTCCGGATACGTTACCATGGAAATCAATGGTGATGGAAACTGAAACCTATGGTTTCCGTTTGTGTCAGTCAGGGCTCTATTCTGACGGGATGTCGGAATAGAGCCCTGACACAGATGTGAACAAAGCCTTACTCATCGATATCATCTTTACATAGTGGACGTTGGAAGCTGAAGTTTTGATTCAACATCATACTCTCCAACCTCCCCGTTTTTCTCAGAAGGGGCGGAGCACTTGCAAATATGTCTCTAAAGTGGGCATTCCTTAAAAAGTTTTGTGGGCTTTTGTGAGCAGGACTGTCAGCTTGTATAGGTTTTATTTCCAGCTATGATATATTGTAACAAATTACCAAAACTAAACCATTACTGAATATACTGGGTATATATGTATTCTAAGATATAAGCCACATGCAAACTCAGCAAAACTGCATCATGCCTCTGCTGAGAGCTGGGAGACATCTAGAAATATTTTATGTATGGAAGATTTATTTAAAGACCTTGGTGTATACAGCGATGCTGCTCTGTGTACATTTATTCCATATTGATGGGAAAACTGTGCTCTGAGCAGATGTGAGTTATGGATAATGTTCTTAAATATTATCTGCAGCTCCTGTGTGTGCAGCCCTGCTCGCTGGCTGTCATATTAATTTATACATGTATTTAATGTTGACTTTTGCAGAGATGAGTATGGATGAGATGTATTTAAAATTGGTAAAAATTTACTATGAAATCCAGATTTTATGTGCTACTAGGGACCTGTAAAAATTAGCGTAAACACATTAAATGCGAGAGATCTGTAAAAATGGTGGAATTTACACTAATGGGAATATTTTCATTTGTAAACAACCTAAATGGAAGAGAGAAGAAGGTTAAAATAAGCCAAGGACATATGTGACAATAAAGGCTGAGGCTGTAGCTACTGTATGGGGCCATCTGAAATTGGCTCCATTCAGCCTTCCCATTATTAGTGTGAATCTGTGGAGACACCCAACCCTCCCCACATGTAAGAGACACAAAAAAAAAGGAGATGGGAACTTTTGTCCATGGAATGTGTCTAGTATTGTATCAATTCAAGTGATTGGGGCTGAGCTGCAGTACCAGACACTGGCCATGGACAAAAGTGGCGCTGTTTTCAAAAAATCATATCTTTTAAGGGTCATTACACCCGTCTTTCCCATATGAGAACAGAAAGTGGGAGGACCAAAAAACATTCAACTTCTTGTCTCTATATGCTGGGAGATGTCTCTTACTTTTTCTTGTATGTGGGCAGCAAATTTACAACTACACTGGGCTATGATAAATGGTATCCAGAGCAGTTGTCACTGCTTTAATTCACAGTGTGATAATGCTACAATTAGGCCTTATTTACACGAACATGTTAAATGTCCGGGGGGCGGACGTTGAAACAGCAGCTGTCCCATGGACCTACAGTGAAGGAAATAAGTATTTGATCCCTTGCTGATTTTGTAAGTTTTCCCACTGTCAAAGACATGAACAGTCTAGAATTTTTAGGATAGGTTAATTTTACCAGTGAGAGATAGATTATATAAAAAAAATAAAAATAAAATCACATTGTCAAAATTATATATATTTATTTGCATTGTGCACAGAGAAATAAGTATTTGATCCCTTTGGCAAACAAGACTTAATACTTGGTGGCAAAACCCTTGTTGGCACGCACAGCAGTCAGACATTTTTAGTAGTTGATGATGAGGTTTGCACACATGTTAGATGGAATTTTGACCCACTCCTCTTTGCAGATCATCTGTAAATCATTAAGATTTCGAGGCTGTCGCTTGGCAACTCGGATGTTCAGCTCCCTCCATAAGTTTTCGATGGGATTAAGGTCTGGAGACTGGCTAGGCCACTCCATGACCTTAATGTGCTTCTTTTTGAGCCACTCCTTTGTTGCCTTGGCTGTATGTTTCGGGTAATTGTCGTGCTGGAAGACCCAGCCACGAGCCATTTTTAATGTCCTGGTGGAGGGAAGGAGGTTGTCACTCAGGATTTGACGGTACATGGCTCCATCCATTCTCCCATTGATGCGGTGAAGTAGTCCTGTGCCCTTAGCAGAGAAACACCCCCAAAACATAATGTTTCCACCTTCATGCTTGACAGTAGGGACGGTGTTATTTGGGTCATAGGCAGCATTTCTCTTCCTCCAAAAACGGCGAGTTGAGTTAATGGCAAAGAGCTCAATTTTAGTCTCATCTGACCACAGCACCTTCTCCCAATCACTCTCAGAATCATCCAGATGTTCATTTGCAAACATCAGACAGGCCTGTACATGTGCCTTCTTGAGCAGGGGTACCTTGCGGGCACTGCAGGATTTTAATCCATTACGGCGTAATGTGTTACCAATGGTTTTCTTGGTGACTGTGGTCCCAGCTGCCTTGAGATCATTAACAAGTTCCCCCCGTGTAGTTTTCGGCTGAGCTCTCACCTTCCTCAGGATCAAGGATACCCCACGAGGTGAGATTTTGCATGGAGCCCCAGATCGATGTCGATTGACAGTCATTTTGTATGTCTTCCATTTTCTTACTATTGCACCAACAGTTGTCTCCTTCTCACCCAGCGTCTTACTTATGGTTTTGTAGCCCATTCCAGCCTTGTGCAGGTCTATGATCTTGTCCCTGACATCCTTAGAAAGCTCTTTGGTCTTGCCCATGTTGTAGAGGTTAGAGTCAGACTGATTAATTGAGTCTGTGGACAGGAGTCTTTTATACAGGTGACCATTTAAGACAGCTGTCTTTAATGCAGGCACCAAGTTGATTTGGAGCGCGTAACTGGTCTGGAGGAGGCTGAACTCTTAGTGGTTGGTAGGGGATCAAATACTTATTTCTCTGTGCACAATGCAAATAAATATATATAATTTTGACAATGTGATTTTTTATTTTTTTTCTATATAATCTATCTCTCACTGGTAAAATTAACCTAGCCTAAAAATTCTAGACTGTTCATGACTTTGACAGTGGGCAAACTTACAAAATTAGCAAGGGATCAAATACTTATTTCCTCCACTGTATGTAATTCAATGTGGCCGTTCACACAGCCGTTGTTTCAACGGACCGTGTGAAGGGTTCGTGGGAAAATAGGACATGTCCGTTCTTTTCACGCATCACGCATCCCTCCATAGACTCTCAACTGTGGGGGATGCGTGACATCGCGTCCCGCAGTGCCGAGCACGGATGCACCTCGGACGTGAAAAACGGCAGTTCTTAATGTCCGAGATGCGCAGCGCTCGTGTGAATCAAGCCTTAGTGCTACTGTGGAAAAACAGTGAGTTGGCCCATTTTTCTGGCAGAACACCACCCTCATGGCCTCCCCAGTAGCAGAGCAACATTGGTGGCAGTAGGAGACAGATCGAGGAGGAAACCATGTGAGTTGCATTTTTACATAACTTCACTTTTAAAGAGGACCTGTCACCTCTACTGACATGTCTGTTTTAGGAAATACTTGTATTGCCCATATTATAACAATTCTGTAGCATCGTTTCTTAGAGCTCTAGGTTGTGCCGTTCCTCTGTTATTCTTATTACAGATTTTTTAATAAATTGATAGCTGAGCTGGGTGTTACCATTTGGGGATGTGTCCCTTTACAGCCTGACAGTGTCCAATCAGTGCTGGCGGAGTGAGACTGTGTAGGGACACGCCCCTTTGAGAAGGGGAATAGTAACACCCAGTTGTCAATTTATTAATACATTTCTAGGAGGATTAACAGAGGAACGGCACAACGTAGAGCTCTATAAAACAATGTTCCAGAATAATTATTTCATGGGGAATATAAGTATTCACTAAAACAGACATGTTAGGAGAGGTGACAGGTCCTCTTTAAATAAGACAGAAACATGTGGTACTAACTAGTAGTATCTGGCATAATTTTTGAGTTGGAGTGAGTGCAATGAACCTACGTCTTGTCTGTATGGACTTCATAAACACGCCTGGTCATAGTGGGGGCTTTTTCCTAATAACCAATTGTTTAAAGGTGATTGGCCCCTAAGCCCTTAGGCATGGTCATGGTTATAGGAGATGCAGAGGTAGCAGTCACCACCCGGCCCGGATGTCTGAAATGGCCCAAAGTCCCCCCTGCCCCATAAGAATATATCATTATTACATAAGACATATAGTAGGTCAGGGCACATTTTTCACTAGGGCCAAAGAGCTTCAAGGTACACCATTGCCCTCTTGGGCACTATGGGCTTACTTCTAGACTTCCCATTTACAAATAACGATAATTTCTTCCTTGGGTATAAAGAATAACTAACAGGTAATTGCTGAATTTTTATCTATGGGTTGGCACCTTGCCATGAAGAAAACCACAAACTGTCCTACTGTGAACACCCAAAAGGTAAAGCATGGGCTACTATTGCGCCATGTCACAGTAATGGCATCTCCAACGCAGAAGAATTGCTGATTTGCATTACTAAAAAGTTGTATAAGCGGCTGATGCCATTGGCAAAGAATACAAGAAGGGATGTGAAGTATTTAACGTCGGCTCTTATGGAAGCTTCTCTCGTTTTTTCTATCCCTTTAATGCCGAATATACATTTATTCAGTGAGATGAAGAATAAAGAGAACTGATTTCATGTGCTATCCTTTATCTCATCAAGAAGAAGAGAATCTCTACAAACGTGGCGACATCCTTCTGCGTTGCTGAAGCTTGAAAGCCTCATTGAAGCCACCGACAGCTCCATGCAAACTACGGCCCTTATTACTCACATTTCAAAATCAGCCATTAAAATAACATTTTACCAAAATGACATTTGGCTCACTTGATGGGAATATCACAGAGCGCAAATATGTTCAGTATCAACTATGGAATCGGTAGAATTATTATGGTGGTAATTAAAAAGATGGGTTAGCAAAAAAATCTAAATGAGTTCTTGCATATTATGTCATCTCCAGAGCTCCGAAAACTTGGAAATGTGTCATTTGCTGTAGACCTTCCATGTATATATGCGCTACTATAAACTGAATTGTAGTAAAAGGCACAACATACCATAAAAAGCTACATGCTACATTTCATAACATCAACAATGTAAATTTACCACGTGTTGGTTCTTCATCAATCATGTAGGGGGCGCTGTATTGGCATATGGTGTATACTTCTGAATGGCGACCTCTATCTAAATACCCTGACCAAGGCAGAGTAGTTTGTTGATGCCCCCCCCAGGCAATGAGGGCCCAGGGTGCATGGCCTCTTTCCTTCATAAGGTCAGGTCACCCAGGAGATTAGATGTGGCAGATTATTCAGTCGATTTGTGCCATATTTTCTGTGAATTTGCAGCAAAATTTGAGGCAGATTTTATGACGGATTTAGATCATATCTCGCGGTTTGCTTCGCAAATGAATGAGCGTGCTGCGAAGTTGGGGTTCCCGTAGTGTGCTACGATTTCCAAGCAGATTTTTTACGCTATGTGTGGATGGGTTTTTTAAAATGAACTGTGCTTTTAATTGCCGTGGATTTCCGGTTATGAATGCGCACTGAAAATCCACGGAAATTCCACCACATCTAAAATTAGCACAATGCAAACACATTTTAGCGTCCATATTATGGCTGCACATCCATGCCCAATCACGGGTATAATGCCCGAACTAGCAGCATAAAAGGTTTCTATAATGCTACCAGTTCGGGTGACTGGACCCACCGTCGGGACGGGATTTGTGGCCGTAGTATGGAAGCTAAAACGCATCTGCATTACAACCATCTTAATGAGGACTTTCAGTTTCTCTAGGATTTGTCACGGAGCTGCCTTCACCCCTAAACAGCAAGTTCACAGTGATCACCCCCTAATTCATTTTACTGCTTTAGATCAGCCGCTTGGGACTCAACTTCTAAGGGAATTTCTATAGGATAGGCCATCAATGTTTAAGTCCCGTAAATGAATTTATAAATAATAAATTTATTTTCTAAATAGCCATAATTATATGAATAACTCTTCCTGCAAAGTCCATTGTGATGTTTAGATTCTTCCTTTTATTAACCCCTTAATGACTGCCAATACGCCTTTTTACCACGGCCATTATGTGGCCTTATTCTACAGTGCTGTGTTTTTACCGTGCTGTAGAGTAAGTCCGGCATGGGTGCTCCGTGTTGTCCTAGGGCGGGTGCTCAGCTGTCTAATGACAGCCAAGCTCCTGCTATAATGGATGTCATCGGAGGAAACTCTGTGCCTGGTCATTTAACCCTTTGATTGCTGTAGTCGAAAGTGACTGCTGTATGACACAAGGGGACTCTCCCCCTTCGATCAGCTAACAAGCTTTCCCCAGTAACACTAATGGGCCTTGTTCAGTCAGTTCTGGGGACTTAAAAAGGACCCTAGGGCTGTCTGTTTACTAAGCCTGCTAACAACAGCCTATGATAGTGACACAGATCATAGGGGTAGTTTATCAACCTTTCTGCACCAGTTTTCTGGTGTAGAAAAGTGGCAAAGGGGCACAAAAGTCACAATTTCTGACTGTTGGCCTTTTTGCACCACTCTCGCCGAATTTGCAAAAGGCGTGTGGCTTCAGGGAAAGGGGAGTGTTCATCGAGGCCCAACAAATTTATTATAATTCATGCCAGAAAAGTGGCGTAAAATATAGTGGAAATCTATGCCAACTACTGGCTGGTATAGATTTCACTCTATGGGGCATAACAAGGTAGAGGTCCATGCTGGGCCCCTACCTTGTCCCCCCCTTTCCAGATAAGACTACCTGCACCCCCCCCCATTGGACATTTAAAATTTAAAAATAAATAAAAATTCTTAAAAAAACAGGCTCACCTCTTCTCACCTCCCCCCGGCTTCCTCATGATTCCACTGATGATGTTGAAGTGCTGCACCGCATATAAGGCCCTGACGCTACTTGGCATCAGCACCTTGTACGAGTGGCACTGGAGTAATGAGGGAGCCGTAGGGGAGGAGAGAAGAGTAGCAGAGCCATGAGGTGAGAATTTTTTTTAATTTTATGTCCAAAGGGAGGGAATAGATAATTGTGGAGCAGGACATGACCGAAACATGCAATACATTTATTAAGAGTCTTTTGCGTCTTAATAAATGTATCCCAGTCTCATCTAACTTTTATTGCTATTAAGACTGGCGTATGAAACGCCAGTCTTAATGAATTGTCCTCGAAATGTCTTAGCAAACAGAAGTATGCTAATATATTATAAATTCAAACATGTCAAATAGTACGTAATCCCTTAATGGGAATAAAAAAAATTATTAAGGAATTGAATAAAAATACAATTATTAAAAAAGGTCCGCAAAAAAAAAGACAAAAAAATGCAATTATACATTATAAAATACATTTTGTTGTGCATATATTACATAAAAACAAAAGACTACACTTACTAAGTATCCACATTAACCTGCAGAATTCATCAAATTCATTATTCAGTGTGAAACTTTAACCTTCTAAAAAATAAACACAAATAAAGCAATGCTTTATTTCTATATTCACTCTAGTTTAAATTATATGTACCCCAAAAATAGCTCTGAAAAAAATGCAATTTATTACACGACATAATAAAGCCACGTCAGAAAAAAATTAAAATTGGTTGCTGAAATGCAGAATGGCAAAAACAAAAAAAATGCAGCTGGTCATTCAGGCCTTGTCATTAAAGAGGCTCTGTCACCAGATTTTGCAGCCCCTATCTGCTATTGCAGCAGATCGGCGCTGCAATGTAGATTACAGTAACGTTTTTGTTTTTTTCAAAAACAAGCATTTTTGGCCAAGTTATGACCATTTTTATATTTATGCAAATTAGCCTTTCTTAAGTACAACTGGGCATGTTTAAAGTTATGTCCAAGTGGGCGTGTATTGTGTGTGTAACATCTGGGCATTTTTACTTCTTTTACTAGCTGGGCGTTGTGAATAGAAGTATCATCCACTTCTCTTCGTTACCACCCAGTTTCTGGCAGTTCACAGACACACAGCGTGTCCTCGCGAGATCACGCTGTGACGTCACTCACTTCCTCCCACAGGAACTTCATCGCGTCGGATGAGCGAGGATACGCTGTGTGTCTGTGAACTGCCGGAAGCTGGGTGGTAACGAAGAGAAGTGGATGATGCTGATTCGTCAGCATCATACACTTCCATTCACAACGCCCAGCTAGTAAAAGAAGTAAAAACGCCCAGATGTACGCACACAATACACGCCCAGTTGGACATAACTTTAAACACGCCCAGTTGTACTTAAGAAAGGTTCATTTGCATAAATATAAAAATGGTCATAACTTGGCCAAAAATGCTCGTTTTTGAAAAAAAACAAAAACGTTACTGTTATCTACATTGCAGCGCCGATCTGCTGCAATAGGAGATAGGTGTTTGAAAATCTGGTGACAGAGCCTCTTTAAGGGGTTAATAGATTGCATCCTTCCTTTTACGCTAATGATCTATTATAATACGAAGTAGCTTTAACATTACTCGGATTCTCTTACACTTTCTTATAATCGTGTCTTACTCTGAGCGGTTCTACAAGTAATATCCAGAAATCTCGGAGGTTCCCGCTCCCTGTGGAGCATCTGCTGGGAGCCGGTAATGAATTTATTTAATCAATGAGTGAGTTCTGCCATCATTTGGTTTTTCACATTTCAGATAAATGCCATATTCTTGGATGTCCCGCTAGCTGATCTTTGGCGCATAAAAATAGGACACATTTGGCATGCAACAGATTTCCACCGATGGCGGTCACATGTCATTTATCTATTGTCATCTCTATGGATTGCTGCCACATCTTACACAACAAGCCTATACTTAATTAATATCTTATTTCCCCACAGACATTTGGAAGAAAATTAAGTATCCTGCTGCATATTAATTTTCAGCTTGGCTGAGCATGCAGAGACGGTTGTGTTGGTCGTATTCATATCCTCCCCTAATTATAAAATACATTTGTCTTTATCATTACATTCTTTCAATTTATAATTTAACGTTTCTTAGGCTGTGTGGTGAAGTTAGTGTAAATATGATGAAGCCAATATCCATCACGTAGTTATTATCTATATGTACATAAAGTGGAAGCAGCCTTTTGTAAGAGGACAGGGGTTCCTTGACAATATACAATAGCACATAGACAAATACAATATCGAGACTTGCTAGCAAAAGCCTTGACAGGCTCAAACTCACATTATAACCTCTGGGTGGCCACACATAGACACAAAGAGCATAGACATCCCGTGACAGGGTATCACAAAATCATGTTTTTTCTTTAAAGCTGGTCATCTCGCGCCACACAGCTTAGGATATGTTGAGATAAGAGTGACGGTAAGGCAGGACACATCTGTAGTATCTGCCATTACTACCTCTTGGTGTAGGGCATTCCATAGTTTGGCTACTGTAACTGTAAAGAATCCTTTTCTGGATTGATGTCTGATCCTCATTTCCTCCACAAACAATTAATGTCCCCTGGTCCTTTGTACAGTTCTTGGAATGAATAAATCATGTGCTAGTTCTTTGTATTGACCTTAGAAATAAGATCACCTCTGAGGCGTCTTTTTTCCAGGATGAACAAGCCCGATTTTTCTAGATACTGTGAGAGAGACTTTGCATTTAATAATCTAGTCTAGTCATGGATGGTCTGGTGTTATATTATGCCCTGTGCAAAACTTTCTGTTGGCACCATTTGGTGTACTGTCATACAGTGCAGAAATTACCATACAGTGTCTAATTATCAGTCATAGAGTATGGTGACCAAATAACAGTGCCACATGTTGGCCACATTAAACTTTCATACATTTGCCTAAACAATACAGTACACTTTACAGTAACAGTGCCACAGGATGCCTAAATTAATACCACCATATAGTGCTCAAATACCAACATACAGCGATCAAGTAATAGACATAAAGTAATCTAATAACATTTCTATACAATGTCTAAATAATACTGCTATACAATTAAGATCAGCGTTGGTCACAAGCCTAGGTTGCCAGACCTCCCGTGGCAGCTACTTCAGGGTTATGCACCCTGCATACACCCAAAGGTCGCCCCTGAGTCTAGTATTTTAATCTTATTACGAATAATGATAAGTTGTTAAATGGTAACTAATCTTTAAAAAAAACTTTTGAGATGTCATAGCGACATGTTAGAAGTTTTGATTGGTGGGGGTCCCATTACTAAGACCCCCACTGATCGCTAGAACAAAGCGGCAGAAGCACTCGGGTGAGTACTGTGCCGTTCATTTGGGATCATCTTTCATTGGAAAGCTGAGCGAGTGGTGTACGGTCTCAATAGAAAGTCCATGAGTCTGTATACCGCTCACACAGCTTTCCGAGGAAAGACGATCACAAATGAAGCGGCACAGCGCTCACTACGTTTTAGTGATCGGTGGGGGTTTCAGTGCTCGGATCCCCACCGATCAAAACTTGACTTGTCACTATGACAAAGCTTTTAAAAGTTTAGTTACCGTTTAATAATAATATCTTCCGGAGGTCCATGAGCCCTCCTTTTGGATTTTAGCTTAGAGACCTCCACACCTTAGCGCTAATGTTAACAATTGTCCCATAGATTTGAAAAGGACTGTAATGTATTGTATTATCTGCACTCGATTATTACTGTCTTATTATATTTTCAAGCAATTAAGATATTAAGCAAAAAAATATATATATATAAAAGCGTAATTTGTGACTGAAATTGTTATCGCCCATGGGGCAACGGAAACGTTCATTTTTATAAGCGTCATTGACTTTTCGTTGATTTATCTTTTTTCAAACCCATAAAACGCTTGTACCGAGGAGTTACCAGAAGATTAATATCTGACTTTATTATGGTCTCCTAACTCATAAAACCTTACCGACCCGGATACATTTTAATAACTAAAGCAAACTAGGAATGAACTCATAGTCCCAGGTTAATATGCCGTAATTTGCATTTAATTAAGAAAAGCTTCTCTACTATTGTGTTACTCATGTAAATGATTGAGATGCAATCATACAATAAAGTGATTAATCACCTACACAGATGCTGCTATACAAAGATTGCATGTCAGTACCGGGAAAGAAGTAAAGACGATTATACCTTAACTGAATACTTAAGAAAATTACATTTCTAATAAGAATTTTCATATCACATAACTCAGTAATTGCGATACTTAAAGGAACAGTACACCTAGAAATTAATAATAAAAGTAAACAGTAGATAATCTTGCTCACACTATTTGTTAGTCTGTAGGATTTTCCGCATGTTCCTAACAGTCTTGTAGAAATCTTTCAGAGAACACATGGCTTAAATCCCTGCCAATCTTGTTAAATGTCTAAAGGGTGGGGCTTAGCCAAGGGGCAGAGCTTAACAATCTTTATGTCCTACTGCAGCCAGTTGACTGACAGCCAGACACAGGATTGTGAGGTGGAGGAGGAAGGAAATGCCTGATCTTTAGAGACACATACTGTAGGGGGAAATTTATTTAAACTGTATACAAGAGAAAATTATTTTTTATTCACTCATGCGCCGTATGGAAATAAATCATTAAGTGTCCGCTGGGCGTTCTTTCATCTGTGACATCTCCTTAGTTATCGACGGCATCCAATCCCATATACCTTCCCTCCTCTCATGTGAATAAAAGATCATTTTCTCTGGTATACTTGGTTTATGATAGCAAACATGGGGATCTTTAAACTTGTTTCCACAGCGTCTATTTATTGGTGTTAAACGGTTATGGAGGTCAAATCTGCTGACAGACTCCTTTTAAAGGTTGAGTAAAAATTCTGGAACCACCTAACAATCTTATTATTTACTGATTTTATTTTATGCTACTATATGTCCTACACTCACATGCAGAACGGCAGTTCTGAATTCTGCTGGCTTCTTCTTAGCTCTGACTTCACAACTCTATACCCCTCTGCTTGTTCAGTGTCTGCACAAAATACATCCTGTTGTTGAGCACTGTAGCAAATATAACAATTCTAACAGACACTGTAGAGTACTCTGACATTGATAAAATAAAATAGCCAGTGCATTATGGGAGCTCAGGTCAGCTGGAAGTAGAGTGTCTATCAGTAAAAAACGTAAGTATGTAGAGTTCTGCATGTGAATGGAGTATAAGACATAGGAGTTGTTTACAAACTGCGGCTGCCAGGGCATGCTGGGAGCTTTAGGCTGCAACACTTTTAGAGCCATAGGTTGGAGACCACGTGTATATATAGTACATAATAGACCATGCAGAAAAGACGCCTTTTCCAACCACGTATTTTCTGGAGCTCGTATCTATAGGTTAAATTATCTAGGATCTTATCATTCCAAATCTTATTAACCTTTACTTATCTAACAATAATCCTAAAACCATTTCGCTCATGTGCTTCGATGTTGTAGAACCTATACTACGTATCATGGCTACTTAGACAAGGAGAAGCAAAGCAACTGCCAAGGAATAATTAATTTTCTGCAATTAACTTCTTCATTTCTCTTTCTAATCTCTTGCCAGTCTCCTTTCCTCGTATAACCTATTTCACACCACTGGTCACACTAATATCTACAATGCACTCAGTAATTGGTCATAAAATATAGCCTGCTTAATGTGTCCCTGCAATACCCCAACAACACTGGATCACAAAGTCACATTTTATTACTATTAATATTCAGACTTAAAGGGCAGCCCACCATTATGCGTTGAAGGTGGTCATTGTGTGACTAAAGCTAACATTTTTGAAGGTCTCTTTGAGTCAAAGTCATCTATGAAGGGGTCTTGATACTGGGATATCCCAAAATAAATTTTAATTGTGGAGGAATTGATTTCTTAATCCTCCAGGGAAAACAATGGAACACAGAGTGCCCGTAAAAAAAAAAATGATTGGCATCCATTGCTTTCAATGTGCTGGACGTGCTCCACGCTTATCAAGCCAAGGTTGCTGAATACAGAGGACCCAGTCAGACTGTTGCCCAAGGGTCTACATACACCTGAATATGAAAATACTGCCCACAAAAGTAATATATTTTTCTGTACATACCATTAAGGCTACTCCTGTCAATCAAATTTGTATCCACTGGCCAATACATCCCATGTTGACCTACAAGAGAAAAAAATATTGCACAGTTTACAAATATTGCCAGTTATATTATATTATATATTATAGCATTCTCAAGCTCTGATAGTCTTTTTAATACAGATGCAGCCAACTTTATCTTGAGGCTGGGTTCACACGACCTATTTTCAGACGTAAACGAGGCGTATTATGCCTCGTTTTACGTCTGAAAATAGGGCTACAATACGTCGGCAAACATCTGCCCATTCATTTGAATGGGTTTGCCGACGTACTGTGCAGACGACCTGTAATTTACGCTTCGTCGTTTGACAGCTGTCAAACGACGACGCGTAAATTGACTGCCTCGGCAAAGAAGTGCAGGACACTTCTTTGCAACGTAATTTGAGCCGTTCTTCATTAAACTCAATGAAGAGCAGCTCAAGATATACGAGCGTCACAGACGCCTCATATATTACGAGGAGGAGCATTTACGGCTGAAACGACGCAGCTGTTTTCTTCTGAAAACAGTCTGTCATTTCAGCCGTAAATGCCTGCTATCGTGTGAACATACCCTGACTCTGATAACTTGCTGCAGCATGATATAACACAGCAAAAGCCATTGAAAAGCCATTGAAAAAGTCAAGATAAAGTTTCTTGCCATTGTGTATTTAATGCGTTAAGAGTCAAGATAAAGATGGCTACATCTGTATGTTATAATACACAACCTTAAAGAACTAAGCCTTCATCTTGTAGTCTATCAGCAATACCATGGCTGCTAATATTTATACAGATATGGTGCAGGGTAGTGTCACAAGCAGATCTATGTTATGATAAGGGTTAGATTTTGTAAAATGGACTAACTAATATGCTTGGAAATATACCCCCCGGTGCACTCTGCAGGTACGGTAGTTCAGGTTTCCTTCACTTTATATTGGTAAATGTATAAAGAGGCCACAGGAAGTCCTTTATGCTGTACAATAGACTGCTTCTCAATGCAAATCAGACTTGTTTGAGAAGACAATAGGAAATTGTTAAAGGAAATCTTGTTACTTAATGACTAAAAGTGAACAAGCAATACAAGAGCGAAAATGTGCAGGAAGAAGAAAGGCTATGCACTATGGACTATGTGTCTACTTGACATGGAGTCTTGGGGGAGATAACATGGGAGGATAGGCTTTGATGAAACATTATTTATTTGTAAACACCTAAGTTGCATCTTCTGTATCTTCAAATCAATTAAACTGCTCTTTAGAAACTATTTCGATGATATGCTATGATTTCTAGGTAGCGGCAGGAAAAATAACATATATTGAAGAGTCAAAAAATCCTAGTCTGTTTCCTGCTGAACATAGTCTTCTTATGTCACACCGGCCATAAGGAGACATGGACTAAAGTAACATACAGCTCATGTGATGTTAACGGCAATCCCTCTACCGCACAATGTTCTAGGCTTTGACTTGCTTAATGGGCCGTGACTTGATGGATGTCTCGACTCGAGATACATGCATAAAGATGTGACATGCTAATACCTAACTCTGGGATCTGGAAAGCTGCCAATCTATAAAACACAGGATATTTTTGCTCATAAAAATTAGTCACCGAGAGAGCCTGCCCCCTCCCCCTTATAATCCATTTTGCTGGCTCGCTCTTGTTTGACAATCTCTGATAGACCAGAGAGATCATGTAACACACGACAGACGTAATATAGATGCCTATCACATCTCATCCACCCAACCCACTTGATGGCTTCCGTTTGACATTTCCATGGCTATAAAATTGTGACAGTCAATCTCGTCTACACTATGTGTCTAAATCTAAATGTACTTGTCATAGAAAATAAGGCCTCTGTCAAGTCCTATTATAGATATTTGGGAACATAAATATTAAAGAAGACCTGAACTGTTAAGAGTGGTGCTCTGGCGGTGGCTCATGCCAAAAGATTTTGTACAATATCTACACATAGTTGTGTTAAATTGGCAGATGCTCTCTGGTTCAAGTTACTTAGAGATGAGAGGCCCGAGATGACCGGTTATAAAAAATAAAAAGAGGATTTTTTTTTGGTACTCAGTTGGAGGTTGTGAGTAAAGAATTTTATTTTTTTTCGAAGATGGTCATCTCGTGCCACTTGTCACGGCATAAATTGAACCAGGACTAAAGGTATGGAGGAACACATTTGTATGTTCACATTTAAGGGAGGAGAGGAACTGAGAAGACCAAGCAACCTTTTTCTTCTTCTCATTGCTGTAGTATACCAGTCACGAGGGCTTCATGTTGTTGACCTTTTGAAATATATCAGTTCAACAACATGATCTAAGTCTAGAGGACCCAAATCATCTGCCCCTGTGGGGTTATGACATGAATTATTTTTTTTATAGGAACTAGTTGAAATAGTCATCTTATCATAGCAATAGCAGTCCACCACCCGACACCACCACATGACGTTCACCAAAAGAGCAGTTACTTCACTATTACATGGGTTACTTTATTTACTCCTCAAAAAATTGAAGGGAAGGGAGTTCTTGTAACAAGACAGAAGACCCTTCCAGAAAAAGGAGATACTGAAATTTGTTAAATTGCATCATACAGTTGTCCTAGCTCAAGAGCAGCCATTCCTCCAGATTCCCCAATATACATGTACGTTGAGAATGCATGTATTCCGAACAGGTAGAGGGGAGTAAGCTGTTGACAGACATCTCTGTCTGCAGCTTATCTCTGAGAACAAAAGGATCGGGCATGTTGAAATCCAACGGCCCGATCCTCCTCTCACCTAACATATGCTATCGGAGAAAGAGAATTGGGAGGCCGCCATACTCGTTAGGGGGTCAGCTGATTCTGTCGAAATCATAGGATTTGGCTGACATTAATTTAATGTGTATGTCCACTTTTATTCTCACCTTAAACATTTATGGAATATCGACAAAGTATGCCATAAATGTCCGATAGATGCGAGTTCCAGCTCTGGGACCCACACATATCTTGAGAACGGGGGTCATCCGACCTCCATCACACCTGATGTTGTGACCACTGCCACCGCATCTAGGCGGAGAATAAATGGAGAGGTGGCCATGTACGTGTGCGTGGCTTGGTCCATTGATCACTTTGGAAACAGCCGAGCCCTCTTGCTCGGCTGCTTCTGTAACTGTCATAGGAATTAATAAAAAGAAAAGGCAGATTTCTCATATATTAGCGAAATTTTGAGTTTATTGGAATAGAACAGGACTATCCATCTAGCAGATGTACCCAGCATCCTTGACAAGTGAAATAAAGATGTAGCAGAGCTGAATAATCATGTTACTTTTTGTGATGACATTATATGTTCATTGTAATAACACATTGGGGGAGATTTAATGAAAACTAGTGCAAGGAAAAAGTGGGGAAATTGTCCCTAGCAACCTATCAGATTTGAGCTTTCATGTTTCTGATCTGAGGCCCATTGGAAAACCAAAGCTGCAAGCTGATTTACTGCTCGGGCAACAGTTCTACCTTTCCGTTGCAGTAGTTTTAATAAATCTGCCTCATTGCGTTGGGATAATGTTATAGGTTTATCTGTAATCAGGGTCGGAATGGCAAGCCAGAGCATCAAGGTATCCTCGAGTGTGCCCAGGGTCTGACACAATAAAGGACCCAAAAGGTCCAGTAGAAGAAAACCCCATTTAGAGGTGACTTTTAAGAAAATCACTTGCCACTAGGGTTTTTTTCTTATAGGATGTTCACAAATAAAGTATGTGACCTTACTGATGATATGTACAGTGATAATAACCAAAATTACAATGATGTACAGTACGTGTACATGTAGAGCGGGTGCTAAAATAATTTCCTCTGGTAGGTACAAGTAACTTCAGTCAGACCCTGCCTGCAGTACGAAGTAAAACCACAGATAATACACAATTATATCCCGATGAGTTGTGCCAAATGGGAAACTGAGCTCTGCTATATCACTTCACGTTTTTTTCCCCACATTCTGCTCCCGACATATGCAGTAAACGTGTCCATAGTGGTTTCGGGCTGGATCAGTATACCTTTTCTTTTTTAGTTTGGAATAGTGTAGTATTCCACATAACAGGAACCCGTGAAAAAAAAAAAACTTAAACCACGCAAAGTATTTTTTTTTTTAACATGGGAACCTATGGGTGATGTTTGGCACTTCATGGTATATGTCACAGGTGTCTATTTAACATATATGTTATGGTTTTTCTATAGCTTTCCATGCCGTATACGTCCTGACCTCTCATAATACTATTCACTGTTAGGCATCTATCACATCCTACGGTTAATCTATACGTCGGGAGCTTTTGTCGTTAAGGGCCAGGATCACACAAACAGTTTTGATGCCGTTTTTGGCTCCGTTTTTTGAGCCAAACAAAGAAGCAGACAGAAAAGAAAGAGGATTCATCAGTCTTTACTAAAAAAAACTGAGACAAAAACTGCATAAAACTGTGTGTGTGATCCTGGCTTAAACGTAGAACCAAAATGATATGTAAATGGAGCCTAACACTATAAAATAAAACAAAATTAGGCATAAATGGTATCTGACAAGCTGGAGCGGATTGTCTTGTAATACATAGTTCTAGGTGTTCTCTTCCATTCAGAGATGTTACAGTAATTTATGATGATTATAGGACATTTTACGTATTGCTGTCTGGTTTATCTAAGCAGATATAAATACTAAGCTTAACCAAAAAACTAACAATAATACTCCAATGCAACAAAAAAAAAGTTAAGTATAACCTATGTTTGTATTACACTCCCCCAGCCCCAACTTCATCTCGGATAAGGAAATGATTTATAATTATTCCGAATGAAAATCTGCAAATTAATTCTACAGCCAATGAAAATGATGCAAATTATACTGAGCTTAATTATACTTAATGTGAATTATTCACAAGCACGGGGAGAGAGACTAAAATTTATTTCATACAAAGAAGCTTGACATTTTAATTGGTCCTTCAGAAAAGAGACTAAACAATTTCCTCTCAAGAAAATTTACATCACTCCCATCAAAACCGCGACAGCCTCAACCTAGCAGAACTTCATTAACAAGATTAATTAGCACGTTGGTTGTCTGCGGCTCGTCAGGTGTGGTACGGTCCAGGTGAAAAGCGAAACGCGCTGTGTGTGCGAGCGCTGACATCATTCTGTGATTACACCATTGATTTTGTAAGGGGGAAAAAGTTGACAGAATGAGGCCACTGTACCTTGGTCATTAGCCATTGTGTCAGGGTGTTCCGCTACAAAGGAAAAGAGAGACATTATCGTTACATTATGACAGCTTCTCATAAGATGGTTGACATATCAAATCAGCAATTTCGTTAGCAGACTTTATACCGGGAGCCAGGCTTAATGTGCATTCGACAGGATGAAACGCTATACTTACGTTGAAAGGCTGCCCATGGAGGACTTAGAGCATTTGTAGGATTTTTTTTAAATGTCATCACAGAAAAGCAAAAATTATCCAGAAAAGGGTAAATGTTGAGATGAGCTATTTAACTGTCAAGGCAAGAATATGTTACGAGGACCCTTGGAAAGCATCCGGCGCTGCTCATGTTTTATATGAGGACATGAAATTAAATGTTCAGGCTGATCGAGAACATTAATTTCGTTTTACTGATAAAGTGTATATTTAAACTCTATTTAAACAAATTTAATAAGTGATGTGTAAGAAAATGTTGGGTCACCTGGTACACACTTAAATACTGCTCGGGAAGCCCTTTTATGTGTAAGAGTGGCTCCAGCTCCGGTGGAACTGGCGATTACATGCACTACATTGAAAGCAACGATAGGCTAGTATGTAACGTGGCATGTCCCCTCTAGAGGCCACTGCAGTGAAAATGTGTGGCTGGTTAAGGCTCCACAGCTGATCGCTGGGGGATGAGAAGCAGGACCTGCCGGCTTCTTTTTAAAAAGGGGTTTGTCTTCATGAGACAACCCTTTTAATAAAGGAAATATTATGTATTTATGTAAATCCGTACAAAATTCAGAGCTGATTAATTTCTTAATCTATTTTATGGCATGTGTGGCTCTGTGGTTCTGATACAAAGCTGCAAATCCACTGTATAGATTTAGGTGGGAAAACTAACAAAACATTTACACGCATTGAAAAGTCGTAAATTATGGTGCAGGAAATAATTGCGCAATAATTTCTGACTTTACAAAAAGTGAAGGGTGCTAAGCAAAGCAAAAGCCTGAGAGACCACCCGCGACCCTGCACATTAACTATAATGTTTGCCAGGAATTGGCGTCAATTATTGCGGAAATCTATGCCAGTTTGTTGCTGACAAAGATTACAATACGGACAGCCCAAGATGCGGCCACCTCCTGCATTTTATTCTTGTGGGCTGCAGAATCTGCCCCATAAAGTTAAATGATAAAATGCTAGCTGCCAACAGCCACCACTAGAGGGAGATGTGGTATGCGGTGCAATCCTAAGCTCCCCCTAGTGGTGACTGTAGGCGGATGGATTGTCACTTCCCTGCACCCACTCTTCTTGCCAGGTTATACACATGTATAAGTAAAAATTGTGTGTATAACAGATAGTCCAGCAGCACCGGAAAAGATGTGAGTGCAAGCCCTGGGGAGCAGACCAAGATCCCAGCTGTACAGTAATCCAAAGAACAGGCAGCACACCGTAGTTGAAGTGTAAAATATGAGGGTACTTTATTGCCCCAATTTCGACGTTTCAGCTCTATCCTCTAGAGCCTAGAGAAAAGCTCTAGAGAATAGAGCTGAAACGTCGCACACGGGGCAATAAAGTACCCTCATTTTTTACACTTCAACTACGGTGTGTTGCCTGTTTTTTGGATTACTATATATATATATATATATAAAATATATATATATATATATATATATATATATATATATATACATATACAGTGAAGGAAATAAGTATTTGATCCCTTGCTGATTTTGTAAGTTTGCCCACTGTCAAAGACATGAACAGTCTAGAATTTTTAGGCTAGGTTAATTTTACCAGTGAGAGATAGATTATATATAAAAAAAAAATAAGAAAATCACATAGTCAAAATTATATATATTTATTTGCATTGTGCACAGAGAAATAAGTATTTGATCCCTTTGCCAAACAAGACTTATTACTTGGTGGCAAAACCCTTGTTGGCAAGCACAGCAGTCAGATGTTTTTTGTAGTTGATGATGAGGTTTGCACACATGTTAGTTGGAATTTTGGCCCACTCCTCTTTGCAGATCATCTGTAAATCATTAAGATTTCGAGGCTGTCGCTTGGCAACTCGGATCTTCAGCTCCCTCCATAAGTTTTCGATGGGATTAAGGTCTGGAGACTGGCTAGGCCACTCCATGACCTTAATGTGCTTCTTTTTGAGCCACTCCTTTGTTGCCTTGGCTGTATGTTTCGGGTCATTGTCGTGCTGGAAGACCCAGCCACGAGCCATTTTTAATGTCCTGGTGGAGGGAAGGAGGTTGTCACCCAGGATTTGACGGTACATGGCTCCATCCATTCTCCCATTGATGCGGTGAAGTAGTCCTGTGCCCTTAGCAGAGAAACACCCCCAAAACATAATGTTACCACCTCCATGCTTGACAGTGGGGATGGTGTTCTTTGGGTCATAGGCAGCATTTCTCTTCCTCCAAACACAGCGAGTTGAGTTAATGCCAAAGAGCTCAATTTTAGACTCATCTGACCACAGTACCTTCTCCCAATCACTCTCAGAATCATCCAGATGTTCATTTGCAAACTTCAGACGGACCTGTACATGTGCCTTCTTGAGCAGGGGGACTTTGCGGGCACTGCAGGATTTTAATCCATTACGGTGTAATGTGTTACCAATGGTTTTCTTGGTGACTGTGGTCCCAGCTGCCTTGAGATCATTAACAAGTTCCCCCCGTGTAGTTTTCGGCTGAGCTCTCACCTTCCTCAGGATCAAGGATACCCCACGAGGTGAGATTTTGCATGGAGCCCCAGATCGATGTCGATTGACAGTCATTTTGTATGTCTTCCATTTTCTTACTATTGCACCAACAGTTGTCTCCTTCTCACCCAGCGTCTTACTTATGGTTTTGTAGCCCATTCCAGCCGTGTGCAGGTCTATGATCTTGTCCCTGACATCCTTAGAAAGCTCTTTGGTCTTGCCCATGTTGTAGAGGTTAGAGTCAGACTGATTAATTGAGTCTGTGGACAGGAGTCTTTTATACAGGTGACCATGTAAGACAGCTGTCTTTAATGCAGGCACCAAGTTGATTTGGAGCGTGTAACTGGTCTGGAGGAGGCTGCACTCCTAATGGTTGGTAGGGGATCAAATACTTATTTCTCTGTGCACAATGCAAATAAATATATATCATTTTGACTATGTTATTTTTTTTTATATAATCTATCTCTCACTGGTAAAATTAACCTAGCCTAAAAATTCTAGACTGTTCATGTCTTTGACAGTGGGCAAACTTACAAAATCAGCAAGGGATCAAATACTTATTTCCTTCACTGTATATATATATATATATATATATATATACATAGAAACGATAGAACAAAGTAACGACACCAGGACTTCCAGATTATAACAGAAAGAAATTGGAATGGATATATAGACTTGAAACTATGTCTCCCAAGGTATTGAATGTGAAATTTCCTTATGGTCCACATATTTAGAAGAGTAGGTGTTATTTTCTCATGATACATGGGGGGTATTGTTGGTGGACTCTTTTGATGGTATAGTCAGCCTATACATATATGTAATTCAAAGGTCTGATTTGGATATATATGCATCCCCTAGAGAGTACGGGTGTGGGTCTAGTTTGAAACTCCATATGGGATGATACTCTTCCCAGTAATATTCATTAATTTGAAGTGAATAAAAACTTAGTGGATCTATACTGCCAGAATTGAGTATGAACTACTGTGCCTGTTGAAAATAGATGTTTGTTCTTTTTATAATTTTTCCCATGGTTCACATGCTATCTTTTCAATGCAGTACTATCCATACTGCTGTGTTCCTTATGTACACAAATTCTTAAATATGAAGTCCTTTGGGCCACAGCATGAAGCACCGTAGCTCGCGCATGCGCAGACAGGCTGGAACGCTAGTTCCGGTCTCGCGCACGAACGCTGCTTCCTCGAGGTGTGTAATACCGGTAATGTATGACCTCCTGTGCTATTTTCGTACATCTATATCTTTTAGATTGGCCTCTGCAGCTTTCAGTGATTAGCCTAATTGCCGATTGAAGCACTGTAGATCATTTTTATATATTTTGTATTCACATATACTGCACTTGATATATGGAAGTATTATTGAATTAATGCACTGTGAAAAACTGTTCTGTAATATGGGTTGAAATTCATGTTTTACACTCTATTTTTGTAAACTGTACATCAATTTGTTTTATGTTAATTACTAGGTGTAACTTCTATTTATACCTGATAATGTGTTTAGTGTGGTATAGCTTAAGAAAGGTTCCGTGACGAACCGAAACGTCGCTGCTCACTTGAGATGAATAAATCCACCCTTTTTTCATCTATCTGGAAGTCCTGGTGCCGTTTCTTTGTTCTATGGTTTCTGTGTATTTAAGTTGGGGAACTGATTCATCCTCTGGTAACGTGCACATGGCCTAATATATAGCTGTGTGGAGTGCTGTGTTCATCTACAATTGGACTGTATATATATATATATATATATATATATATATATATATATATATATATATATATATATATATATTCTACACCCACATGGTAACACATGCACTAATACAGTTACGCTAAATACAGTTATGCTATATAGACTGCAGGTGGCTGGGAGTCCGAAAAAAAAGCAGGGTACCCTTCCATCAGTGATTCCTGTTGGCCAATAAGGAGCACCGACAGGGATAATTCGAAGGGCTCTATGACACCTTCAATGTAGGGAGCTGCGGGGCCACTATAAAGAAGTCTGTCATGGTGACCGATGCTCTTTACAAAAGACTCCACCAAACGTGAGAAAAGAAGAAGATATTCTATGCACAGTTCTTATGGATTCACATGAAATGTTGTGTTACTGGAGTATATAATGGTGCATAAGATCAAAGGAGAATCATATATACATCACAGGACTTTGTGCTGGTGTATACAGCGATATAGAAATCCCAGGTTCATAGATGACGACTTCTAAGAGTGATGGAGATGAAGAGTTTGTATAATAAGGGGCAATAAGTTCCTCGTCCTTCATCTTCACCAGGAACAGAGGGTTCTCAGTATTAGTAATGTAAAATGGGGAATTTCTTCTCACCACCTGAGTACAAGGCTGGAATGTAATATAGGTATTAACACATGAGGTACCAAGAAGATATTTTGTACTGTAAAGTACCATTTTGTGGTGAAGGATCAAGTGTTTTTATTCTATAATATAAAATGTTTTTTAAGTATTTTGTGCCATAGTATATTATCTTGTTTGTCATTATTTTGTTAACTAGACACATTTTGTGATTACAAAATGTATTTTGTACTACAAAATATACTGTTTACATTTTTCGTCATGTATTTTAATTTTTTTGTTAATTTATATGACTTATTGTCACTGAGGGATTCCCGTTATTTTTATTACGCAAAAATATTCTTCCAGAACGCTTTGCTTAAAAGGGTTGTCCACACACGGATAGGTCATCAGTATATGATTGGTGGGGGTCCTACATACCGATGACCTACAGTAACCTGTGGATAAGTCATCAGTTGTCCATGCCTGGACAACCCCTTTAGCCTTGTGCTGCAGACCCTTCTTTCTAGGGATTGTGGTCAGATCCCCAGCGATGAGATTTTGATGGCATATTCTTTGAGATTCCTTCAATGTCTGTGGTGAGAAATCTTTTAAGAGTGGATTCACAAGTAAAACACAATTTTCATAGCGCTAAAATCCACTGAGAAAATTGACACCATATATTGCTATGGGTAAAAAAAAAAATTCAACACATACATGGTTTACATTTCTACGCAGAATTTTTCCACTATGGAAATGTTTTTCCATAGCGTTTTCTGTATTTGTGTTGGGGATTTCGGTGTGAAATTTCATATTGAAGTCGATGATGAAATTCCGCATCCAAAATCCGCAAGCAAAAAAAACTGAACAAACACGCCACAAAAGCTGCAACAGTAATTCCTCTGCGTAATTTGCTGTGTAATTACTGGTGCGGACCTTGTGGCGTATTTTTACACAACGTGTGAATCCACCCTTAAAAAAGACTCTAAAAGTGAGATACCACTTCCTTATTTGCCAACGTGAGTGACAATATTGTTTCTCCACAAGATCAAGAAAATTCGATCAAATGTGAAATCTGTAACAGCCCCCCCCCCCCCCCCACCCATCTATCAATCAATTTAGACATTTATTGTACAGGTTTCTTCATACAGGGTAGAGGGACCTTTTTGACCCCCTTTAACCTTTACACCCACTGGATCCAATGTTCCTCTACAAACATAGAAGCTACTATGGGGTCCAACTACGGGGCTAAGGGCCAAACTAAGCACCTCTACTCAGAGGCCAGATGAAGTTACAGACAACTGTGGATGATGGGGGTCGGATATGAATGTAGATCCCTAGGAGACCGGGGAAAGGAGTGGAGACCGAAAAAATCATGCGCCCTTTATGCAGTGATGGAGCGGGGCACCATTATAAGCTTTGCAATGGGGCCCCATGGTTACCTGTTATGCCCCTGACTCTCTGTTCAATATATTTGAGCCACTGCTTAGTATAAAAGGGGAAACCCAATTCTCCATACGTAACAGAATTGCTGCAAGTTTTTTTGATTTACGGGCGAAAAAACTGCAGAGTGTTAGGGTATGTGCACACGTAGTGACCAAAAACGTCTGAAAATCCAGAGCTGTTTTCAAGGGAAAACAGACCCTGCTTTTCAGACGTTTTTTGACCAACTCGCATTTTTCGCTGCGTTTTTCACGCCGTTTTCGCTGCGTTTTTTACGTCCGTTTTTGGAGCTGTTTTCATTGGAGTCTATGAGAAAACAGCTCCAAAAACGTCCAAAGAAGTGTCCTGCACTTCTTTTGACGAGGCTGTATTTTTACGCGTCGTCGTTTGACAGCTGTCAAACGACGACGCGTAAATAACAGGTCGTCTGCACAGTACGTCAGCAAACCCATTCAAATGAATGGGCAGATGTTTGCCGACGTATTGTAGCCCTATTTTCAGACGTAAAACGAGGCATAATACACCTCGTTTACGTCTGAAAATAGGTCGTGTGAACCCAGCCTTAAAGTAGCAGCACGGTTGATCAGATTTTAACAAATCCCGTCCACATGCTGCGGAAAATTTCAATGCACAGATTGACCTGTGGTGCGGATTCTGTTATCCACAGCATGTAAATTTATGATGCGAAATGGTTGCGCATATGTTGCAAATTTTCCCCATTGAGTTCAATGAGGAAATAAAAATCTACAACAAATGCCAAATGTTGCCAATTTTCCTGCGGATAAGCTGCACATACCAGCAAAAACCGCAAGTGGGAAAACAAAGAAACCTATTTCTATTTTTAAAGAAAAAATACAATATATATATATATATATATATATATACACATACATACTCACCTCCCCTGGTGCTCCCATAGCGACTCCTTCCGTGCTCCCCCTGGCTGTTCTATGTGAAGCCCGCCTCCTGGCATGATGTTTCATCCCATGTGACCACTCCAGCCCAATAGTAAGGAACATGTCGCTACGGGCGCACCAGGGGAGGTGAGTAGGGTCTTTTTTTGTTTTAATTCTTTCTCATTTGCTGTTCTCTGTAGGTAAAGGCAGCTGAAAATCCACACCAAATTAAACACAGTTTGGTGCAGACTTCGGCCGGAATTCCCTGAGGAATCCGGGTCGGATGTACTGGGGATTTTTTTGCAGCAAATCCAACCGTAATGTGAACTTACCCTTTAGTTGCAGTACCTTTATGTGTTCTATAACAGCAAGGGAAAATAGAATGAATTCATTCCCCGTACACATCACCATGGGGTAGTTATGGGGGTGCAGCGGTAGCAGTCACACCTGGGCCTTGGTGACTAAGGGGACCCAAAGCCCTCTTTGCCACATAAGAGACCAGTATTATAAACGGCACCCGGCATGTGGGAGGCCCTGTTACAGATTTTGCTTTGGGGCCCAGGAGCTACAAGTTGAACTTCTGACGATACCCTCTTATCAGACTTATAGTATAATGATATAGTAAAGATATACAAATGTATCAATTCCACCATCACCTCCAACATCAGATACAGATGATACAAAACTACAGATGTGTCGTCCATGTTTATGTTCCCGTATGCCACCTAAAATCTGTGGCACCAAACCAGCCCTTGTGTAGGACAATAATGAAATGTAGTTGCACATTACCGAGCATTAGGTGGCGCTATACAATTAAAAATACTTCTCTGTTTTTTAGGCCATCAAATTGCAATTTTTGCCTTGTGATAAATAAAACGCATCTAATATGCAATGAAATTACTTTCTATTAATCACATCTCTGTGTAGCAATGCTAAAGTTGAGATTTTAATTTAACCGTGCCTTCATTTTTATGGAGTAGCCCATTTAGGTCTATTACAATCAACTCATCCTTGATTGTCTTTTTGTCTGTTTGCATTTTCTTTAACCCTTCTATAGCCACATCAGGAGTCTCAAGCACACAGCAGCAGCTGCAGATATTGGGACCCGGCCGCTATATTTTACGCATTTCTAGATTTTGGGGCATTATAATCCTTACTAGTAACACAAGGAAAATGGCTGGCTTACCATGCTTCCTTGGCAAAATCAACAGATTGCCAGAAGTGCCCGGGAACCGGGGGATCAGCTGATTACGGCAAGAGACGCATTTTGAAAAGGGTTGTAGTTGTCTCCGATAATATAGATGTAGCCATCTTTATCTTGACTTTTAACACATTAAATACACAGTGGCATGATCCTTTATCTTGACTTTTTCAATGACTTTTCAATGGCTTTTGTTACATAGTTTGTACGGTTGAAAAAATACACATGTCCATCAAGTTCAACCAAGGGATGGGAAAGGGGAAGTAAAAAATTTCTACACATAGGAGCTAATATTTTTTTGTTCTAGGAAATTATCTAAGCCTTTTGTAAAGCCATCTACTGTCCCTGCTGTGACCAGCTCCTGCGGTAGGCTATTCCATAGATTCACAGTTCTCACAGTAAAGAAGGCTTGTCGCCTCTGCAGGTTGAACCTTTCTTTTTCCAGACAGCGGGAGCGCCCCCTTGTTTTTTGAGGGTGTTTTACATGGAACAGAATTTCACCATATTTTTTGTATGTGCCATTCATATATTTATATAAGTTAATCATGTCCCCCCTTAGTCGTCTTTTCTCAAGGCTAAATAGGTTTAGTTCTTTTAATCTTTCCTCATAACTTAGATTCTCCATGCCCCTTATTAGCTTCGTTGATCTTCTTTGTATTTTTTCCAATTCCAGGGCATCCTTTCTATGAACTGGAGCCCAGAACTGAACTGCATATTCTAGATGAGGCCTCACTAATGCTTTGTAAAGTGGTAATATTACATCCCTGTCCCGCCAGTCCATGCCTCTTTTGATACACGACAATATTTTGCTGGCCTTTGAAGCAGCTGATTGACACTGCATGCTGTTATTTAGTTTATGATTTACAAGTACACCCAGATCCTTCTCAACAAGTGACTCCCCCAGTGTAGCTCCCCCTAGGACATATGATGCATGCAGGTTGTTCGTACCCAGGTGCATAACTTTACATTTATCTACATTAAACTTCATTTGCCAAGTGGACGCTGCAGCAAGTTATTAGAGTCAAGATAAAGATGGCTACATCCGTACATCCGCTTTAAAGGGCCCATATTATATTACAATACAATTCCCAAATAGTAAGTACTATACAGCATTATATAATTCTTTAAGGGCCCCATATAAAACAGATACCCTGGGAAATTGCCAATTACTACGGCCCGGCTACGGGGTGCAAAGTCAAAGTGTGGTCGAAATTGGACTATAATGTGCAGTTATTTTTGACCTGGGGAGGGGTGCTGCTATACCTTAGGCCCCAATCTGATGTGTTGCCTAGTGGACATCTGTGGTACTGCACCTTATAAACAATATTTGCAGTCATGTACAGTACAATGTTACAATATACCGGCATCATTAATTACATGTATAATTTAAATGTTATTCATTTACATGTCTCTGTGGATAATATGAGAGGGCATTGACAAGCACGCTGTCTTTTTCATGTACGCTTTAAACTACAGAGACTCAGAGGGGGGTGAGTTCAATGAATGACTGCTCGGACCAGTTTAGTGTCTTATGGCTTCTTAGATCCATAACATTAAACTGCAGATTGTTGCTTGTAATATTTATTTATTAGCAAGCAGCACAAGCACCCTGACATTAGCATGGATTTCAAGACATGGCAAGGACTTCAAGGCGTCTTGGCACCTTAGATGTGGTGACAGGTCTCTCGAGATACAGGGTGATTGACTGTAATAAATTATTACATGCCACGTAGGGAATTACATCAAACATTCATGTCCGGGGTGAGCAGCAGTACATGCACCTAATGATGTTACATTGCTACTAAGCCATTTTCTTCTTCTTTAATAAATAGATTCTTGCTTTTATAATATTCTTTGGTTTAAATTCACGAAATTGATCATTATTGCATCCCAAAAGATGATTTTTTTATTACTATTTTTTCCTGAAAATAATTTTTAATCATAAAAATTAACATAGGTTATCAATGAGTCAGTTTTCTTCCCCAGCAAAAAAAGTCAAAGAATTGCTATTTGATCGATTCCCTAATAAAATGCTCTTGTTTAATAAAAATCTCCCACAAGTGTCGCCAGGGAAACTCAAGGATCCCATGGCTTCTTATGCTCTTTTTTAGCAGACTACAAACAGATTTATCTAGTCTAATGGAGTCCTGGAGCCGTACAGTGGGGGCAGTTCCCTCTGTAGTTCCACTTTGAAGTTTTAAAGGGGTAGTCAATCTCAGACGTATATGGCATATCCTCAGGATATTCCATAAATGTCTGATAGGTGCTGGTTTAAACTCTTTCTGGATAATGGGAGTCCCTCGACCCACGTCCACCTGATGGAGCAGCCACCGGATCTAGGCAGAGAATGGAGCATGTGGGTGGCTGGCTCCATTCACTTCAGTCGAACAAGATTGAGTCCTCTTATATATGTCTGAGAATTAAATAAACCTTTAACTTGCAGAAAATAATTAGGGAACTATTATAGAAGCGATTCTCTAGCTTAATATCATTATTCACTTTGCTTTTGTTAGCTGCAGAAGTGGTGAAAATCTGCTGCAAGGCTCCACTTGGAGAACCCAAATTTCCTAGTATCTCCTACCATCTATTAGCAGAAAGGGGGTTTTACATTGGATGATTATCAGGCAGACGAACGTTCATAGAACGCTCAATCCCGATAATTGCCCTGTGTAAAACAGGGCAGCGATCAGCAGATTAACGAGCAAACGCTCGATCATCTGCTGGTCGTATAGTTTAAAAAAGTTAAATATTATCGTTGTTGGCAGCACATCTCTCTGTGTAAACAGGGAGACGCACTGTCGACTTGATAATAATGGATGGGGAGAGCGATGGGAGTAACAACCGCTTGTCCCCATCCATATCTCCATGTGACAGGAGCAAATGAGCACCGATCAATGATGCCTTGTTGATCGGCACCCGCTGCACAGGCCAGAATCGGTCAGTGTAATAGGGCCTTAACTTATGACTAGTAATGAGTAAATTTCCTGAAATTTGTTTTGGTCTGAATAAATTTGTTGCGAATCGCAATTACCCCTATAGCCCTGTTATACTCTCTGATGTCTTCTAGGACTATATTCAATTGGGAAACAGTCCTAGAAGTCACCAAAGTGTCAAACAAGGCAATCAGAGCACATGCGATTTGACAAAAATAAAAAAAACATACAACCTACCCTGGTCTCCCATAGCCAAGCGTCCCTGCCGCCCGGTGAGATGATGTAACTGAACCTGCAGCTGTCGCTGCAGCCAATCACAAGCCGCAGCGACCACATGGGACAGCTACGTCATCTAATCTGTAGGCAGGGATACGTCGGGAGACTAGGGCAGGTGGTATGTTTTTGTTTTTTTTTAAATCTCCTCTTCTTCCCTTTTTTTTTTTTCAATAATCTTAAAAATTGTCACTTGCCAGCAGACGCCATTTTAACTACTAGTGTTCCGTGAACCCCAATAGTTTCAGATTTCGGCGAATCCAAAACTTTTACTAAATTCGGACCATCTCTATTTATGACTGTATCCTGTTGATGGAGCTCAAAGGAGGATTCAGTGAATTTCCTTTTTTGGCCCTATAGTGGACTCTAAATATTCTGCACTTTTCATTGGATCAGAGCAATGGCCCATCTCCTTCCCTAAATATTAATTAACCTTAAATAGTTTTTCTGGTTTGGAAAACCCATGTTCAAATATCATATTAGGGCATTCTGAGGAAACGGAGGAGGGGGTCCTGTTCCAACATCTATTAGCTAGAAAAGATTGTCTCACGCTCTGGAAGACCCAGCATGTCCGTGCATTACATGGACAGTCCATCGATTTCAGTGGGGAGTGATAAGCCCCGGCTTATCTTAATGATGTATCATCTTATGTACTAATTGTCTGTAACATCTTAAATGTTGTGCTCTTGTCTAAGTCATTCATTTGTAAACCTGCCTGAAGAAGGAGCCTGTGTGCTCTGAAACCTTGCATACATAATTTTTCTGCCATTTTTAGCTAATAAAGATATCATACCTACAATACTTTGTCTTTTTTGACCAAAAAGTTTTTAACATTGCATAAGTGGGAAGTGTGTAATGCTTTGTTTATCCTGTGAGGGCACTGCAGGGAAATGCCTCTGCAAATTATAGCTCGGTGCCAGCAACAAATCATCCTGTAATAAGTTTGTAATTTGGGGACCAATGAAGAACATACCATAGAGGCAGACCATGCGGTTGCTATGGAGCCTTTGAAGAGAGGAGGCCCAGATGTGGTGGGTCCTATTCCCCTTGTTATTACATGGCAGGAACCAATGCAGGAATCCCCTCTCCAGTGGAACTAAATTGTTAGGGGAAAGCGGGTGGAGGGGAAACAAACACGATGCCCTTCTGTCCTGGGTGGCAAAACCTTGCACCATAATGGGGGCCCAGTTTGATCTTTGCTATGGGCCCCCTCTTTTTCATCTACACCACTGCTAATACCCTACTAAGAATCCCTCCAAGTATGCTATCATGTTGCACTTACAGTTACAATTGTTATACGCGCATGCAGATGCAGTGTATCGCATGCATATAATCACAATGGAAATGGCTACCATTTGAATGTAAAACATATTTATCACCATAATGGACACTAACTTCTCCAATAAAGGGTCCCCTAGCTGCAAATATGTCCACAACTTGTAAACTAAAGGCCCTGTTACATGGGCCAATTATCAGACAAACGAGCTTTCGCAGAAGGCTCGTTCCCGATTATTGCCCTGAGTAAACAGGGCAACGATCAGCTCGTTCATTGGCTTATTGTATAATTTTAACAGCCAAAATTATTATTGTTGTCGGCAGCACATCTCCCTGGGTAAACTGGGAGACGTGCTTAAGACATGATAGAAATGTATGGGGACGAGCGCTCGTAATAAAGAGCGCCCGTCTCCATACATAGCTCCTTGTGAAAGGAGCAAACAAGCGCCAATCATTGAGCTGTATCGTCGTCTGCCGTGTAACAGGACCCTTCATGTTCTGCATATGACTTGTCAATTTGCCTAGGCAAATAAGGCATCAGAGTTATCTACAGAAAAGTTTACTTTTGAATTTGCAAAGTTTCTGAGTTTATCCACCATGACAATACATCTTACTGCCTCTCCCCGGTGACTCATATAAATAGTTAAATAAAAAAAATGAATTAAAAAGAATCTCACCTTTGGGCGTTCTGAAAGGAATTGGGTCGGAGAGGGGCCCCAATCCTTTGGCATTACGAGCCTGTATTCGGAAATAATAAGCCGTATCTAGGTTGAGGTCGAGGATCTCATGAGTGAGTCTGTCACCGCTGATTGTCTCCATTACCCAGTCATCTATCTGGAGGTTTTTATCCAAGGTATAAAACAGGATATATGCTAAAAACACACACAAAAATATATATTGTGACAGCTTTAGGGAAACATTTTAAGCCATGATGAATTATTAATGACCCCGGGTCCTGCATTATGTATTTGTAGCCACAGTATCAACATCATAACGCATTATTCTTTCAATGTGGTAAGTGCCAGCTTCCGTCACTTCTAATTATGATGAACCATGCCGTTTGTAACCTTGTTGTACATCTTTCTGGATTTTTCATTTGACGGTTTTCTTTCCCGAAACTAAAAGCCTAAATTACAGCCGAGCTTCTGCCAGTCAAAATAGGTGACTGTGTTATCATTGTATTTATAGCACACCTCTGGCATTTCAAGTAGTTTCAACCATACAAACTGTTTTACCATTAAAGATAAATTCTATCATCTCCATCTCTGCTGTGTTGTTGAATACAATCTATTGTTCCCAGCTATCAGCTATTCGGGGGGCTTCTTCAATGAGATTGCTGACATAGTCTCCATAAACATGTCTGCCCGATGACATCACTATTTTCTCACATATCCTTAGCCTCCTATGAATGTTATTAGTAGAACTTTTGGAGATTATTACAGTCTTCCTCACTGATATATCTCAATTGTGTTTTGTTTAGAAGGGTTTTGGGGAGCAGGAGTTGTATCCCTTGAATGTTGGGCCTTTGTTCCTAGATCGAAAATGTTCTGCTGCTCTATGGCAGTGGTCTCCAACCTGTGGCTCTCTAGCTTTTTAGAAACTACCACTTCCAGCAGCTAGAGAGCCAAAGGTTGGGGAGCACAACACTACAAGATGGGACAGAGGGGTATTCCAGAATTTACCCAAGGGTAAAAAAAAATTAATGGTAGTTCCCCAAATATTAGATACTATAGGTAGATCATATCTTCACCAGTTCTTCACCATTGGGAGGGTGTTCACATCTTTCTAGGATGCTTGGTTGGTCCCAACAGTTCTTTCCCCTAATATCACAAATGATGCTGTGTTTAAAGCTGGGGCCACAATATATAATCCTATGGGTTCTCCATAAACAATATAGGTAGGTGCGTGCCTAGATGTAGGATAGCCCTCAAGGGTTTCCAGGGGAGACCACAGTGGAGATGGGGGAGAAGAGATGCAATTAAATATTATCAATGGATAATAGGAAAGGTGCAGAGACAGGTGAGTTTGTGATCAACTTTTTGGGATATACTAATAGGTACAACAAGTCTGTGGCCAGATACTCGGATCACCGGGTCCACGATGCCGAGTGTCTGCAGGGGTTACTTAAGCTGAAAGCACAGTAGGAGCACAGTAGCAGCATAAGGAACCCCCATAAACATTATGGAGGATATATAGTTGGTTGTAAGACCGGATCAACTACCAGCAAAACTTCCACAACAGAACCATCTATTCCAGATTGTCTTCTCCGAACATGAAATGAGTATTTCACTGCCTTATAATAAATTCTACTGAAAACTCTATTGAAAACACAATTAAACAGCTGTTTGTATTGTTGGATAAATATCTCCCGGTGCCCACAAGGCGATCCATTGTTACACTTTTCCAAGATTCTCACTCTAGCAAAAAACATATTTGTTAACGCTTGATAATAGCCAATGCTCTGCAATTTTCCCCAGACATATGTTTATGTATTATGAGATTATGTGGTGTTTGATTAAAGCGTTCTTGTAGCACAGTGTGACAACAATATGCCGTTTTTTTATCTCATTTATTACCTAGTACTGAGTCACACGGTCTCTGTGTGCTGCCGTACAGGTGCCGTATGTACGGAGATATTTTTTCTTATATCTACATAAATACAGCATCCGATGGCACCGCCGATGGTGCATGCTACAAAGTTTTTTCTGTTTAATTCATACCTCTGTAAATCAGAGGATTTTCAGTAGAGGCCCTATGCACCTCTATGGAAACCCTATTATGGCTACGTGCAAAATGAGCCCTGAACATTAGATTAAAGGGTCTGTCCAAGATTAGAAATATTTTTATTTTTTTTAAACAGCTCCACTTTTGTTAATGGGTTGTGTCTGGTATTGCAGCGAAGACTGAGTTGCAATACCAGATGCAACCATGGACAAGAGTGGCACTGTTTTGTTTATATAGGCAGATACGATGTAGATAAGGACCTTACTATGCATAAATCTTAAGACATTTATTGACTTAGGACACGAGGTAAATTATAGTCCTCAACATATCCTAGATTTCTGTTAAAAAAATAACAAGTTCCGACATGCAATCATCAAGTTCTTTATCGGTCTAAACAATGCAATCAAAAATTGCTAACAAGAAGAGAAAGTTAAACAGTGAAACATGTGGTTACCAAAAAAAAAGTGCAGAACAAGCAAATTACCAGTAATCTTGCCGTTGGCTTCAAATGGAGGCTGCCAGCTGACTGTAACAGCTCGAGGCTTCCTTTCCCTTGTGATGACTGTTAAATCCTTCGGGGCAGATGTTGGAGCTTAAATTGTGTAAAAAAAAAAAAGAGAAACACTTGGCTAAGATCGAGGTGTAAATTAACAGTACGACATTCAAGGTGCTGATAGGAAGCATTATCCGAGCAGAGGCAGGAGACGTAATGATCAGGAGGTTCACACATCTAATTATGACATCCTGACACGTTCTTGCCCCAGAGTTTGGTTTTAATATATTAGGAATGAAACTCTGCCATAAAAAGAAGTGATACTGTCTACCCAGTAAAGAAAACATCTATCTATCTATCTATCTATCTATCTATCTATCTATCTATCTATCTATCTATCTATCTAATATCTATCTATCTCCTATCTATCTATCTATCTCATATCTATCTATCTATCTATCTATCTCATATCTATCTATCTATCTATCTATCTATCTCATATCTATCTCATATCTATCTATCTATCTATCTATCTATCTATCTATCTATCTCATATCTATCTATCTCATATCTATCTATCTCATATCTATCTATCTATCTATCTATCTATCTATCTATCTATCTATCTATCTATCTCATATCTATCTATCTATCTATCTATCTCATATCTATCTATCTATCTATCTATCTCTCTCATATCTATCTAATCTATCTATCTATCTATCTATCTATCTATCTATCTATCTATCTATCTATCTCATATCTATCTATCTATCTCATATCTATCTATCTATCTCATATCTATCTATCTATCTCATATCTATCTATCTATCTCATATCTATCTATCTATCTATCTATCTATCTCATATCTATCTATCTATCTCATATCTATCTATCTATCTCATATCTATCTATCTATCTATCTCATATCTATCTATCTATCTATCTCATATCTATCTATCTATCTATCTATCTATCTATCTATCTATCTATCTATCTATCTCATATCTATCTATCTATCTATCTCATATCTATCTATCTATCTATCTCATATCTATCTATCTCATATCTATCTATCTCATATCTATCTATCTATCTATCTATCTATCTATCTATCTATCTATCTCATATCTATCTATCTATCTATCTCATATCTATCTATCTATCTATCTATCTATCTATCTATCTATCTATTTGAGTATATTATTCCTTATATTTCTCAATTTAGCAGCTGAAGAAGCTCTTTCTGAAGAGGAAGTCAGAGAGTCATGTCATTCATGGATTAATGGGGTTCCCAGGGACAATAATATTAATAGCCTATCCTCTGGATGGGTCATCAATGGTTGGTCGGCGGTGATCTGACCGCCGGGAGCCCCACCGATCAATATAGGGGGCGCGGAGCAGTCTCTTGAATTTAACAGGCTGCACTACTAGGCAAGCCATTGTGCCTATGTTAACAATGAAGCCCCTCTGAGGTTGGATCTCCACCGATCAAATATTGATGGCCTAAACTAAAGCACCCAGGACACATGCGCGCCATTCTACCTATAATTTAATTATACACATATATTTTGAAATGGGTGATGCAACTGGAATATGATTCTAGGCTTTTTCACCTTGATTGACAAGTATTCTACAGCTTCTTCAGTTAACCTCAACTTTGGTACAGCCGAATGCCATGGTTACATTGGGTTGCACAAAAAGTACAACTGAAATTCTGCGATGGATGGTATTATCATGCGGTGCATACAGGGTTATTGTCTAGCACTGGCCATAAAGTCTTGATAAATCTATTATAAATGTATTTTTCCATAAGTTATCCTCATGTGAAGATTAGTGAGTATGAGCCCCAACACATGTTATATGAAAATAGTCTAGCATTTGAGATTGGTCATACTTAGTTTGGAGACCAGCACAGACAGAGAAAAGGTCTAGAAAATAGATTTTATTTAATTGATTTTAGCCTTATTATTCCCCCATTACCTGTTTCGTAAGTAGTAGCATGAGCCGTCATACTCCACGTACTCGACCTTCTGCCTTTTGTGACCATCACTGAAAACTCATACATGGTATTTGGTTTCAGGCCAGTAACCGTATGGCTTAAAGATGTTGTATCAGCAGACTTGTATAAAAAAAACAAAAAAACATAAATTACAACATCGCAGTTCTTACGATATTTAGGTTCCAGGTTGTCTTTAAAGGGGCTGTCTACTTTAGAAATAGTCTTTTTTATAAAGAGTTCCCTGATACTAAGCTGATCACAGGTTGTCCTGGCACTGGAGCCCTCAGCGAACAGCTGTCGTCTGCATCATCTTCATTGGGCACCATTACATGTACTTGTTCTTTGAAACCAATCTCTACCCTGGCCAATAGATGGGGGCCACAAATGATGGATCACCATCTATTAACTCACAATGCCCTAATAGAGTGATTCAAAATGAACCCGACAACCCCTTTAATGATACCATTATTTAGAAATTCTTCTTAACACAATTTACCTTGTATTTGGAGCTGGATGAGTAGCTTGTTCTCCATCGTATTGTATAGAAACGAACTTCTGTTGTCTTTTGGTTCTTTTGGACAGAGTTGTCTGCCCAGCTGACTCTCACAGCATCATGCGTTAAAGAAACTGCCTGAACACCTACTGGTGGGAGCATGGGGGTGGACATTTCTGGGACTGAGGTAGGAAAATCATCAATAAAAGGATAAAACTCAATTTCTGAGGGATCCAAAGGGTCTGGTAATCATGCAGTAAATCATATATTAAATAATAAATAATTAAAAAAATGAAAATAATAAAATAATTATAATTAAAATATATTTACACAGCAAAGGAAAATACAATGGGTAAAATACAAAATAATGGTAAGGGTGAGAATGGTGTGAGAGAAATAGAGAAAAATAAATGGCAATTAATTATCATTTATATGTTTTGTGTGCAGTTAAAATATATTAAATTATACAGTTTTTGCACTTTTAATAATTGTATTCTGTCATTAATAAAAAAATTAAAAATAATTCTACACAATTAATATGTTGGAAGATGTAAGCTTAAGATAAAATGTAAAAAAATAAATAAGAGCAATTGGAAAAAAATAGGGGGATGTTAAAAATAGAAATACATATTTGCTGAATATTGACATTTTCTCAAACCCCACACATTATATTAATACATGCTGTATGAGAAGGGAAAACATCAATCCCCTAATACTTAATGTGACTCCCTGGGGAATGTTGGCAGCAGAAAATCACACTTTTGTATTGACTTAAGACATGTCCTTGACTTCTTCGCTGTAACAGATTACTTCTTTACATGTTTCCATAGGGGTAGTAATCAATTATATAATAATGAAAATGCACGCAGTCAATTAATTGTAGACACCTTGAAAGTTCAATTATATTTTAATAAACATTAAAGTGGTATGGAAATAAACTTGTTATATACCCAAACTATATTTCTTCTTTCTTCAAAAATATTTTTGCTTTCAAATGTTGAATAATAATAATGTGATTTATTATTTTCTGTATTATTATTTTATATATTATTGTTGTTTTTTTAATTATTATTTTACTATTATTTTATTTATGGATTATTATTATTAGTATTATTATTATGATTATTTTTAATAATCATAATAATAATATCATTATTATCCTCATTGTTATCAGCATCAACATTAGATTTGGAAAATGGTTTGAGTGACAGGGTGGTCTACAATTCGCCATAAAACAACAGCATTACTGCGACCAGCGTGTGACTTAAAGGTTTCCCTATAAGGAAAAAGTTGCAGAGAACTTGAGAATTCCGACCATGTTGAAATTCTTAAAAAAGTCATGCAGTTTTTCCCCACATTGATGCTGCGCGGGAGTCATGGTAATACCGTGGGTTTTATTGCCACTCACAGCCACAATGGAATCAACAAATCACCGGCTTCTCACACCCCCCGGCAAACAGCTGATTTTGCCGGGGAACATTGCCATTTGATATATACAGTATCTACCCTGTAGGAATTATGGCCACCAATTCCAACAAAGCGAGATTCCCCTTTTCTTAGCCACTTTACACTTTGGCTCATAGAGGGGGGATCCAAGCGGGCATGTCTATTAGCCCTACTGGAGTTATATGGACAGGTGTTGGCTTTGAGACAAGACCTTTTTCATTGTATTTAGAAAGACAAAGAGGAACTACATCTACAGAAAATAAAAAAAACAACAACATTCTTTTTCTTGACTACTATAAAACTAATATATAACTAACTATAGCACAAGTTTAAGTAACGATAAGGTGAACCAATCTTAAACTTTAATGATAATTATAACTAAACTGGAGTGGCAAGTGTTCCACTTAGAAAGCCAGACATTAACTTATAGGCCTTGTGACTATCTATTCAATGTATAAATGTAAAAAAAACCAGTTAAAATAATAATATAAAAAAGTAGGAAAACATATATAACAAGCTAATATGTCAAAATTGTTGTGACCCAAATAAAAGATCTAATTTTATTTAGCCGGTCTTGTCTTGTTTATCACACAGATTGAGCAAATGTATCTGTGTTGATTTTCACTTTATAATATTTCTTAGAAAAAGTTTTCAGAAAATAAGTTATATATGTATATGTATATATATATATATATATATATATATATATATATATATATATATATATATATATATATATATATATATATATATTATACAATTTTACAATAAAAAATAAATTGCGAATTCATTCAACCCAGATGAAAGGACAGTGGACAAGTGAAATAAAGTCAACTTCCTTGCCTATTTCTTTTGGGAATACTTAATAAAAAAAATTGTATTTGATTGGAATATTATACGGGGGTTCCTTTTAGGCTACTTGTATGTCTTAGGACTTTTATGCTCTCATTGACATACACCTTATGCTAGAGAGGAACGGCGTAAGAATATTCCATCAAATAAAGGCCCAAGGAGTACACACATTTAACTACGTCACCCTAGATTACGCAGATTTGTTAAGAAAATAAATTATATATATATATATATATATATATATATATATATATATATATGAGAAAAAAAAACTAATAATAATAATACATGAATAGAAAAATTGTCCAACAACCATTTTTAGACTTTAACTTAATTTTCTCTATACCAATATCATAAAAATTGTGATATTTTTTTTATACTTTGCCGAGTAAATTATGGGATGGCAAGTGAATTACTGTAATACAGAAATGTTTTTTGTATAATAACATCTATTCTATTAAAGCTCTGAAGAAAAATACATTATAAAATAGAATATGCCTTTTATTAGGCCTAAGGAAACTTATAGAAATTGCAAAAAAAATTAAACAAAAGCTATAATTAGATAATACAACATTTTCACCATCACGCAAGATATTTTTTTTTTTGTTCAATACAATTAAAAGAATTTATAAATAATCAAATTTTATTCAAAATGGGGAAAAATTTATATATCTTAATTAATTAACTTTATGCAATTCAGATAAAAATTCCATAAATGTAAAGACATTTTCTGTGCTTTGTAAATATTAAAATATATTGTATAACCACAGAAAACATTTCTTGGAATCTGATTTAAAAGCTTGTTGCTTTGTGTTACTACATACAGTAGGTCTATTAAATATGCTGTTATTCCATTTTCCTGTACTTTCTTGACTGTGATAAGAGCAGTACATTAATGAACAAGAATTATACTGCATTAAGCTGTGTTAATTTCTCTTCACTTATCTGTTTATTTTATGAAATTTCTGTATAAGCTTCTGGAAAAAATAAACATAGGAACAAAAACGGAAAGATAACAAATCAAAGGAAAAGCTTTTTTTTTTTTCTACCTACCAGTTTGAGATCGAGTTGTGGCACTTTCATATAGAGGGACCCCTTCTCCAGCGTTATTAAAAGCTTTTAGGGAAATTACATAATGGGAGCTTGGTTCTGAAACAAACAAACAAAAATAAATTAAATATGAAAAGAGAGTGGTTATAGGATGAGTCAGGAAAGTACTGCGAAATGTCATATTTCTTTATCTATGTTTAATTTCAAAACTTAAATGAGGAATAATAATTATAATGTTCAAGATAATCCTTTTTTTTATCAACCTTTATAGCAGCTACTTGACACTGAGTACTACAACATTAATTTCCACCCAGAGGAAAAGGAAATAGTATTTTATGGTAAAATATATTACTCCTTTTTATGCAATTTACATATACGCATCATTATTCCAGACTTCTTAGCAGGATGGATTAGCAGCAAATATTCCCTATAAAAACAGAAACTATTGAGGGAAGATGAGGTCAACTGATACGGAATTATAAGGTTGTTATTGCTAAGATGAAGATAATCTTAAAAATGCACATCTTAATGCTGGTTTTACAATGCAGTTGGAATTAAACAAGCAGATTCTGCAAAGGTCATTAATCTGCAGATTAAACGATGAGAATCTGGAGCACACAAGTTCATAGGTGAAGACATTCAGTTTCTATGTATTGTTCTTTCAGACACATATACATACTTATATATGCAATAATGTAGCAGTGGATACAAAATGGCCAGAAAGGATGGAGTTAAAGTTACAGTTTGTGCCATCCTAGGAAAATGAAAAACGACACCACCCTTTTTTTTTAGAAATAATAATAATAATAATAATAATAATCATAATCTTTCTTTATAGAAGCTCCAATATATTCTGCAGCATATTACAATTAGGCAATTAGGTAAGCAGCAACCAAGTAAGATGATAAGTAAAACAAAAGGAGAAAGATCCTTGCCCATAAGAGCTTACAATCTACAGGAGAGAGGTCCTTGCCCAAAGAGCTTATACTCTATTGAAGAGAGGTCCCTGACCATAAGAGCTTACACTTTACAGGTGAAAGTCCCCTGCCAATAAGAGCTTATACTCTATAGGGTAAAGGTCCCTGCTCATAAGAGCGTACACTCTACAGGAGTTACGTGCTCATAAAAGCTTACACTCTACAGCAGAGAGGTCCCTGCCCACAAGAGCTTACACTCTACAGGAGAGAGGTTCCTGACCATAAGAGCTTACACTTTACAGCAGAGAGGTCCCTGCCCATAAGAGATTATACTAGACAGGAGAGAGGTCCCTGCTTATTAGAGCTTACAATGTACAGGAGAGAGGACCGTTAATAAAAAAAAATACACTCTACAGGACAGAGGACCCTTCCCTCAAGAGCTTACAATCTATTGGAGAGATGTCCCTTCTCATAAGAGCTTACACTCTACAGGAGAGATTCACTGCTCATAAGAGCTTACAATCTACAGGATAGAGGTCCCTGTTCATAAAAAATTACACTCTACAGGAGAGAGGACACTTCCCATAAGAGCTTACATTCTACAGGCGTGTGGTCCCTGGCCATAAGAGCTTAGACTCTACAGGAGAGAGGTCCCTGCCCATAAGAGATTACACTCTACAGGAGAGAGGTCCCTGCCCATAAGAGCTTACACTCTACATGAGAGAGGTCCCTGCCAATAAGAGCTTATACTCTACGGGAGAGAGGTCCCTGCTCATTAGAACTTATACTCTATAGGGGAGAGGTCCCTGCCCATAAGGGCTTACACTCTACAGGAGAGAGGTCCCTGCCCATAAGAGCTGACACTCTACATGAGAGAGGGCTCTGCCCATAAGAGCTTACACTCTGCAGGAGAGAAGTCCCTGCTCATAAGAACTTACACTCTACAGAAGAAAGGTCCCTGCACATAAGTGCTTACATTCTACCGGAGAGAGATCCCTGCCCATAAGAGGTAACAATCAACAGGAAAGAGGTCCCTTCCCATAAGAGCTTACACTCGACAGGAGGCAGGTGCCTGCCCATTAGAGCTTACACTCTACCGAAAAAGGGTCCCTGCCCATAAGAGCTTACAATCTATAGGAGAGAGATCCCTGCTCATAAGAGCTTACACTTTACAGGAGATCTGTCCCTGCCCACAAGAGCTTACACTATACAGGAGAGAGGACCCTGCCCATAAGAGCTTACACTCTAAAGGAGAGAGGTTCCTGCCCATAAGAGCTTACACTCTACAGGAGATCGGTCCCTGCCCATAAGAGCCTACACTATACAGGAGAGAGGACCCTGCCCATAAGAGCTTACACTCTAAAGGAGGGAGGACCTGCCACTTTTGTTAACAAGGGAAATATAGAAGCACCATGAACCCATCACCCAGGCAGTATCTGAACCAACAGGAATATAAAGTACAGAGTGATGCATTCTGGGGAGCTAGTTGACAAACAAGGAGGTGTGGAAATATCTGTGGCCAGGTCAGGTTGTGTATGGGCCGTGGACAATGTGACATAGCCCTCCTTGAAAAAATGAGTTACAGTATCAAGGCATACTTAAAACTGGGACTGTTATGAGCAAGTATAAGGGTTGATGGCAGTGAGTTCCACAGGATGGGTGCAGCACAGAAGAAGTCCTGAAGACAGCAGTAAGAGGATGTAATAAGGGAGGATGAGAGTGATCAGTGATACGACATACTTTATACTTATAAATTAAGCAATACATAAAAACATACTTGTTATTTCCGAATTACATGTTAAAGGACACCTCGCGCAAAAATAATACTGAGAAAGTGGGGCATGACAGAGGGATTCGATCTCTGGTTTCTTAGGACTCCCTGTATCCTGCATTGCCCCTACAACTTTGCACTAGGCCTAACAAAATGAACAGATGTAGCAAACATCCCAATGACAAATCACATGTCCTATTAGCTAGCCACAGTTAGGTCATCCGTAAGATGACATTTAGATCAGCAGCAAGTAGAAGCGGTATATTTGCTTATTATCTTCTCAATATCTAAGTGATCTAGAGATTCAATATGTGATGTCCCTTGTATAGTAATTCCATCCATTTCCTACCGACCAATCTGCACCATGAGGAAATAAGGTAATGAATTCTCCTAGCCCAGGTGGACAACCACGTTAGTTCATACGCACACTGCAAAGCCATATGCATTAGGCCTGAAGACTGTCACAAGGACTATCTTGGTATTACAGACATGTAGGGACTTGATGTGACATTGTATGGTGCCTAAATGAGACACAATGAGAAGCAATGTTTCTAGGAGAGACTACCTAGGCATGTGATTGAGATTTGTCTCCCAGATTTCTACGGAACCCATGAAAAGAATCTTCAGCGTGCCTCCATTTAAAATTATAGACACAACGATGCACCATATTCTAAGGGCGTTGTAATACGGATCCCTACCACATGGATTTATAATAAGGTCATTAAATTAAGCCGTAGGCTTAGCGACCGTTGACTGTAGTGCCAAAAAGAATTATGGCTCTGACTTTTGAGACCATAGAAATTGAATGTCTGGGAGATTTATGTGCACCAATGTATAACTGAAACCTGGTGGAGTTGGTTTCAGGACTTCCATGATGCAACATAAAAGTTCAGAATTTTTCATGCGAATGCGTCAAACAATTAAATAAAATTATACGGAGCCCTTGAAATGGATCTGTGTATTGAGACTAACATACAAACAGTCTCATAATACCTGAATCCCAAAGGGAGCAAGAGGCAATGATTGAATTTGTGAAGGTCACATACATGTTATGTGAATCCGGATTTTCTGGTTCATAACCCAATGATAATGACCCTTATCCATTCTCAGTTATGCTTTGCTGCAGAGCACAATAATTACCATTAATCCCTCCGGTGCCCAGTAGAACCATAATACATTGCGGCTGACGCTCCAGCCCGATCTGAAGGGGTTTAATTGCCCAGACCTTCCTGGTAGATTACTGAATAATTGATTAGCTCATTGTGAATAGCATTAGGACCATTGCCAAATGAATTATTAAACAATAGGAACTTGATGTGAAGTTTTACACATCCTTGTTGGCTATGATATTCACATTCATGGTGATAGAGCAATTTAATGCATTTGCTTATATATAATATAATTACTTTAGTAAAACGTATTTTAAATTTTTTTTGTATTTTTTTTTATAATGAATTGCTTCAAATGTAGAGAGGCAATCAATGTGAGAAAACGATTCATCCATTTTTATTTTCAAGTAGAACGCACTTGTCGTTTCACAAACCCATCAAAGTGCTTATTACTCAGATCTCACATCACTTGTATTCTTCTCCTATTCAACATGTGCTTTGAACAGAGCCCATTACTATGACAGACCTCATTAACCCCCTTCTCGCTTGGTGCCATAAATGTACGGTGACGGGAGCCGGTAGTTAATTTCTAGCGTGGGCACAGAGGCTGTCCCGTGTGAATCCCTGTAAGGATACACTTGAGACAGGATTACATTTTTTGGATACTCCGGTAAAGAAAAATAATATGAATGAAATGCAATTTTTTATGTATTGAATTATTATTTTTTTTTAATTATACAATTCTAAATAAGACCTCACAAAGCTACTCCAATGAAAAATCTGGTGCGGCAAAAATAGAAAAATATGCTGCGTCCTGAAGGCCAAAATTAGCTGTGTCCTTACGGGGTGAATTTGCGATGTTGGTGCAACAGAGGGTCTGAAAAGAAAGAAATTACTGGTTGTGTTGAGTCACATGATCCCTCTCAGCCAGTCAGCAGCTGTGGAAAGAATCACGTGACAGACTCCAGGACTCATCAAAAACAGGAGTCTATGACTACATCACATGATCCTTTTCAGAGCTGCTGACTGGATGAGAAGGATCATGTGCTACACCCTTTGACTATACAGAACCAGGAAGTTCTTTAATTAGAGCCTCCCCTGTTAGGCACTTTGGGCTTTTAATGGATATACCCATGTTCAATACGGGATCGCCCTGATGTCCTTATTTGAATATGTCTGACAGGTTCTCTTTTAAGGAACTATAATGTCTTTCTTTGGAGCTTGGACTACACATTAACTGTTGGTCACATGGCAGTCATAGTCTTACTGCAACTGTCAAATTTTCCTAAAATTTTGCATCGATAGAGCATCTATTAAAAAATATCTTAAAAACGTATTCCAACAAATGGATCTTGAGGGTCTTGGAAGCAGGGCAGGATATAAAGGGGTTTTCCTGGATTGAAATCAACTGTCTGCTTTTTTTATTTCAGAAACAGCGCCACACTGGGCTATATGTGGTATTGCAGTTCAGTTCCATTAATTTGAAGACTATGGACAAGAATGGTGATGCTTTTCATATTAAAAAAAAACAAAGACCCGTATTTCTAATCCTGGACTACCCCTTTAATCCTAATAGCGATATTCTGACATGATTTCAGTTATTGAAGCATTCTATTTATGGAAAAAGCCATAATAGATATTACCCTCCTTTCCAAAAAATGGTAAAGTAGCTGACAAGATCAGAAATGAATAGGAAATTATTTTTATGTTTAGTATTACCGGATAAATATTGAAATAAAAAAGGCCACAACCATTTTTTTTTTTAAATTGAATTCCTATGAGCATTTCCTATTGGTCTGTTACAGCGTAAACTTGTAATAATTGAGAACTTCATTCATAAACAATGCTTCGGGGTTTTTTCTCTCTATTATACATTGTTTTTGTTCTTGTCTTGTTAAATTGTAAGAGATGTATGACTTGTTTTCAGTAGACTGGGCACATACATTAACTAGAATGGAAAATAATTTTTCAGAATGGGAACCTAAGCCGAAGCTAAAAGCCTAATCATGAAAAGTAAAGTCTGATAAATTAGCCCTGGAAAAAATATCTTTTACCATTAAAGATAAGTAGAAATATAAAAGCAGCATTAAAATAGCAATATAGAAAAGTGAACTTTATTTAAAGTGATAGTCTCATGAAGACAACCCATTTTCAAAATGAAGCTGGTCAGAGTTCTCTTACCTCTGGCGATCAGCTGTTATCAGCGGGGTAAATAGTGGTCACCGCAGGAGAAATGTAGCATTACATGCCGGATGTTTAAATGAATGGCCACTCATGTAATGCAAGGGTGCAAAGGGTCTGACAGTTCTGGTGCCGCACTTACAGGGCAGCTCTCAGTTCTAGCCCATAGTGCAGGGCATCCCCTCTATGATGTCCATATACCCTAATAGTGCATATGGACAGGGGTTGTTTTTCTATGTCAGCATTGTCTCTTAAAAAAAAGATTGCAACTTTTCACACTGCTTATACCCTCTAAGATCGTCTGTAATCTGTGGAGGTGCCCAGGAGCAACTTTTCAATTTTGCTGTAGCGCCACCAGAGGGGAATTTAACGTTTTTTTCTGGGAATTTTTTATTGATAGCCTATCTTTAAGATAGGTCATCAATGCCAGATCGGTGAGGGTCCGACTCCCAACACACCCACCTGAAGGGCTGCAGAGTTAATTGACGAGCCCCTTTAGTATTTACCAGGCACAGTGCTCTACACATCCATAGCAGCTGTGCCTTGGATTACAGCTCAGTCCCAGCTGTGCCATGGGACCAAAACTGCCATCCCAGGCACAGCTGCAACAGATGTGTATGGCGTTGTGACTGTAAACTGTGAAAGGCCGTTGCGACAAACGATGCGGACCCATTGATCAGCTGATGCCAGGAGTCGGACTCCCACTGAACTGATATTGATGACCTATCCTAAGTATATGACATCAATGTAAAATACCCTTTGAACCCCTTTAAGAATTACATGATGCCCATTGAAATCAAGAGGTTGTCTATATAATACAAGGAGGTGCTGGGTCCTCCAAAGCAGATGCTTTTTTTTAGCTGCTCTCCGCTAAATAATTGGTGGAATTCCCGAACAAGCGACCTCCTTCCTCTATTATCTTAAAATGTACTTATAGGGTATTTGAAATGGGTTTTCTATACCTGACATCCACTGAAAAATAAACCCCCCAAAATATCAATTCCCTCATAAGAGGCTCTGGAGTTTTATTCTGAGGTGGAAGGGCCTCATAGTAAAACTGGACTGTGTCCTCTTAGAGAGTAGATCTGAACACCAGGTCCCATTTTACAGAACCCATGGTCTACTTCTATGGTATGTCATTGAGGAGTCTCCTGGACAACTATATGTAGAATTTTTGCTTCTAGTATGCCAATGTCATGCATTGGTTAAGACCACGTATTGCCAAGTTCCACTGTGTCTTTGGTTGGTACATTAGGTCCATTTTAATCTTATTGAAAGATTCTGTCTCCAATATTTATAGTTTAATCAAATCTTGGTTACTCCAGCTCATACCTAAGCCATGATCATTCATTTCATTATGTCCTTGTCCGCATGAAAAACAAATTTTCAATTCACTTTTTCCTATTATCTTAAATGAGCAGCATAAATGGAAACACAATCGTACATTTTTTTAATTAAGCCAAATAATCAACAAGAAAAAGATATGAAGGGCATAAACTAAGCTTAGGTTCACCTTCCTCCTAGCCGGCCATTAAATAATGTGGAAATAAAGAACATCATTATTTGGCCTTGATAAGGGCAATGCGCCTCTGAAGACTTTAATTTATTATTAGCAGGAGGCTGGAGTGAATATTTTTCATATCTGCCTACAAAATGAAATCTAAACTACATAGTGAGAGGACTGCGAGTGCAGAAATGTAAGATGAATGACTCCGTAATTACTTCACTAATGTCAGATATGTTTCCATAGAAAGGACTGTAAAATAGCAAAAGTCTGTGTATAATTAAAGGGCAATTCCAAAATGTGTTCTTCATTGTTATATGTATGTGACGTGTTTGTAATGGCAGGAAGGAGGAGATGGGAAAGTGAGCCCTAATCTACCCACCGCCCTGTCCCTGCCTACTTGCAACGACCCGCCCTAGGCGACGGGGTACAACTGGGCGGCGGTCCCTACGCTGTCTAAGTGCACGGGAAAACAAACAGGGAACACGCAAGGGAAGGGGCAGTAGCCACAGAACGCCACGAGGAAACGGAGCGGCGAACGAACAGTCAGGACCAGGACGAAGTGAGTTTACCCAAGCGGGCACGGAGACAGAAGCAAGCCAGGGGCAAAGCAAAGCAGGTCAAGCGGAACTGCAGCAAGGCAGAAGCACGGCAGAAGCAGGCTGGAGCAAGCAGCAGTGAGGCCAGGAATCCAGAAGAATTACAAGCACTGAGGGAGAGAACAGGGCAGGTAATAAAGGACAGGGGGCGGAGCTAACTCCGACAGACCAGGCCGCGATAGGCTCTCCCACTCCTGAGCCTGCCATCCTGGTTGGTGGGAGATGGTGTCAGTCGAACAGGTGTGGATTGATTAATCCCAGGAGTATACCTAGACGTAGTACCTGGCAGATCCCTAACAGTACTCCCCCTTTTATGAGGGGCCACCGGACCCTTACTAAGAGGACCCGGTTTAGTGGGGAAGAGAAGGTGGAACCTCCTGATCAATACCCCAGCGTGAACATCACGGGCAGGTACCCAAGTCCTCTCCTCCGGCCCGTATCCTCTCCAATGGACCAGGTACTGGAGGGAGCCCTGGACCATCCTACTGTCCATAATCTTGGCCACCTCGAATTCCACCCCCTCAGGGATGAGAACGGGAACAGGAGGTATCCTCGAGGGGGACCAGGACGGGGAGCAGCGTTTAAGGAGGGAGGCATGGAAGACGTTATGTATGCGAAAGGATGGGGGGAGCTCCAGACGGAAGGATACAGGGTTGAGGACTTCAATGATCTTATAAGGTCCAATAAATCGGGGAGCAAACTTCCTGGACGGGACCTTAAGGCGCAAGTTCCTGGACGACAACCAGACCAAATCCCCGACGACAAACCGGGGGTTAGCAGAACGTCTACTATCCGCCTGAATCTTTTGTGTGCTCTGGGACGCCTCTAGGTTCTTCTGAACCTGGGCCCAGACAGTGCACAGTTCCCGATGAACATCCTCTACCTCAGGATTATTGGAACAACCAGGGGAGACGGAGGAGAATCTTGGGTTAAACCCGAAATTACAGAAAAACGGGGAGACCCCTGACGAGTTACTGACCCGGTTATTCAGGGAAAATTCAGCAAGGGGAAGGAATGAGACCCAATCGAATTGACAGTCAGAGATGAAACACCTTAAATATTGTTCCAGGGATTGGTTAGTCCTTTCCGTTTGGCCATTAGTTTCGGGATGGAAGGCGGAGGAGAAGGACAGATCAATCTACAACTTTTTACAAAAAGCTCTCCAAAATAAGGAAACAAATTGTACCCCTCTGTCAGAAACGATATTGACTGGGGCCCCATGGAGACGCAGGATGTGTTTCACAAACAAAGAAGCTAACGTCTTGGCGTTAGGTAGCTTCTTAAGGGGCACAAAGTGGCACATCTTGCTGAAGCGGTCGACTACCACCCACACCACCGACTTGCCCTGAGATGGAGGCAAATCGGTGATAAAATCCATGGAGATATGGGTCCAAGGTCTCTGGGGAATGGGCAAGGAACGTAGTAGGCCCGCAGGTCGGGACCTAGGGGTTTTGGACCTAGCGCAAACCTCACAAGCGGCGACGTAAGCCCTAACGTCTTTAGGCAACCCAGGCCACCAATAGTTTCTGGTAATGAGGTGTTTGGTGCCCAAGATGCCAGGATGACCAGATAGAGCGGAGTCATGGTTTTCCCTGAGTACCCTCAGCCGGTATTGCAGGGGAACAAACAGTTTGTCCCCAGGGACGTTCCCGGGAGCTGCACCCTCATCAGCCGCGATATCAGAAACTAAATCAGAATCCGTGGCAGAGACGATTATACCAGGGGGTAAAATACAAGCAGGATCCTTCTCGGAAGGAGGATTGGCCATGAAACTACGTGACAGAGCATCAGCCTTAATATTCTTGGACCCAGCCCTATAGGTAACCAAGAAATTAAATCTGGTAAAGAATAGTGCCCACCGAGCTTGTCTAGGATTAAGCCTCCGGGCCGATTCTAGGAAAACCAGATTCTTGTGATCCGTAAGGACTGTTACCTGGTGTCTGGCCCCCTCCAGGAAGTGCCGCCACTCCTCAAAAGCCCATTTAATGGCTAGAAGTTCGCGGTTGCCAATATCATAGTTACTCTCCGTGGGCGAAAACTTCCTAGAGAAGTAAGCACAGGGGCGGAGATGGGTGAGGGAGCTGGTACCCTGGGACAAGACGGCCCCCACTCCCACCTCGGATGCGTCAACCTCCACAATAAATGGCTCCTCTTGGTTGGGCTGAATCAGCACGGGGGCCGAGATAAAGCACTTCTTGAGGGTCTCAAAGGCCTGGACGGCCTCAGGGGGCCAATGGAGGACATCAGCACCCTTGCGGGTAAGGTCCGTAAGAGGCTTAGCGACGACCGAGAAGTTGGCAATAAATCTCCTGTAATAGTTGGCGAACCCTAAAAAACACTGTAACGCCTTAAGGGAGGCAGGTTGGACCCATTCCGCCACAGCCTGAACCTTGGCAGGGTCCATGCGGAATTCATGAGGAGTGAGGATTTGCCCTAAAAATGGTATCTCCTGTACCCCAAAGACACATTTTTCAGTCTTAGCAAACAGATTATTCTCCCGAAGGACCTGGAGCACCTTCCTGACATGCTCCACGTGGGAGGACCAGTCCTTGGAAAACACCAGTATGTCATCAAGGTACACAACAAGAAAATTACCCAGGTACTCTCTCAGGATTTCATTAATAAAATTCTGGAAGACAGCAGGGGCATTACACAACCCAAAGGGCATGACCAGGTATTCGAAATGACCCTCGGGTGTGTTGAACGCAGTTTTCCACTCATTCCCCTCTTTGATGCGGATAAGGTTATATGCCCCCCGTAGATCGAACTTAGAAAACCATTGGGCTCCCTGAACCTGATTAAAAAGATCCGGAATCAAAGGAAGTGGGTACTGGTTCCTTACGGTGACCTTATTCAGGTTACGATAATCAATGCACGGCCTAAGACCACCATCCTTCTTCCCCACGAAGAAGAAGCCAGCACCTACAGGAGAAGTCGAGGGGCGAATGAAACCCTTGGCCAGGCATTCTTGGATATACACCCTCATAGCTTCACGTTCAGGACATGAAAGATTAAATATCCTACCCTTAGGAAGCTTGGCACCAGGCACCAAATCGATAGCGCAATCGTAATCTCTATGGGGGGGGGGCAACACCTCGGAGGCCTCCTTAGAAAACACATCGGCGAAGTCCTGAACAAACTCAGGAAGCGTGTTTACCTCCTCCCGGGGAGAAATAGAGTTAACAGAAAGACATGACATAAGACATTCACTACCCCATTTGGTGAGATCCCCAGTATTCCAATCAAACGTGGGATTATGCAACTGCAACCAGGGAAGACCTAATACCAGATCAGACGATAATCCCTGCATCACCAGTACAGAGCACTGCTCCAAATGCATGGAGCCAACCAGGAGTTCAAAAACAGGAGTATGCTGAGTAAAATAACCATTAGCAAGGGGAGTTGAGTCGATTCCTACTACAGGGATAGGATAAGGTAAATCAATACAAGGCATCTTTAGAGACATAGCAAATTCCACAGACATGATATTAGCAGATGAGCCAGAATCCACGAAAGCACTGCCCGTGGCAGACCGGCCAGCAAACGAGACCTGAAAGGGAAGCAAAATTTTATTGCGTTTCACATTAGCGGGAAATACCTGTGCGCCCAAGTGACCTCCCCGATGATCACTTAGGCGCGGAAGTTTTCCGGCTTCTTATTCTTGTGCCTGGGACAGGTGTTCAGTAGATGCTTGTCGTCCCCACAGTAGAAGCAGAGACCATTCATTCTGCGAAACTCCCTACGTTGTCGAGGGGATATGGAGGCCCCGAGTTGCATAGGTACCTCCGAGTCCTCCGTGGAGGGGCGAGGAGACGGGACCTCGGGGGGGATCGCAGAAAAGTCAGGGGGGAGCACATTGAAGCGTTCTAGCTGACGTTCCCTGAGACGTCGGTCAAGTCGTACTGCTAGGGCCATAACCTGGTCAAGGGAGTCAGACGAGGGGTAGCTAACCAGCAGATCCTTCAGGGCGTCAGATAATCCTAACCTAAACTGGCACCTTAGGGCCGGATCGTTCCACCGAGAAGCTACGCACCACTTCCTAAAATCAGAACAGTATTCCTCAACCGGTCTCCTACCCTGACGTAAGGTCACCAGCTGACTCTCGGCTAAAGCAGTCCTGTCAGTCTCGTCGTAAATGAGTCCGAGGGCAGAGAAAAAACGATCAACAGAGGAAAGTTCAGGGGCGTCAGGAGCCAAGGAGAAGGCCCACTCTTGGGGCCCTTCCTGGAGTCGGGATATGATGATACCCACCCGCTGGTTCTCGGAACCTGAGGAGTGGGGCTTTAGGCGGAAATACAGTCTGCAACTCTCCCGGAAGGAGAGAAACGTCTTACGGTCCCCTGAGAACCGGTCAGGTAACTTGAGGTCGGGTTCTAGAGGTGAGGGGTGCTACTAAAGCAGCGTCACCCTGGTTGACCCTTTGGGCCAGGGCCTGGACCTGTAGGGAGAGGCCCTGCATCTGCTGGGTCAGGGTCTCAAGGGGGTCCATGATAGCGTCAGCGTAGGAGAAATGGTAGACTAGGTAAGGGCTTGTAATTATGTAATGGCAGGAAGGAGGAGATGGGAAAGTGAGCCCTAATCTACCCACCGCCCTGTCCCTGCCTACTTGCAACGACCCGCCCTAGGCGACGGGGTACAACTGGGCGGCGGTCCCTACGCTGTCTAAGTGCACGGGAAAACAAACAGGGAACACGCAAGGGAAGGGGCAGTAGCCACGGAACGCCACAAGGAAACGGAGCGGCGAACGAACAGTCAGGACCAGGACGAAGTGAGTACACCCAAGCGGGCACGAAGACAGAAGCAAGCCAGGGGCAAAGCAAAGCAGGTCAAGCGGAACTGCAGCAAGGCAGAAGCACGGCAGAAGAAGGCTGGAGCAAGCAGCAGTGAGGCCAGGAATCCAGAAGAATTACAAGCACTGAGGGAGAGAACAGGGCAGGTAATAAAGGACAGGGGGCGGAGCTAACTCCGACAGACCAGGCCGCGATAGGCTCTCCCACTCCTGAGCCTGCCACCCTGGTTGGTGGGAGATGGTGTCAGTCGAACAGGTCTGGCCTCAGGTGTGGACTGATTAATCCCAGGAGTATACCTAGACGTAGTACCTGGCAGATCCCTAACAGTGTTACAGCCTCTTAATATCAGTGTGGGTCCATCCCAGGTAATGCTCCAGATGGGTGAAAAAAATAATAACTACTCTAGACACCACCTGGCAGAACCCACAGGAGTTGTTGCTTTCACAAAAGTGAAGAGCAAGATAGTTTTCCGAGACCAGGTGAAAGATCTACCCAGGTCAAGAGAAGTTTTAATATGGAGTCTCACCAGTGGTGTAAATGGAAATCAAGGAGCCCCTTAGCAAATGTTGCAGTGCTTCCCCTTTATAAATAAGAAGTAAACTTGGGCGAGGCAGCAACCGAAACTGGTAGATGAAGACAATCCAATCTGCCTACTGCTCAACACCAACCCTACTAGATCTGAAGCTGTGAAGCACCAAAATTCTGGTTACCCAAGGACCTCATAAGTTGTACCCAAACTCAGGTACCGTAGGGCAGTATTGCTCAACATTTTAAAACAAAATACTCCCTACTTAAATAAATTACAAGTACTCCCAAGACTATGATCATAATCCCGGGGAATACTCCAGATGGGTGAAAAAATTATACCTACTCTAGACAGCGCCTGGCAGCTGGGGTTATTGCTTTCCTTCTTCCACACAAAGGAGAAGAACAAGATAACTCTCCGAGACCAGGTGACAGACCAACCCAGGTCAAGAAAGGTTTCAATATGAAGTCCCACTAGTGGTGTAAATAGAAATCAAGGAGCCCCATAGCAAATGTCCCAGTGCTTCGCGTTCCCTTTTCAAATAAGAAGTACACATGGGCGAGGCAGTGACGGAAACCGGTAAATAAAGACAATTTAATTTGCTGTGCCAGCAATGGCCTACTGCTCAACGCCAACCCTCCTAGATCTGAAGTTGTGAAGCACCACATTTTTGGTCACCAAAGGACTTCATGAGTTTCACCCAGGCACAGGTACCATAGGGCAGTGTTTCTCAACACTTCAAAATGAAATACCCCCCTACTTAAATAAATTTGAATCACTCCCAAGCCTATGATCATAAACTGGGCTGCCCCTAAGGGCAGTGCGAGTACCACCTAGATACATGGAGTGTACCCCCTGGGGACACAAAGGCCCCTCTGCCTCATAAGAAGACAGCAGTAATATAAGTGGGACATGATGATTAAACCCTTGCCGCCGCAGCCATTTTTGGGTTTCCGTACAACAGACCCATAGGCATTTCTAGTAGAGGAAACCTCCAAAATACAGCATGTGATTGGGCATGCCACAATTTATTTTGGCACGGGTTCATACAGATACATGACATGGGCCCATAGAAGGGTAAGGGCTCCATATAAACACAGGTCTGTAACACGCCTGTGCGTATGAGTCCTAAGCAACGTTATAGCTGTAAATACTCAGAACGCTACTCATAGGGACATAAAAGACTAAAATCACAACATGGTCCCAATAAAAATCCTTACGATGTATTTAACAAGAACTCATGAGCAATTTTATTTCTTATGACAGTGTCATGCTCATTCTGTGTCACTACCCATTCCTAAGCATGGCACCGACAGAATCACAATGAGGTTTTCAGGACTCACTGGAGACATTTGGCTTTAATACAAACTGGAAAATTGACCTGGGACTTGGATTGTAAAAATACTGCTGTGGACCTTATCCATTACTGTGTTGACCTCGACCTCCCAGGAATTTGTACCGACTCCCCATTCAGTCATACAGAAAGATTACAGCCTTTGGCTACTCCTGTTTTCCAGTATGAGAGACCGTGTTTAATCATTGTTGTTTCCTTACAAGACTCTCTAACATGTTATCATGGAATCCTTGGGGTAGAGTGAACATGAACACCCTCTGCGTCTACATTTCTGCTTTATCAGAAATTACTTCTAGTAAACCTACGATGCAAAAACTTTACAAGTCAGAAGAGTTAGGCCTCATGCACACGACTGGCGGCCATATACTATCCACAATTGCGGATAGTATAGAATGCATGATTTCCTATGGGACAATGCACACGACCGTGTTTTCCAGGGTCCGTGCATTGCCCGGAGCACGGACCGCAAAAAAACAAATAGGACATGTATATTATACAGTCCATATATGCGGTCCGGGCTCATAGAAATCAATGCACATCTTTTGTGCGCACGGTCCGTGGTTGCGGATGGCCAGTGGATGATACTACGCGGCCCATCCGTGCCGTAATCACGGACCGTAAACACAGCTACGGCTCTGTGCAGGGGGCCTTAGGCTGGGTTCACACGAGCATGTTACGTCCGTAAAGGACGGAACGTATTTCGTCCGCAAGTCCCGGACCGAACACACTGCAGGGAGCCGGGCTCCTAGCATCATAGTTATGTACGACGCTAGGAGTCCCTGCCTCTCTGTGGAACTACTGTCCCGTACTGAAAACATGATTACAGTACGGGACAGTTGACCTGCAGCGAGGCAGGGGTCACACGACCTATTTTCAGACGTAAACAAGGCGTATTATGCCTCGTTTTACGCCTGAAATTAGGGCTACAATACGTCAGCAAACATCTGCTCATTCATTTGAATGGGTTTGCCGACGTACTGTGCCGACGACCTGTCATTTACGCGTCGTCGTTTGACAGCCGTCAAACGACGACACGTAAAATGACCGCCTCGTCAAAGAAGTGCAGGACACTTCTTTGCAACATAATTTGAGCTGTTCTTCATTGCATTCAATGAAGAGCAGCTCAAAATTACGAGCGTCAAAGACGCCTCGCATAATGCGAGGAGGAGCTTTTACGTCTGAAACGACGCAGCTGTTTTCTCCTGAAAACAGTCTGTCTTTTCAGACGTAAAAGACAGTTCTCGTGTGCACATACCCCTAGCGTCGTACATAACTATGATGCTAGGAGTCCGGCTCCCTGCAGTGTGTTCGGTCCAGGACTTGCGGCCGAAATACGTTCCGTCCTTTACGGACAGAACACGCTCGTGTGAAGCCAGCCTTACTACTGTAGATTGGCCTGAAAAGGGGTTTCTCCAACATTATGTACATAAGACGTAATCATCGTAGAATTTCAGGTTCTGTAACTTTTTAATAAACATTGGGTTTCAATTTCTTATTATTTAAAAAGAACTCTGCTTGCTGTCCATGAATATGAACATTCTTATTTACATACTGACGCTAAAATGCCATACAGACCTATTGGCGAATACTATTGTATCCAGTCTAGGCAATCCTTGAGGCTCAAACCACAGCGTAATACTGTACTAGCATAGTCAATGAGATTCCGGGAAATCTCATGTACACGCTGCAGTATATTTCTGCATGTAAATTGAGCTGCAGATTTTACAATCTGCAGCATGTCAATTTATCTTGCGTTTCCGCTCGCGAATTGTATCTGCCTGGTGCTGAGGAAAATCACACCAAAATCTGCAGCATGAAAACGCTCCGAAAAGCACACCAAAACGTAAGAACCACACTGAACAACGCTTCGAAAAACGCATGATTAGGTATGGTTTTACCTGCGAATTTCCTGCGTATTGCTGCGGTTTTGGTGCGTATTTTCCGTAGCAAAATACGAACGTGTGCATGTAGCCTCATAGTCTAAAGTCTTATAAATTTGTGTTGCTAATGTATTTAGCTCAGAGAGGATTGTCTAGGCCGGTTACAATTGTAACAAACCCTCAGCTGTGAGAAGTATTAGGAAGTGCAGGAGTTTAACCGCTGGTTGTACTGATAGAAAGTAGAGACAATGAAAAAAAAGGCTAATGTTTAAATAAAAATATTAGAAAGCTGTAGAAGTTTTTATTATGCAATGATTAAAGGGGTTGTCTCGGATTAGAACATAAAGGCTGCTTTCTTACGGAAACAGCGCCACAACTGCGCACAGGTTGCGTGTGGTATTGCTGCTCAGTCCTAGTCATTTAAATGGAGCTGAGTTGCAATACCAAACTCAACCTTTAGACAGGTGTAGCACTGTTTCTGAAAGAAAGTAGCCATGTTATTTTTAATCCTGGTACATCATATAATGGTAGAACCTGTGGGTACACACTCCTTAGTTCTCCATGCCCACTCCATCTAATAGCCATATCGTTGTTTACACATTTTGTTGCTGTGTATTACTTAGACAAATTGCAATATCAGTTAAAGCGACGCTCCAAATAAAAAAAACACAATTAACTATAAACTGTAAAATTATATATCAAATGCAAAATACCTGGTGGTCTTCTTCTTTTGCCTGGCCCTGTTCACGCGTTCCGATCCTCGTTGTCCGCTTTCTCAGACTTGTATATGGAGAGCGTTGGCTGCAAGTCTGAGACACACCTCTACCGCCTCTAACGCATTGGCCATCTTGGATATCGGACAACGGGGATCGGAACATAGGAACAGAGCCAATATAATTAATTCTTTATTTTCGACTGGAGGTTCACTTTAAGATGTGACTGTATGTAACAGAGATTCAATGGACACCAAAGATACTAACAAAAATTTCTGTGTCATGCCCCGCCCCCTCTGGCCTTGTATTAGGCTTAATACATTAAATCACATTTGCCTGTTTCTTTAATTAGTGCTTAAGAGAAATCCCAAGCAAAGTCAACTTTTGCCATATAGACTTGATAGACTTCAATGTCTCAAATCTTGTGTAGAAAATTCATTGATAACAATCTATAAGGAGATTCCAAATGGATTTCAGAGCTCTCTACAAAGCACTGCAGTCCCAATATTTCAGGGACTGGTGAAGGTCTGAGCTCACACAATGTGTAGGAAGGTGATTTTGAATCCCCCACAACTACTTGATGAATGAATGTAAAATGTCATGTCTCAAGTCCCAAATGCAATTAAAGTCACATGACTATTTTACGAGGTTACATGTGATTGATAGCAAGTTTTATTACCTTCCACGGAGCATCAACAACTTCCAGCCCACAGGACCCTTTGATAATCAGTTTTATTAAATCTCATTTAACATGAAGCTACATCACTCGTTTGTTGGCCGGAGTATCCCTATGCTTTGATATATTCCAGAGGTTTCCAAATTTTTTCAAATTCCTAAATTTATGTTTCGAACGCATAACGGTGCTGAGACAAAATATACCAGAACGTCACCCTTCCTCACCTCTGGCAATGAATAAAAGACTGGCTCATTTTTAACCAAAGGGAAGAAATCTCTCAGGACCGAGGCACCGAGAAGAGATATAGTGAGAGATGATTGCAATCCTTTCATTTAGTATTTCATTATCGCTTAAGGTCAAGGCATAATGGGGAAAATCACAGGAATCTTGGCCTTGTTAGCAGTTTCTAAAATTTTTGTGAAGATTTGTGTTACTGAGCGCTGAATATGGAGTATAAAAGAATAAAAAGGAAGAATAAGGTGAATGAAATTAAACAGAACTCATGTCCGGAATGCTCTGGCTTTGACGTCTGTAAATGGAAAAAGTTCACCGCTATCTTATTTGATCTCCTTGGCAACACTTGTCCAAAAACATGCAGCCCCCTCATCAACAATATAATTCTTCACGCCTGCTCAGGATGGATGATGTTTCCGATTGTTTAGATTTTCTGTTTTTGTTTTTTTTAAATGAGGTAGTTTGGTCGCCCATTTTTAAATACCATTTTAGGGAATCCAGACTAATTAGAGGGTAGTCCTCCATTCAGGTACCTCATCTATTAGCCAGAACAGAGAATGGCTGCAAAGAGCATCTCTTGCTCTGGAGGACACAAATGTCCATGCATTCCATGGGCAGCACATTGAATTTAATAGGCCCTGTGTAATACCTAATATTTCCTGCGGTGGTGCTGCAGGGGAACTGAACATGTGCTGCCTACTGATTAAAGCTGATCGCTGGGGGTCCCAGTAGCAGGACTACCATCGATTACCTTATAGCTTGGAGACCTCTATAGCAAAAACGGACTGTCCAAAGTGGAAGACCAGGTCCTTTTTCTATAAGAAATTAATTTGTTCCCCAAGTACTGCTCCTGTTAATGTCTTGGAATGGCTTGAGGTCCTAGATTAAAGACCGGCCATCAATGTTATGTTCTGAATGTGACATAATTTAGAGGGGTCTATGAACAAGGACTCCTACCAATTCCCCAGAATAAACAGATGCAGTACTTAAAGTGGTCAATAGGATAAGTGCTCCAGAAGAAGCGCTCCAGAAGACACAGTATTTAGGTGGACCTAATGTTCTTGTACTTTATGGGGCAGATTTATTAAAACAGGTGTTTAATACACCAGTCTTAATATAAAGAGCACTGGAGTAAAATGCGCCTAATTTATTAGGACTTGCAAGCCTCTTAATAAATTAGGCGCATATCTGGATGTCCGTGTGCCAAAAATATACATCTACATCAGCTAAAAGCAGGAGTATATTTCCACTCTAATTTACGCCAGTTTGTGAAGTAAATGTTAATGAATTTTTGGGCCGCAAGTGGTCACGTCCCATCTACTAAGCGCACCCACAAAATTTTTACGCAAATTTAGACCTTTCTAGAGTGCTTGATAAATTTCCCCCTACGTCTACATTTGGATGCATAAAAATCTAGACCCCCTATTGATTTCTGAACTACTCTTTGGAATTTATAATATCCTGACCATTGAGCACTCAATCAACAGAGAATTGCTGTACTGTACCTTATTTTACATACTTTAATTGCCTACAGAAGCAGCAGAATTGAGTTTGTCATTTGATATTTTACCCAAATTTTCTGTATCATGCAGCACTAAACTGGGATTTTGCTGCGTATCAATCTATATAATCACCGCTACTGTGCCCAACATTGGGTAGAAAAAAAAGTAAATCTTGCCCTAGTTAAATGACTAAAAAAGTTTCTACGAAAACTCCCAGAGTGTATGCATCTCAAGACCTTGTAAGATTGATATATAGATCTATTATAAACCATTACAAGCTACCAAGCATCTTACACTAGAACATGATGACTGGTAGATGAGCGATAACATCTTTTCTTTTCTTTATGTCTCCTGAAAACTCATCACATTGATAATGACCAGAGAATAGTAGGAGAAAATCTATTGCTCGTCCGCCAAATGCCAACAGAGGAACATCTAATAGAATGATCATTATCCCGGGCACCAGCCAGTCATCTTCTCCCCATGACGGCTTTTAACACACAGGATGCTGACTGCAGCTCTCGCCCACAACAGCAGAAATCAGACATTATGGATGCGAGGAGCATTACACTCAAAATCTCTGTGCTGCTTCCTCCGTCCGGCGACCAGGCATGGTTTATCGGGTCTAGTTTATTACGCACATATTGCAAAGAAATTCAGCCTGCGATTCAGGAAAATGATAAAAATGCCATTGTTTTTTTTTTTTTTATCTCCTCCAGGATGGAGCATCTTTTTTTTTTGTTTTATAACTTTTTCTGTGATGTTGTTTTTCATCAACAGACACTAAAGTAGAAAACTTTGCAAAGTTTCCTGACTTTGGTCGTCAAGAACATTAGAGCTGTGTATAATATTCTGAGAGTAAAGCAAAGGATGTTTTAATATAGCTACTTAGTAAATTAAATTGGAATATTTGCTTCTTTTGGACACAGCCGGGTCTTTGATGCTGGGAGAGCATGGTGTGCTGTTGTTTGGCTTAGCAAGCAGGGTAGCCCGCTCTATGAATTATCAAGACGTCACAAATAGGCTTCTACCTGGCTATACACGTTGCGCCTCATGACTTACACACTATCCCTCCATGTTTCACACACTTGCACCCCATTATTCATTTATTTGTATTGAGACACTTTACTCATTACTGCCCCCTATATTTCACTTATATTATTACACTTGCACATACACTATTCAGTTATTATTTCTTACTACACATCCCATGCACCACACACCACTCCCCTCAAGACTAGTGGGAGTGGTTATTATTATTTAAAGCACCTGCTCACTCCTTCATCAGCGTTTCTGACCTGGCTGTGCCCATTTGTAAGTATGGCCTTTTTTGGTGTTTTTGTATATATGTCCCCTTGGTTTTATCTGTTTTGTCTGTGCATCAGGAGCTTTTCGTTCCAGTTAGGGAGTTAGGGACTCGCAAGTCTGGGGATCCTTGTCGTGGATTGCGAGCTTGCGTCCTTTTGGCCAAAATGATTACCAATACCCCAGGTATTTTTCATTATTATGTATATTCGCTTCTCTTGGACACAGCCGGGTCTTTGATGCTGGGAGAGCATGGTGTGTTGTTGTTTGGCTTAGCAAGCAGGGTAGCCCGCTCTATGAATTATCAAGGCGTCACAAATAGGCTTCTACCTGGCTATACATGTTGCGCCTCATGACTTACACACTATCCCTCCATGTTTCACACACTTGCACCCCATTATTCATTTATTTGTATTGAGACACTTTACTCATTACTGCCCCCTATATTTCACTTATATTATTACACTTGCACATACACTATTCAGTTATTATTTCTTACTACACATCCCATGCACCACACAGCACTCCCCTCAAGACTAGTGGGAGTGGCTATTATTATTTAAAGCACCTGCTCACTATCCTTCATCAGCGTTTCTGACCTGGCTGTGTCAATTTGTAAGTATGGCCTTTTTTGGTGTTTTTGTATATATGTCCCCTTGGTTTTATCTGTTTTAAATGGGAAATTGTGCTTAAATCATCAGACGATCAGAACGGATGGCATCAATTGGGGTATGAATCGCCAAAATAAAGGGCAATCGAACGCCAAGTCATTAATATTTCATCATCATAGAGCGGGGCTGAAGGGTACCGGGGATGTATGTATAAGTACCCCTTCATTTTAAAAATCTATGGCATTTCAAACTTTTGGACCATTGCAGATAAAACCCTCTGACATTTCTATATAAAATTATTTTAGGTGGATTTTCCTTTTTAAGAAAAATTAATTGTAAAAACTTTGGGCCATTGGCAGGATAATAGTTCTAAAGGAGGTTTTAAAGGCAGCATTAGAAATACATGGCTGCTTTTCCCCCCGCTACACACGTCTATGGGTAAATGGGCTGAGCTGCAATACCACACACAACATGCGGACAGGTGTGGCACGGTTTTTGGAAGATAGCAGCCATGTTTTTCTAAACCTGGACAACCCCTTTAAGAGATCGATCTTCAACCCATCCATATAGAACATGTGCGCGGTGACTTTTGGTTACATCGTGATCTCTTTTGTTATCATTGTCTAATAGTTTTTTTTGTGAATCATCCCATAGGAAATTGACCCAAGTGGCAAGTGACTGGCTCCAAAGTCATCTCCAAATGGGGTTGTCTTCTGCTGGATAATTTATTCTGTAGCTTATTGTTATATCAGAGCCTAAGCCCACCATAGGATGTTCAGATACTCTGGTGGGCCAGTCTAAGTTGTATTGCTACAGAAATATTCCGATTTTCCTGAATATAAAAGGGGTTATTTGGGGACCACAAAAAAGAAAACCCCCACAAATATGTTGAAACATATTTATACAATACTACAACGACTTTGCCTGCACAAAATCACATTTTCGCATTACTCACCGCTCCCCGATGTAACACTGTAGCCATTTACACAACTTTCGGGTACTAGACGGGACTAGACGTTTCAGCGCACTCTCAAAACTACAGTTCCCGTAATGTCCTTCTTTCCCCTCTAATCCTGTATCCCTGCCCCGTAGATATTACAATGCACATGCCCTGATAAAAGTCAGTCTGAGACAGCGCTGAGAAAGAAGGGGGCTGGATTACTTCCTCTGCATCATCACAGGGCTAGCCCCCTAGCGGTCACATACTTGATGATGCGCCGAAACAATAAGAAAGGTAGACCGATAGCAGTTACGTGGGTATCTGGTAGCGCATCATCAAAGCGGAAAGAACTACAGGACTTCCAGGGACACAGGACTGTGTTCCCAAATGGGAAAACTGTGCAATACTAGTACTACCGGTATATTAGTAAGTGTCCCTATTTTATGCATTTATATCATTGAGATACAATTTTCCACGGCTGGATAACTACTTTAATTAAAATGTCAACAAACCAGTTAAAGTTCACTCAACACAATTCTAATAGCTGGATGCCCCTAATCCCTGAGGCAAAAGCTTCACCAGGTTCAACTACCTAACTTCCAGTGAAGTCTTATCCCATTATACGGTATGAGATAACACACTGTACATAACTTTTATATCATATGAGATGTATATCTTTTTATCTATATCATTTACTTTCGTTCCCGCATTGTAATCGGGGCTTCACCAAGCCTCATAATTTGGGCTACACCAAGCCCCATTACCACACCACTGGCCCAAATGACAGATCCTTCTAGTCTCGTTAACCATGGGTACTTACTCAGCATTATTATACATTCATATATCTTAAAAATAAATGAGATACGTTCTATGCAGATAGATATTTTAGATATAACTTCATATTAACAGTGGCTGTCAAACCACAATCCTTGATAACTCCAACCTAAAAGGCAAGTATCAGCAGAACTAAACGTTGCCGCAGAACCCCTTGAGACTAAAAGCTGTCATTCAACACTTTGCTATGTTAAATCACATAATTGGATACTATGATTGAAGACTCTGTATTCCAAGAACTTCAGCGGCCGGACTTAATGCATTGAATTCTTAGATGAGCAATTGACATGCTGCAGTGATCTACATCATTTATTCAGTTCCAAGGAAAATGTACACTTTTTTTGTTCCAAGTAAAAGTCATTGTTAAAGCAAAAAGAGCCTACAGTTCACAGGTTACTATTGGACATTGTTGGTGGAGGAAGAAGGTCCTAAAGTCTTAATATTCTGCCATGCTGAATGATAGTCATGTTGGCCAGATTTTTCCACTAATGACGTCTCAATGTAGGGTTGTTGGGTGACCCAACAATCCCCAGAATGGTCATGTTTTAGTCCTCGGTGCTGGTGGAGAGTGTCACTCCCGATTACAATTAAAAGTGTCTGAGAGTATGGCCTGCTCTTCATCAGCATCCGGACTACAACTGCCTCAATCCGATTGACCTGCCATAAAACTCTACAGTGTGAAGACCGCCTTAAAATGTCTATCGTATAGGGGTTGACGTCTAGCTTTCCAAAGCCTGACTTGAATTTCTCCTACTACTCTGCCTCTTTGTCACAGTAGTTCTAATAATTATGTTCTTCCAGCACTAGAATCATGAACCAGGACTCTCGGGATGAACAGTGCTTTTAAACCACCCAGATAGAGTAGTTGACTGTACATGGAATTTTGGAAGGAAGCAGAAATTGGATGCTATGGATCAGGAGAGTACCCAGGGGCAGCTGGTGGGGCATGTGCCTGGGTGTTGGGTCACCAATGGTCCACCATTGGCTAGGTGATTTAGACATTGGGATTAGGGCAGTGAAATTAATATTTGCCCTGGGTGAAGGGAAGCCTTGCTATGGTTCTGCAATGGCTACTCCTGTAATAGATCTTTAAGCATGTCTTTACACTTATATAGGGCCAACATATTCTGTAATTGACTCCCATCTGCAGTTGTTCCCAGTGGGACACACAATGTAATGTAACAATCTCAGGTACTTATGACATTGTTTACTAGATTTCGATCAGCAGCAGTGTTTCTGCCTGCTTTACTTTTATAGTTATTTGTTGAGCACAAACACGCTTACACCGTTTGTTTTCAATCATAAACACTTACCTAAATTCTCTATGGAATAATAGCGCTGTTTACTGTCCACTCTTACAGTCTCGGCATAGGGGCTTCCGACACCGTATCCAATTATATACCCTCGCACCACAATGTTAGGGTTTAGCGGTGGAGTCCAACTCATAATAATGCTGGTAGTCAAAGGTCTGACATGAAGAGAACTGGGCTGGTCTGGCACTTGGGATTCTACGAGTCAAGCGAAAACAACATTAATATTCTATTGACATATTCATTGTATGTCCACAGCCTGACTAATACATTTTGATCATTATGTGAAAGCAGAATGTTGTGTTATAAATAGATAATCTAGGATCGGAGACCAGGGGCCTCTATTTAGTTATGCCAGAAGAACAGATTTTATCGTTTTAGAGCACATGAAAAAAAATAGTATGACTAATACACAAACAATACAATATTCACTGGTAACCAACCAGCGGTAATATCAACTCAAAATAGGCATTTTTCCTATAAGTTGTACAACTTCATATTTAATTCACAACTGAGAAGCCCCAAGACAGAAAAAAATCTAATCTTGAAAGTATAAGAAGAAAATATTAAGCAATAAATATACAGTTTAGGTAAAGTTTAGATATAATCTACATAAAAAAGTTGAGTCCTGTTGTAAAGACAGTACATTGCATCCTGTGCTGACCCTGAGTTATTGCTTGTATTATACTCCAGAGCTGAATTCACAATTATGCTGGTTGCTATTGGAAACAGTCAATGTTAGTCGACAGACACACCCCTCAGCTTAGCTGAGCTTTTCTAATGCAATGGTCTCTATTGCACTGCATTCTGGGGGGAGTCATTACTTAGAGTACATAAGATTGCTATACGATGTCCAGTATGTGCTTCCCACAATGCAAATCTCCAAAGCTATCTCTATACAGTCACTGAAAAAGCAAGAAGTACTGGAGGATTTTAGCTCAAAATTCTGTGAGATACTCTGGATAAGATTGATGGCTTGTGGTGCACAACTGTCTTTTGTCAATATTGAAGTCAATAAAAATGTTTTGTGACTGTAATCTGTTTTTATTTATTTTTATTAAAATATATTGTTTTTGTTTTATTTTAAGTATTTTTTAAAGATTTTTTTTTAGGTTATTTTTAATCTATGGATAATAATTGGGGCTATAACGTTGTCCTAGAGAACCACAGTATATCTTATCATGGCCAATGTATCATACAAGTATCTATGTCTTAAGCAACTCCATGTGCATAACATCAGGGCTTGTCTCTTTGAGAGCGGAAGGGACAAGCTAATGTTTTTGCATCATCAAAGCAACTTATAACATAGTAGCAATTTATAATTATAATAAAACAGATTGTACATAGTAAAGCCATCATAAGATATTGTGTGTTAAGTATTCCCAAAAGATTTTTTTTATATTTAAATATTATATATATCAGGTTTATACTTAGCTTCAAAACCGCAATGATACAGTATATTACCAGATGGAAATAAGCAACATAAAGAGTTAAAAAAAATAAAAAAATCCAGTAATTGAAATGACCTAAATACACTGGTGATGCTGAGCTATTTACAACTGATAGCAAACTAGACAATTTCAATGCGAAGCTTGGCTACAAATTAACTAACCGAACAGAGAATCTCAGCGTGAAACTTGGCTCTATACATTTCCTCATGTCTTTCATTATCTACAATGTCACATGTCATAGTAAGATGTAAACATTTTCTGAGGGAATCATCCTTGAAACTGATTGTTTAGATTTCAACGTTATCATAACTATTGATGTTGGTACGAATGATACAAAAAGTGCCCTGTACAATATACACGCACCAAATGATATTAGGTTATCCAAAGTTACAAATCATGCCAAGTGCGGTGATATTGTTTGTTATACATTTTTATTCTAAAGCAGTGGCTTGCATAGCAAAGAGGGCCCCCCACATCGATGATCAAAATGGGCCCCTGATTAGGGTACCAGATTTTACCAACAAAGATAGAAGGGCCTATTGCTTGCTTTCCCCTTCCACACACTTTCCATGAGGAGGAGGAGTTGATGCCATTCTGACGAATGGCTGTGCGCTGTACACTGTGTGGCAGGGCCGGGGTGTACAGCAGGTGGAAGGGAGCGCTGCGCTGGCTCCCTTCCCCTGCTTGTTTTAAAAGCGCCCTGGCCCGGCGACACCTTCGATGGCGCCGCTAGCAGCTGCTGCTGCTGCGGCTGCTACTACTGCAGCGACGCCACTATAGCAGAGCAGGGAGGTATCTCCCCGCTCTGCTATGTGCTAGCCGCACTTTAGCTCCTTGAAGGAGCGGAATCCCCGTGTTTTCGGGGATTCTGCTCCTGGACAGAGCGCTTAATGTCTCTGTCCATATCTGGGCAGTGACATCAGGGGAAACTCTTGAAGCGGAATCCCCGAACACATGGGGATTCCCCTTCAGGAGTTGCCGCTGATGTCACTGTCTAGATCTGCCTGGCACGGATGCAAAACTTTATGCAAACCGGCCGGCAGAATGGCCGATTTTACCGGCCGGCACTCGGGCTCGGGCGCGACCCGGTCGTGTGAATCCCGCCTAAAGGAGTCAGGGCTCTTGGGGAGTGTGTTACGTGACGTCTCTTGGATCTACTAAATGGCTACAAAAGCTCACAGAGTGGAGGACATGTCTCACAACCTCATCCACTGGAATGCCACCTTAGAAGATAATTACCTTGGAAGCTTGTCCTGGTAACTGGTTGCCTTTTATATATTTGTCCCTATATATTTGTCCCTATAATATATAAACATATTATGTGCTGATTTAAAAAGATCATCTCTAAATGTCTTTCCATGGAAAGATATTCGAGTGCATGATGCTTTACAGTGAGGGTCAGCAAGAAGACTTCTCCTAGCCTGGTTGGGTCTTCTGTCTGAGCTTGGGCTCTGTTCCTATTTAATTTTGTTTGGCGCCAGGGGAGGGGAATTTGACCTCACTTAGGCCCCTCCAGGGCCTGTACCCTTGGGCGACCGATGTTGCTGGTAAGACCTTGGCATCACAAGGTGTAAGATTCCTCTTAAAGCCCAATACAATCTGTGCACTTTGAGTGTTAACATCTGTCAACATGCTCTGACTTTCGGAACGTCTTCACTTAGTCAAATTGAATAAAATCTTTCAATGCAATAGTCTCAGGATTCCTACATTGCATGAGAATCTCAAATCTAAGAATAAATATTTGAGAACTTCCCAGATGTCAGCAACCACAAGGGAGCATTGCGGGAAACCTTGACTCTTTAGTAGCTTCCCAATCACTTTAACAAAATGTTCTAATTAAAAGGGATATCCACAGGGAAAAGAGGCAGTTCTCCAACATACTGTCTGTCTCACTGATGCTTATATCAAACAGAAATACAGTGAAGGCGAGGTGAGCGACATGAATCCTACATGCTGTAAAGTAACTGCCGTTAACAATCTGTCTGACGGCCCTGTCTATATGAGGCTGGCACACTGAGGACTCTCAGCATCTAATAAGTGTTTGACTCCCTCTGGTTTCATTAAAGCATCAGTAAATTTGTAGTCCCATGCAAAAAAACTTGCAGCAGCCTTAATATTACAAACGGTAGGGGTCAACGGAAGGAGTTGAGTGTTTATGTACTTTCATGTTTAAGCTTGTTCCCGTTATCGTTTTCTGTTATTGGCCTGGTATTAAATTGAAACCTAAGAAATCTAAAAAATTGTTAAGATCTAGACATATCTACTGTGGTAACTTTTGTGAGAATTGTGTTGAGATGTCTCAAAGGATACTGTTCAATAAGGATGTAATACAATGAATGCATATCCACCATTCATGGTTAACATTTAGCAAATCTGAGCCAATGGCCAGACACATAGAGTAATACTCTGCTCAACTGCGGGTCTAATGACCTGGACTAACAGTATCATAGGGACCTATGATGGTGCTAGTTTGGTCATTAGACCTGCATTCATAACCCTATTCTTTTTTTGTTTACTTTTTTGTCATAACATAGACAACTCCATATTTTTTCCTTATAAAAAGACAAATTTTTTTTTTTGCTGAAACTGTAATACCCCTTTAAATAGGCTTAGAGGCTTTGTGTTTGCATAAGACAGGCATAACTATGATGGTGTCCTCACAATGAAGTGCAACATTGCAACTTAATCAGTTGCCCCAATAAAAGTGCCCCCAATAACTAAACATGCTATTAACCTCTATGATACTCTTGCCAGCACTCCTGAGTAACCATTTGAGAATTAATGTGTATGTTTTAGCTATTATTATTTTTAGAAGCCGATATAATCTGGTCTAACACTGACCGTGGACATCATACAAATATCACATATTAGAATAGAAAGTCTCTGACAACAAATCATGTACCGTCAAGGTCGTTCTCTGGCGTTTCTGTTGTATACCAATCAGATGAGGGTCCAGTTCCATTCACTGTCATTGCAGAGACTTGAAAGCTGTACTGACTTCCTTTTTCAAGTCCTGCAACACAAAAATGCAAAAAAAATGAATAAACCATAAATAAAAAGCTGCCAGAGCTTCTATTGGGGTTAGTTAATATAGAATATAAAAATAGTAAATAATTAGATATTTATTCTTGTGTGGTTAAAGCAAGAGAATATCTTACAGGGGTTGTTTTATGAGAGACATTGAGTGCATATTCCTGGGATACGCCATCAATGTTCGATCGGTGGGGTCTGACTGCAGTGACTCCCACCGATCGAAATAATGAAGCTTCAGTGGTGCTAGAAAAGAACCTTATTATTTCGTCTCATGTCAGCTCCACTCTAATTTCGCATGGTTGGCTATTGATTATAATGGGTTCATAAAGATAGATGTGATTGATATTAGGTAGATCCTGTGCATCAGAGACACGCAGGACCAGCTCTCAGCCAAGCCGTCAGTTCAACTGAACTGGCGGATTCGGTGGAGAGAGAACGATATTGCTTTTATATGTGCAGCGGACATAAAAGCTGTATCTTAAAAAAGTTAAAACAATAAAAGTAGTAAAAGTAAATTAGAGAAGTTCTTAAAAACACAAAAAAACATTGATTTAATAATAAATAAAAAAAGTACATTCAAACGTGTACATAGCCTTTAAGTTGCTCTTTAAGAGTGGAGGTCCTACAAGAGGAAGTCTACTTAGTGTCCACCTCTAACCTTGTGACTTCCTGTCTTGCAAATTCACAGTATATAAAAAACAATGTTGGTCTACTGGGTTGTAGACAAGAGGGAAATTACTGTACTAAGAATGGTGAAGTCCATGGATGAAGGACTGTTTTTTTAGCCATGGTGGCTTATTGGAGACAGCTGGACACAAGATTTCAGACTATATTTAAAAATGTAAATCCATCCACAATTGATCCTCTGTCAAAGATATGTGTCATAAGGTAACTTCAATGTAGTCCTAGTTGGCGCTCAAGAAAAGGAATGTAACTGTACTGAGAATTTGGGAGTCCATGGATAAGGATGTTTTATATAAAGAAAATCAGAGTAGATCATGATGGCTTATTGGAAGCAGCTAAAAACTACTTGAAGATTACAGACTAAGTTTCAAAGGAAATATCTAGCCACAATTGACATTCTGACCTATCATTAATAAAGTCCATGTTTTCTGACCACATCCAATATCAAGAATGAACTGGCTGAGGCTCTCCTTAAAGCCCTCAAAACTATTTGGTACCACTTAGAGATTTTGTTACTGGAGATCACGGAAAAAACATTCTAAGCAATGGGTTATTCAACTCAATGGTGGTTTGGGTGCTCTACAAGCTGACAGACTCAATAATTTGGTCTATTGATACGTCTATATGATTCTGAATGTCATAGTTTACATTCTTAGTGGATACATTTGGATTCTTGCCTATGAGGTTTTAGCTATCGGATTCACTCTTGTTATACAATGCTTTGAATCATAACTGACACGTTTTAGTATTTTGCCAGATAGCTCTCCTCCAGAAGGAAGAATACTGTCTCTCTAGTACCACCTCAGTACCTTCCAATAGCTACTTCAAAGCCATCTTACTCAGCCAACCAGAACCCTACTCTGAACTGATGAGTAGCAACAACTCCGAAACAGTGCTGTCTACAGATAGGTGTCTCTGGATTGGCTATTAACCCTCATGTTTCATGTCATGTTTCAAGAAAATGTAACCCCTTCCCTCTGCAGCCATTTTTCGGATTTTCACTTTGTTTTCTCCTCCCCACCTTCCAAAATCTCACTTTTTTTTTTCCTGTCTATATAGCCATATGAGGGCTTGTTTTTTGCGGAACAAGTTGTAATTTTCATGACATCATTTATTGTACCACATAATGTAGTAGGAAGCTGAATTTTTTTATTTGTGGGGTGAAATGGGCAAAAAACTGTGATTACACAATTTTTTGGGGGGTTTGTTTTTTTTACGGCATCCATCATGCGGTAAAAACTACATATTCACCTTATTCTGCAGGTTGATATGATTACGGACATACCATATTTTATATATTTTGTTTTATGTTTTACCACTTTTAAAAAAAGAAAACTATTTGCTAAATTAAAAAAATCTTGTGTGCCAACATATTCTGAGAGCCATAACTTTTTCATTTTTCCATCAATTTAGCGATGTGAGGGCTTAAATTTTGCAGGGCGAGCTGTCGTTTTCACCGATACCATTTTGGGGTATATGCAAATATTTGGTCACTTTTTATTTAATTTTTTTGGAGAGCTAAGGTTACGGCATTCACTAAGTGGGTTAAACAACACTATATTGTCATAGTTCGGACTTTTACGGACACGGCAATACCAGTTATGTTAACTTTTATTTATTTTTTAACATTGATTTATTGAAAATGTGAAAAGGTTTTTTTTTACAATTTTTATGCTTTTTTTAATATTTTTTTTGGAACATAAAACAACCCTTTATTTAACTGTTTATTACTTTATTTTATTAGTCCCCCTAGGGGACTTGAAGCAGTGATCCTTGGATCGCTTGCATGACATACTGCAATGCTATTGTATGGCAGTATATTGTGATTCTGACAAAGATGGTGGACCTGGGGGCCTTTGTTAGGCCCCAGGATGCCATAACAACTGTTGTTACCAGCTGATCATGCCGCAGGGTGGCGCGATGGCTTGTTTGAAGGGGCGCCCCCCCCCCTGATCCTAACACTTTAAATGCCACGGTCACGATTGACCACGGCATTTAAGGTGTTAAACGGGTGGAATTAAAGTGAACTTTGATTCCGCCCGTTGCAGTGAGGTGTTGGCTGTATAACACAGCCCGTGAGCCCGCTCCATACTTCCCCTTAACCCTTATCACGTACAGTTATGTGATAATGTGTTAAGGGGTTAAAGGGTTGATCATTGACTTACAGAATAATTATCTATAGGAGGCACTATACAGACAATTTTCTTCCATCTAATGGAGAGCTATTTTGCATACTTTTTCCCAGGAAGCATTGTTCATACACTTCCCCCCAGCTGGATCTCCACAAAGAGTCCAAGAGTTAGCATGTTGCATTAATGCCAAAGAATTTATGAAACAGAAATTATTCACATTGAAATAAGCACTTCAAAATTTAGTTACAAGATACTTTACGATAAAAACTAATGCAAGATATTTAAAGATGTAAGTGTAATTTAAAATACCCTGTTATGGCACATGTCTTATAATTCTGGAAAGATATATACTTACTTAGACAAGAAATACACTTCTAGAAAGCAGAACATTTAACGGAGACACTAAAACAATCAAACTGTCACTTTTTAATAAAATTTGCAAAAAGGTAATATTTTAAAACATTTTAGAATTAAAATGTTCCCCCATGTTCCATCTAAGTATAAGATTGGCCATTATTTCATTATTTTATGAAAGTACCCGAAATGCGTAAGCATTATAAATTACAATGCCTATTAAGATTTTTACACATTTTGAGGATAAAACAAGGACAGTCAAAAACATATCAACTATAGACTATAGAGGTAGAGTATATCTCCACCCTTCCAAGGTCAAAATTCATAGGTTTGGGGCTGTCAACCTTGGTCAGTTCCCTCAACATGTTGACCAATTAACTAGGGTAATGGACTCTCTAAGACACTTTGGGACCCACCTTCTAAGGAAGATATTTAAGATCCAGAAGAGCAGAATAAGGCTTCTATAGAGCATCAATTGATGAAATTAACATCAATAATACTGGAATCCATGTTGCTAAGTATTATGGAGGAAGTTGACTGATTTTTATTTACTTATGATGTACTTAGCGTTTAACATCAACAAAGAGAAGATAGTCAATGAACCAGTCAACATTTTCATCTTATTGTTTAGTTTGACTAAAATGTAACAATAATTGGTTGCTACAATTTGTCTTCTGTCACTTGTAATTATATCTAAAGCTTATATTTTGTCATATATTTAATGAAATAAAGAAGTCACTTCTTCACCAAGGTTTCTCTAGAGTTGTCCAATTCAGCTGACTTTCTAGTATTAGAAAGACATGGTGGACCTTCTTCCAGGCAGGTGGCCTCAATCAAACATTGACGTGGTCCTCCCCTTTATGATGCCCCGGTTTGCCACCCAGGAGAGAAGGGCCTGGTGTTTGTTTTCCATTTACAAGATCCTTTGGACTATTTACAAGGACCTTGGGTCAATTCCCCTGCCTCTATCAGTGCATCTGGGCAGGCAAGTCCTACACAGGCTCTCACCACCCAATAGCAAATGGGATGAAAAAACGAAAGCTGGGCTCCCACTCTCCAATGGCCCCATAGCAGCCACATGGTCTGCCTATATGGCACATATGCCCTTGTCTTCACTTCTATGAATCTCAGCTGCAATACCAGACATAGCCCATCGACAGCCATGCTTTTCTAAACTCAGACAACCCCTTTAAATCATTTAGTTCGTAAGGCAAATCCCTGGAAACCACTTCTTATGAGATGCAGGTAACATTTTATAGCTAGTTTAGGATTTAATGTTTAGATGAGTTTTTATGATATTGGTTGAGCCAATGATACTATTGCACCTCCATGTAGGAACCATGATAACTCATTTCTGGTGTTTTATTGCATCTTGAATGATTTATCACCTATTCACAGGGGGGAAGAGCATGTACTCGCCAAGACTGAACTAATTTGAGGTTTATATATGGTTCTCAACATCTCCGCCCTTGCTTCGTAATTAGTATTTTTGTAATACAGGATATGTAGCAAAGGGTTGGATGCTATATATTTTTTTGCTCTTGAGTTATAAGGTCAGCTGCTAGAAAAAGCAATAAGAGTCCTGGTTATATCAATATATCTAGCTTTTCAATTACCTCAATCTTCCCTTTCATTTACAGACCTCAACAATACATCTCTTTTTGACTGACAGATCTGCCCTATCATTGAATTCCTATAATAGAGCCTTAATATGTAGATCAATCCTGATAAATATCTGGCATGAAGCTGAGGGCGCTGTGTAAGGGGAGGATCGTTTATTTCACTCAGCTAATTTCATCACAATTAATCTCGGTTTATAAATGAAGGCAAAAGAAGCTTTGATAGGAAAAATTAAGGAAACGTAAGGGATGGATTCCATTTGCTTTTACGTAGAAGATAACATTTTGTTTTTCTATTCTAGTTGAGAACCCACTGGGAAAAGACAATGATATAGATTCTATTGCGGGGCAATGTTGAGCTTTGTTTGCATCACGTTTCAGCCTCCTATAGAGGGAAAGCTTTGGGAGGATTTTTCGACGTACACCTACGACAGAAGGCTACGACTTATGCCACTGAATAGGCATCCAGTGGCATATGTCACCGATAGAACCCCATACTACAGAAAGAAATACATCCAATTTGAACTGCATTTCTTTATACAGGAGAAATACTATTTTTCATACAGCAAAGCAAAAGGTATGCAGATGCCAAAACGACACTCTTTTGGCATACACCAGGTGCATGGGGTCCTATGGATATGTTCGACATACAAAGCTGATGTTAACAGAACCTTAGTTTGGTTGGTGACCTGTACAGTGCCTTTCATTGACTCCCACCCTTATAGTGTACCATGTAGTACCCAAATAATATGATCATACAGTGACCAAATAACAGTGCCGTAAGGCAGGCAAATAACATTGTTAAAGCATAACTCCAATCATACAGACATTATTTAGAAAAGCAATGGATGCTCTGTCTCCTACTGCTGAGCTATGAGCGGCCGGCAGCACGGACTTTACACAGTCCGTGATACTGTTAGAAGAAAAGTCACTAATTCAAGTGGTTTAGAAAAATTCTTATTGTGCACACTCCTGCACTATAATAGTTTTTCTAAATAATGTCTTTATAATGGGAGGTACGCTTTAAGTAAAGATGAGCAAATTTTACATTTCGAGGCCAATTCTATCAAAAATTTGATTCGGTCTGGATAAATTTGCACCAAAACGCAAGGTCCCCCGATTGCCATGTCTGACTCTCTGATGACTTCTAGAACGGTATGCAAGCTGGATACAGTCCTAGAAGACATTAGATAGTAAAACAGGACAATCAGGGCACTTGTAATTACATCCATAAAATAAAAAAAATACCACACTCACTGCCCCTCACTCTTCGGTAGCTACGCCAGTGATTGGCTGCAATGGTCACATGGGACAAAACTAAGTAATCTCACCTGCCTGGCCTCCTAGGATTAAGCAGTTTTGTCGCATGTGACCGCTGCAGCTAATCACAGGTCACATGGGACAAAACAACGTCATCTCAGGAGGCCGCCAGGGATGCTACGAGAGACCAAGGAAGGTGGTGAGTATGGTATTAATTTCCTCTTCTACCATCTTTTTTTCTATAATTTGTAAAATGTGTCCGACGGCTGCCATTTTGCCTATTTATGCGCTCCGAATCCCAAAAGTTTGGATTTCAGTTAATTTAGAAACTTTAGGGAAATTCAGACCGAATTCGATTTGAGACTAATCGGTTAGCTCATCTCTATTGTTGTCACTCAACTAAGGAATTTTGGTACCAAGTATAGGATCAAGGGTGCAAGCTCCGGGTGCCCAGGCCATCAGAGTTGTTGTTCCCCGTAAATAGTGACAGGCGTTGCACCCAGTGTCACTACATCAGTCGCACACCCCCTAAATCCGGTCGTAATTCTATTACTAACCATATCGAAACAATGAATTATGAATTTTGACATGAAGCTCCCAGTATATGCGGAAGCTTAATCTATCCCTTAAAATAGTATAAGTAATTGTGTAAGAGTGAATGTGTAAAAAAATTCTACAGAAAAAAATGAAATTATTTTTTTTTATTTTTTTATATAATGATGCCGTAATGGTAAATCTGCCAAGTAATACGTAGGTACAGGGGATGTATTATTGAGCAAATTTATCTTACAGGACTCTAGATGTTATAATTCATCTCATTCTAGACCACTGGGTGCTTGCTTTTCTTTTCCCGTGTTTTTTTTAAGAAATCCATAAAAAAAAACTAATTGTAGCATGCCACTATATGTCGTATTATAGAGGCATTTTCTATTAGACATAGAGGTACATGGGGTGCCTGTGGGTCCATAATACAAACAAGGTCTGTGTAAATGGCTCTGATGTCATTATCATGGCAGGCCTTAGGGGTGTGCAAATGGTGCCATTGTATAGGGCGTAACAGTCATCTTTGATGAAGGGGAAGCCTCAGGGGCATTGGTGACCACCAGAAAGCGTATTATTAATTGTACATACTGTTATTAAATGACACATGAAGCTATTTGGTGACTGTATATTGGTATTATTTACGTACTACTGTATATGGTGGTATTTACATTGTGTAGCACTCTCTTTTTCTTGCAGTATATGGTGGTGATAGCGGCACTGTAAAGCATTTTTACTTAGGCAAGTGTTATTTGGCCAACTAACTGTAGGCCAAAAGAGTATCCTATTTTTCATACGTCGGGGAGGTAGGCCTCGTGATACATTTGGGTTGTATGGAATATCGTAGTAGACTGCTTTTCAATACAGAGGCATTCAGTAAAAACATCCTATGGACAAACGCCTGAGCCGTACATTGGGAAAATATGTCAGAAAATCCTCCTTAAGTATACATCCGACGGAAAGCTCAAACCGAGTGTGAACAGAGTCGAAGAGGTATGGATTATAATCTGTGATAACTCACCTGTGAACAAGTACCAAAGATTATTTGGCTCAATAGTCTCCAGTTCTCCCCTTCGAGTAGTTTTTCTATGACGGATTTTATACCCGGTAATAAATCCATTTTGCGTTCCTGATGGGGGCGGCAGCCAGCTAACCTTAATACCCTGAAAAATAAATGGTAGATGCAGATTAAACCTGTACTCTAGGAAGACATTTGTTTTATATATGACTTACTGTACATTGCATTCATAATTGTACAAACTTCAAAGCTAAAATCTGAATGCATCCCATGATGGTTCAGTGTCTGCACAAAGATTGATGTCGTGATTTGAGTTCTGTGAGGTTTTATTTATTTAGCCCTCTCATTCAAAAAGAATAAGAGGACTTTGCATTTATATACAGTATATATTTTTTTAAATCTCCCCCTTCCTTTTCTTAGGGTGCCCGCTGACTTGAGCGCCGCTGCATGTAAACACTGCATGCAGCGTTCATGTCCATACATGCCCCCCCCCTGCCCTAATGTAAGGAACCCCTTACATTGCACAGAAAAGGTGTCCCCTCTGTGCAGTGTGCAGGTGTCTCATGCGTTGCACAGAGAGTGGGAGATGGGGGGGGGGGATTATTGACCTGAACACCGCTGCAATATTTCATGCAGTGATACTCAGGTCAGTATGCCCCCTAGGGGGATTTTTTTGTAAACCATTTAATTGCAAAGTCCTTTTATTCTTAATAAGTAAGAAGGCTTAATAAAAAAAAGTTAAAAAAAATTCTGGATGACCCCTTTAAGTCTTTACACCAGTCACTGTTCAGTACTCATTTGTAGGAAATGCCTCCCTGATTTATAGGAGCTCAACTAAGCCATTAGGGAGGTGTCTATCAACAAGCTTGTTGACACTTTCCAATGACGACCAGCTGAATTGTGAATTCAGCCCTGAAGTATAATACAAGCTTTAATTATACAAGTAATGGCGTGTATTTATGAAGTGACTCAACTTTTTATGTAGATATATAGAAACTTAAAAGGATGTGCAAAGGTGGATGAATGTTTTAAAAAATAATATAAAATAAATTAATACAAATCACTTTCAAAAAAGAAACATTTTTCATTATTCATTTACCTAGAATAAAGCAACAACATTGGCAATTATGCCACAGAAATATTCCCTGTAATGTCTACGAGATACTTTATCTTCTCCTGGCTCTTCACACCAGGAGATCATGTCACTCCTGCTTTCACACCTTGAACGCACTAAAGCATCTCAAACTTATCAATTATCTGTCCTTCTATAAAGTTACCTCACCTCAGATGTCCTAATGCTGTACAAACTAGGGAATCTTACATACAGGGTCTCTTCTCTTAAAAGAAGAATCTATAATAGCAATAAGACGCAAATAAAAATTCTGAATGTAGCTGAGCTGAGTTTGTCATTTGCACTATTTCTCATCATATCCTGTGTTATCTTTGTTTGACATGGACTGTAAGCAGGGGCGTACACAAAAATCATAAAGCCATTTAGAGGGCTCCACTCCCTACTTAGAGCCCCATACATGTAATACACAGTTAATCTCCACCATTGTTTCTTTAGGTTCAAATATTTGTACTGATAATTTCATAATCAATCTCTATAGGGCAGCTCTGTTTTTCGGATTTGATAAACAATATAATTCCGGCGGTCTGCAGCCACCAGTAGGGGGAGCTAACTGCGTATGAATTTATACAGGAAGTATTAAAATCAATATGAGATCTGTATGCAGGAAGCTCCCCCTAGTGGCAGTTTTAAGATAGCCTCCAAGCCAGTTTTACAGCAAGCAGGGGAAGCAGTTCAATGCTTTGGGTCCAGACTTACTAAGACTGGCGTTTCAGTCCACTGCACGCCACCTAATAACTTTGTCACATCTTTGGCAATCCAATTCAATTTCTGGCGTAAATTATATTAAATATGTTAGGCTGCGGTGGCCCAGCCCCTCTAGTTTAGCCCTGCTCACTTTTTTTTAATGTGGCAAGAGCAGCCGAAAATCGAAAAAAGTCGCAAAAGTTGCACCCTTTTTATGATAGTGGCGTAAAGCTAATAATGGTTTTGCCCCATTGTGTGTTACCTATCTACCCTACTATTAGCTTGAAAAGGGTAAAGCATTATTAGACAAATCCCCATGGCCTTCTTAGGCTCTGGCATCAGAACAAGTTACCGGCCCGGCCCTTCGGTCTAATTTTCACCTACTTCCTACAAAGTCCTTTGACTTTCATCTATTGAGGAAAACTTTGAATTTATCACTTTACAAATGAAGAAGTTGGCATCGTATCTGTGAGTCAAACATGAGCGAATATTTAATTCCACTGATTTTGGGTGATTCGAGGGTAGGATTGCCAACAATTTGCCAATTGACTTATTGAAAAATGTCCAATTTCTTAAATTAGTATCAAATGTCAGGAAAAGAAGAAAAACTCTGCATAATAAAATCGCAAATACTAGTAGAACACAAACTGTATCAGTCACTTCCAGTGCTCTGTATTATATGTGGAAAGGCAGCAATGGACATATGTAGCAGAGCTTGAGGAAGCCTGAGGAAGACGCTCGTTCGGCGTCGAAACGCGTAGTCACTATTGTTACTATTAAATAGATGTATGTTTTAAGTTCATGTTACTTCAAATCTCTGTGTTCCTTTGTCCATTTGCAATGTAGCAGCGCCTCATATGATCCATTCTTTTCCTATTTTTTGAATCTCTCAGACTGTTACTAGACAACCCTCATTGAAGTTTTACATAGGACTGCGGGTAAACCTACTGCATTATTTTAATCGAAGGAGCTATCAGGGAGTACAAACAATGAACAACCCAAGAGTTATTCTAATCACAGAAAGTAATAGCGTAACATAATAGCATAACGCTAGCATATACCGATGTAGCCATCTTTATCTTGACTTTTAACGCATTAAATACACAGTGACAAGAAACTTTAAATGGACTTTTTCAATGGCTTTTCAATGTTTTTTGTTGTGTGATATCACGCTGCAGCAAGATATCAGAGTCAAGATAAACTTGGCTATACCTCTATCATCACTTTCTAATAGGTGAGTATTCGACTGCTGGAATGCCCACCGATCCTGAGATTGAAGGGGCCTCACGCTGGTTTAGCACTGCAGAGTCAGAGAAAAGCAGCAATGCAGCTCCTTCAATCTCAGGAATTCCGGGACCCCCACCGATTAGAAAGTGATGTCATATCCTGTTGTCCACTGCTTTTTATTTATAAGAAATTAGAAAATTCAAAATTATGCTGATTTCCTGCTAACTGGGAGCAGTGCATTGTGGGAGCTCTGATGGCACTTAGGTCACATGACTCTCTGCAGAGTACAGATAAACTGCATACAGATTTTAAGATGTAACCAGCAGAATGTCAACTTTTGCTTTGGGTATGAATAGAGAAAAAAAATGACATTTACCTCGAAATCGATAGAAGATAAATAAAAGAGGGTATTAACAAAGTGACTCAACATTTTTACACCACCTTTTCAGACTGCTGGTCCCCCACATATCAGCTGGTCCTCCAGAGTCAAACTGTTGAAAGCCTCGCCCCCTAACTGGCTCTTATCAAGAGCGATTTATAGTGTACATGCCTATTTTCCTTGCAATTGCATTGATTTCATTGGGCCCCGTGTACTGAGCTTGATGGGTCTCGACCACTAGTCAAAAGTGTGGAGGTCCCAAGTTGGGCACACTATCACTCATTGCAAAAATCATAATGGTGCCTCTCATGACATCACATCCTGCCATACTGGAGAGGAAGACTATTACAACGAGTATTGTCTATTGACTCCCAACTTTAAAGACCCCGGCAAAAAGATGATTTTGCTGGGGTCTTGGAAGTTGCCAATAGCTGCTTATTTTTCCTACAGCAGCCACTACAGCGAAAATATAGTATTACATTCAACCATGTAAATTATTGTAATACATGGATGAACTTAGTCCGCTATAGCTCAAGCCTCTGCTTGTCAAGTGGGGGACCCCACTCTATGACATACATATGACCCCACTCTATGACATACATATGACCCCACTCTATGACATACATATGACTTATTCAGGCATACGGAATGATGTTGTTGCCATTAGACAACCCCTTTAAGGTTTCGTTCACATCTGCACTAGGACTCTGTTCTGATGTTCCGTCTGAGCTATCCGTCGAAAAGGAGCCCTGACCAACACAAACAGAAACCATTGGTTTCCGTTTCCATCACCATTGATTTCAATGGTGACAGATCCGGTCCCAATGGTTTCCGTTTGTCTCAGTTGTGCAGGGATTCCGTCGTTTTTATTCAAGTCGACTACGCTATTGATTCCATCAAAACGGCGGAACCCTTGCACAACGGAGACAAACGGAAACCATTGGTACCGGATCCATCACCGTTGAAATCAATGGTGATGGAAACGGAAACCTTTGGTTTCCGTTTGTGTCAGTGAGGGTCCAGTTCCGATGAAAAGCTGAGACGGAACATCGGAAAGGGACCCTGGAGCAGATGTGAATGAAGCCTAAAAGGGTTGCACCAAGATTGAAACTGATCACCTATCCACAGGATACATGATAAGTGTCTGATCTGTAAGGGTCTGACCGCTGTCACCCCCACTGATCACGAGAACAGGGTCCATGTGTTCCCCGATTCCCCGATTGATTCTATAAGACCGCTGGATCTTCGGAGCGGTGGGGGTTCTTGCGGTCGGATCACCACCAATCAGACACTTATCACCTACACTGTGGATAGTTAATGAGCTTCAATCTCGGGTCAACCTTTTTAATATTGCTGTGATTGTGGACCTTAAGAGCCCCTGTGCAGATTCACACAGCCCATAGATTAAGGGTATAGGGCCAGCCATAGTAGGGCCCCTCAATTCTCAGGGACCGATAACTGTATGTATGTATTGTACACCGTTACATTAGCTTGACATGCCATAATATGGTAAAAGGGAAGGTGCTGTCCAAAGTAGAGAACCCTTTCAAGATACACGCCAGGCGAATTATCTTTTGGAGACTTTACACCCCATCGGACATGGTATAGGAGTTTATAATGAGCAACTGCAACAAAAAAAAAAAAAGTGGATAAATATCTGGGGGGTGGGAGATGAAGGAGTTCTGAGCCAGGACTTTGGCCTTGGAATGATAATGAGCATAGTACGAGACGATCTCAAACTCGTACTCTTAATAATTTAGGAGATTTCCATTTCAAAAAATGTTAATTTAGTCACACTGCTCGGAAATATAGATAATCTGCCTCTGCACAGTAGGACGGTAATTCAGAATACGCATTTGCATCTGCATGGAAGAACGGCCACAAATCTGGATGCAACTCTGTGTTAATTAAATATGCATGCTTACAAAATGAAAAAGCTTTATTTATTCTCACGGAATAACACAAGTGTAATGACTGCTAAATCCCCATAGACAGATTTATGCAAATATTTTTTCTGCAGATGACAAACACTTTACATTTTTTATGAACGTGACCTATGATGCTGCGAGTTAGATGACATCACTACATGTAATGTGCCGGGCGGCTACTGCCGACGTGATGTATTTGTCTTCTGAATAATTTAATATTCTGGTTTTAGAGAATGTTTTTTTTTTACATGTCAAGAATGTTTTCCATTATTTGTGAGATTTTGTAATTAAACTTAAAGAGGCTCTGTCTCCAGATTATAAGTGCCCTATTTCCTACCTAATCTGATCGGCGCTGTAATGTACATAACAACAGTGTTTTTTTTATTTTGGAAAACGATAATTTTTGAGCAAGTTATGAACAATTTTAGATTTATGCTAATTCGTTTCTTAATGACCAACTGGGCGTTTTTTTTTACTTTTTACCAAGTAGGCGTTGTAAAGAGAAGTGTATGACGCTGACCAATCAGTGATCAATCAGCATCATACACTTCTCTCCGTTCATGCCCAGCTTGTTTCACTGCACAGCATGATCTCGCGAGACATCGCCTGCAGCCACTGCAGATTCGGATAAACGTCCTGGCATGGCTGGAGGTGATGTCTGTTGACTCTTCCATCGCTCCGGTGAAGGACCTGTGGGAGTATGTCCCGTCACAGCATGATCTCTCGTGATCACGCTCTGCAGTGAAACAAGCTGGGCTGGAATTAAGAGACGTGTATGACGCTGATTGGGCTTTACAACGCCCATTTGGTAAAAAAAAAAAACGCCCAGTTGGTCACTAAGAACTAATTAGCATAATCTAAAATTGTTCATAACTTGCTCAAAAAATGATAGTTTTTCAAAATAAAAACCACTATTGTTATCTACATTATAGCGGCTATCAGATTAGGTAGAAGATAGGGCACTTATAAACTGGTGACAAAGCCTCTTTAACCACATCACATGGACAAAGAGGTTATTAAAGAGTTAAAGGAGTATCCCCATCTCGAACATTTGTTTGATAGATGCAGGTCTCACCTCTGGGCTCCTCACCTATCTCTAGAATAGGACCTCCTGACCCCTCTCTTCCCCCGTCCTACCTCCTTCCTCTGTTGATGATTCCCGACCACTGAGTTGCAAGGAGGCCAGAAGTGTGGAAAAAGGTGAGCTCGCTGTGCTACGCTATTTCCGTAACTCTTATTCACTTTTATGGGAGTTACGGAAACAACACAGCTCAGCAAGTTCGCCTTTTTCCGTACTTCCGCCTACTTTGAAACTTAGTGGTCGGGGACAAGCAACAGCAGAAGGTCATTAAAACTAAAAGGGTTGAGGAAAGCCACTTCAAAGAGCATCTACCACTTGGCAGACTTGACGCAACCATGTGTGACATGTTTGGCCTTTTATTTTAATATAGGGCCAGACTGGCCCACCAGAATACAAAATAATCTGCGAGTGAGCCCATGCTCAAAAACATAATGGGCCCCAAAGGTCCAGCAGAAGACAACCCTATTTGGAGGGGACTTTGCAGGGTGGGCCCAAGGAACCCCAGTCCTGTCCTTTTTCAATGGCACCATGAATACTATATTTCAGATATTGGAGAAGCACAGAAACAAAGGCAGCTTCCCTTAGTGATATAAGCTCATGGGCGAAGATTATAGAACGTGGACCCACAGTGATCAGCCGATAATTGGTGGGCTGCATTTAGAAATGGGGTTGTCCATATAGGACAACCCCTTTAAAAAATGGGTGTTATCTTTGAAAAACAATATTCCTTGATGCTTCCTATGATTTGAGGCTACAGTAGTTCAGGCTACAAGATGGCAGTCCCAAAAAATTGTAGATGACAACTATAGTACAAAATGAACACTTGAGAAACAATTGACCCTGTTTCTCCGCTATTAGTTTGTTTTGGCTATATAGGATTGTTACGTCTCTGCCCAATAAGGGGGTGAATGAGTACAGAAGAGAAATCTCCTAGCCCTAAAGGACTGCGAAGTATAAGACATTTTTGAATTTCTCAAATTGCATCATGGTCCTGGATTCAGAACGAATCGATAGAGTAAGGAATTTCATGCAGTCTTTTGTTGTAAGGGATTTAAAAAAAAATATATTAAAACTGGACGCGAAGATAGGCCAAATCATTCATACTACCTTCCAAGAATTGAGTCCCAAATGTTAGGAAATTTTAAGCTCCACCTTAAAAATTCAAATTTTTATAAGTTCCACTCGTTTGCAGTCCATGAAAAAAAGGGACTGTTTGTTTGTCGTAGAACGTGTAGAAATTATGGCTTATTTATAAAGGACAGTGATAACTTCTTTCCGTTAAGGTCACATCATGCACTTGTTCTAGAACTTTCAGTAGTTAAATACATTACATATTGTAGTCGTTGCCTGAACCGAGGAAACAGTAAATTAACTAGAAATGAATCACAACCACTGAGAAATCTATTGATTTCACTTAAATGAATAGCTACTTGAGAATTCAGAGGTCTTACCATTTACATCCTACAGCATTGATTTATTAGCTTTGTCCTCACATGTAGAGGCCGATTCATACATGACATTTATTTGTTTCATGTTTTTTTTGTATTTATATTTTACACATAGTGGTTCCATTCAGATTTAAAGCACTTAAGCTTATCAATGACTCAAAGAACTACTGTACCGCTGGTGGATAGAGAACAATAAGACTCTACACAGAACGTCTAAACAATGTCAGTATAATAAAAAAAAGAAGAAAAGAAAAATCCTTTACTGAGCTGAGGTAGAATGTGTATAAAGTCACGTAGCAGCAGAAAATCTGAAACAATGATGTCTGTGAACTGAGGCAACCGGGATGGTAGTCCCATTGTGATTCCCTTGGCACAGGGAACAAAACTCTGCTCATAAATGTGTCAAAATAAATTTACATATCTATCTATCTATCTATCTATCTATCTATCTATCTATCTATCTATCTATCTATCTATCTATCTATCTATCTATCTATCTCATATCTATCTATCTCATATCTATCTATCTCATATCTATCTATCTATCTATCTATCTATCTATCTATCTATCTATCTATCTATCTATCTATCTATCTATCTATCTATCTATCTATCTATCTGTGTGTCAATCGATCAATCATCTATGTAGTCATCTTCTATCATCTCTCTCTATCTATCTATTCTATCTAGTCATCTTCTATCCTTCCTTCCTTCCTTCCTTCTTTCCATGCATCCATTGATCTAGTCAGCCACCTTCTCATCTCATGTCTATATATCTACATAATGAAATATGGCATTAATCTGACATTGGATAATCAAAACATTATGATAATCTTGCAGTACCAGGCTGGCACTTTTCTAGCACAGAATTACAATAAATGTGGTATTTCCATGGACCAGGAACTGACATAACAAATTAGGAACGCTTTCTGATTAAATAAATGAAACAACAAATGCGAAAAAAGAGTCCAATTGCTGTTTATAATAGAAAAAAGTATAAATTTTATTCATTACAATATTACAAGAGAAAATATATAAAAACAATTCGAGGATCTAAAACTAGGTCTTTATGTGGACCACTCCACGAGATAACGTTATTGTCATGGATATGGTGTTATTATCAATAGTATGTAATACAGTTATAAAAAAGAACCCATCAGTCATGTGCATACGAAAAGTAATTATACCTTACCTCCTAACTGCTGGACACAATCCCTGAAGAAGCTGTACTAGCGAAACGCGTGTCGCGCGTTGTCTTACTTTGTGGACCATTTGACTACATTCACCTTCATGGGTAAGGTTTGCCATATTGTCATAGGATTCTGCTACACACTCACTAGATTGGACGCACATATTCGCTACTATCTATCAGACCAGGTGGGTTTTTGACTTGTATTTCAGGTCATACCCCCTTGATCTGTGACTGACATTAGATGTATACTCTTTCTCCACTTTTTGTCACGTTGAATACTAATGTGTCCAGCAGTTATTTTGAGTAACCTGTACCATGGTTAAGTATGGGAGGTATTATACCTATAATGCTTTACTTTTCGTATGCACAAGACTGATGGGTTCTTATTTATATCTGTATTACATACTATTGATAATAACACCATATCCATGGCAATAACGTTATCTTGTGGTCCAGATAAAGACCTAGTTTTAGAACCTGAAAATGTTTTTATATATTTTCACTTGTAATTTTGTAATGAATAAAATTTATACTTTTTTCTATTATATACAGCAATTGGACTCTTTTTTTCTCATTGGTTGTTTCATGATATATTGGAGTTTGCTATATTTATAACTATAGAAAATTTGGAGGTGTTTAAACACTATGTTGGCTGCACCTAACCAGTTACTAACCTGTGAGACGTGTGTTGTTAAATAAATAGTTGCATTTTGTGCTAATTTTTTATTTTGTATTTTGAATTTTTCATAGACACTGCATTCCAAATTATTATGCAAATGTTATTTTTCACTGATTTTCCTTAATAGTCGATGCAAATGACAGTCAGTATAATCTTCAAGCCATCAACCGTTGGAGTGTAATGCTAATTTTATTGAACAAATCTCCTAATGATCACAGATTTTTTTTTTAGAAGTAAAAAACTCAAAATGCACTGTTTCAAATTATTATGCACAACAGAGATCAAAACATTTTAAAGGTTGTAAAGAGAACTAAAATGGTAATTTGTTGAATTTGCAGCACCAGGAGGTCATATTTACAGAAATCAAAAGCTCTTTCAATAAAAAAAAAAACTTAGCAGGCCAAGTTACATGTTAACATAGGACCACTTCTTTGATATCACCTTCACAATTCTTGCATCCCTTGAATTTGTGAGTATTTGGACAGTTTCTGCTTAAATATCTTTGCAGGATGTCAGAATAGCCTCCCAGAGCTTCTGTTTTGATGTGAACTGCCTCCCACCCTCATAGATATTTTGCTTGAGGATGCTCCAAAGGTTCTCAATAGGGTTGAGGTCAGGGGAACATGGGGGCCACACCATAAGTTTCTCTCCTTTAATGCCCATAGCAGCCAATGACACAGAGGTATTCTTTGCAGCATGAGATGGTGCATTGTCATGCATGAAGATAATTTTGCTACGGAAGGCACGGTTCTTCTTTTTGTACCATGGAAGAAAGTGGTCAGTCATAAACTCTACGTACTTTGCAGAGGTCATTTTCACACCGTCAGGGACCCTAAAGGGGCCTACCAGCTCTCTCCCCATGATTCCAGCCCAAAACATGACTCCGCCACCTCCTTGCTGACGTCACAGCCTTGTTGGGACATGGTGGCCATTCACCAACAATCCACTACTCCATCCATCTGGACCATCCAGGGTTGCACGGCACTCATCAGTAAACAACACGGTTTGAAAATTAGTCTTCATGTATTTCTGAGCCCACTGCAACCGTTTCTGCTTGTGAGCATTGTTTAGGGGTGGCCGAATAATAGCTTTATGCACACTTGCAAACCTCTGGAGGATCCTACACCTTGAGGTTCGCAGGACTCCAGAGGCACCAGCGGCTTCAAATACCGGTTTGCTGCTTTGCAATGGCATTTTAGCAGCTGCTCTCCTAATCCTATTAATTTGTCTGGCAGAAACCTTCCTCATTATGCCTTTATCTGAACGAACCCGTCTGTGCTCTGAATCAGCCACAAATCTTTTCACAGTACAATGATCACGCTTACGTTTTCTTGAAACATCCAATGTTTTCATACCTTGTCCAAGGTATTGCAATATTTCACGCTTTTCGGCAGCAGAGAGATCCTTTTTCTTTCCCATATTGCTTGAAACCTGTGGCCTGCTTAATAATGTGGAACGTCCTTCTTAAGTAGTTTTCCTTTGATTGGGCACACCTGGCAAACTAATTATCACAGGTGTCTGAGATTGATTTCAATGATCCAAAGAGCCCTACGACACAATACCATCCATGAGTTTCATTGAAAAACTAATAATTAAATGTTTATTACACTTAAATCCAATGTGCATAATAATTTGGAACACGGTGTAGTAACATTCCTTTCATTGGAAGTATCTTCACAGGATTTGTTTGTAGTCTATAATCACGTAGACACTTACTGTTGCTCTGCATGGGATCTGTATACTCAAAATTGTAGAAGATATTAAAATAAAACTATTTGCAAAGTTGATTCATTTTTGTTATGGAACAATAAAAAAATGATGGCAAAATTTTACATATCCTTTCAATGACGACAATATGGACTAGCTCTTCAGGAATCAGTGTGAGCATTTACACAACTACATAGCCCCTAAAAAAGTGTCACCCTCTTACATGCTAGCTTATAAACTTGCTCTACCTTGCAGTCATTACGTTCAGTTACTATTGCGACTATTATTTAAATTTCACACGTGTGTCCATCAATGAAGAGAAGTTGACTAATATGTATGTATCTATATGTGTATGCATGTATATGTAGCTATATGTATCTACTGTATATGTTTATGTATCTATTTGTGCTGTGGTTCAGGTTTATTACTGTAAGGTCTCATGTGATACATTAGATTGATCTTTACTTGTTCCGGTACTAACAGATTTTAAGAACAGATGCAGCTAATAAACAGTTGGATAATAAATGTCTCGAGCTCGATGACAGATAGTGAGCCATTAAACCGGCTGAAAGGTAATAAATGTCAGCAATGGCTGTTTTATGAGGTCCCCTCAACCCGGCGTACACTGCGCTCAAAAGCCAGGAGATAACTATTGGGCTTCAAATAGGGCGTGACGTTGAGCTGACGTGTGACCCTACCAGGTGTGATGTACTTACCTGGCCGTGGTCCAGCGCCAGCAATGAGTCTTTTGGTGGGGCTGGCAGGGATGTCAGGCAGCACATGGCGGAGCTCATGACCACTGGTCAGTAGCTGACTACTCTCTTGTTTTTTTTTTTTGCACCGCAAATCTACTATATCACCGTTACTGAACACTGGCTTGCCTGACAACCCTCCTGAAAATTGCTGGCGTACCACGCACCCAGCTCTGCTTCATCACCATCACTGAATACTAAATTACCTGACAACTCTCATGACCACTACTTATGTACCAACCACCCAGCTCTGCTACATTCAGCCAACTAGAACTCTGAACTGCTTGACTCTGCTACGTGACTATCTGGGTACATGCTATAGACTTTACTGCTTCCAATAATTTGATTGGTTCTTATTTCGCTGACGTTATTCAGAGAAAAAAAACCCTGGGCTAGCTTAAAGGAAACCTGTCACCAGCATTTCACCTATTGAACCCTACTCACGCCTCGCTGGCCGCTGTTGTCAAAAGTTCATCCCCTCACCTAAAATTCTCCACCGACCGTAAATATCGGCCTGCAAACAAGGTCCGACACCCTTCCTTGCTTTGTGAGGGCCTCAAATCTAGTTACTGTGCATGCGCCGCTATGTAGTCCCGTTATGCGCATCCGCCAGATCTGGACATTGATGCGCAAGTATGGGAATTTTGTGTGTGGTGCGGGGGAGGCGAGGAGCTGTCAATCAAAAGTAAGGAGATTGTGATTAACTCGGAAAGGCTTAAAGAATGAAGATATGACTCTTATATGCTCATTAGCATACGGTGTGGGAACACTAAAATGCTGAATACTAAAGCTACAGAGCCTACATAGACGATACTGTAATTAGAGGTTACATAAAAATATTTTTTCACCCACTTCCACTAGGTATTGCTGGTTTAATAGGTGAAATGCTGGTGACAGGTTCCCTTTAAGGTAAACCAAAGTGCAGAGTACCTTCGACCCTAACCAAAGTTGTGGGGAAAGGTTACCAATAATTGAAGCAAAACTTTTCTCATGCAAGAAGTCAGAACTAGAGATAAACGCATTTCCTGAAATTTGTTTCAGGTCGGATGTGGTCGAACCTGCCGTCAGATTTGTTTCGTTCTGAATAAATTTGTCATGAATCGAAAGTGCCCCGAATGCCCTGAAAAGTCGTGTATGACACCCTGAAGTCTTCTAGAACTGTATCCAACCCCTTTCAAGCTCGTTAATGCCAAGATAGCATTAGTAATGTCAAAGTGACAGCAACATATATGGCTATGGGTAAACGGATGGAAGCCGCTGGTAACAAACAGACTGTTTAAAACACAGTGCACTGTCAGATTTTTTAATGCTTTTTAAAATTTAAAATGGTCTAAAAATTATTCCTTTTTGTGGGCAGATGCCTGCCGGTGTTTATACACACACAGTGGTATCAGTTAAAAGAAGGTAATATACCCCAACCACCATGGCTACATGTGTCAGTGACGTGCCCGGAAAATTAAGAAGCAATGGCTTTTTACTGTATTTATTTAAAAAGAAAGTTCACTTGTACACAGACTAAAGTATAACAGCGCTGTATAACTGCTTGATGCTGAATAATAAACCAATTTTTGGTGGCACTATTATTAGCATTTAGATTTATGCAAAACAATGAGTGATGCCATGTCTGTGACATCTGTATCAGCACTAGGATTTAAATTAAAATCAATTTATTGAAAAAACAAATTCTTACTTGGACGCAGACTGATGTATACACAGTATAAATGCTTGACGCAGGACAATACGCCAATTTTTGGTGCTAATATTAGATATATGTAAAACAATGAGTGATATCATGTTCGTCACGTCTGTTTCAGAAGGCAGCAGCATGCTATTGGCACCAGGATTAATAGTATTGAAGAAGATTTCTGAATGATGTGATGAAGATTGGTGAATTAGAACTGAATGTAAGAACTGTATAGCTGTAGCAGCACTCACTCACAGCAATGGCTCCCTGTGCCTGCCTTACTCTCTATCAAATTATTGTGAATATAACTATTCTCTTCTCCTCACTATGAAGCACAGTCACTGACACTAATCCACTATCTAGCTGTAATCTGTGTTTTACTATCTCTCACTCTCTGTCTGACGTCCTCTCTCTCCTCTCTGTATAGACACAAAGGAGCAGGTCCTGGTTAGAGTGCTTATAGTGGCTATGACTCATCAGTGACTCACACTTATACCTCTCATGATTGGCTATGCCAGAGGGAGGGCTGCCTGCAAGGCATTAGTGGGAAGAAGGCCGGGCCGCCGCCCAAGGTCATGTTATCCTTTCTTTCTGTCTCCTTGTCTTCTGATCTGTAAAATAGTGGCCCTCATGTTGAGCGATTTGTGCAGGATAAACGGCAAAAGTTTCGGATTTGCGCAAAAATCGAACACATGGGCCATGCTCTTCCAAAACAAAAGGACTAAGTGCCCTGAAGCAGAGAACATGAAAAAAGTATCTGAACAAGGCCTCATGCACACAGCAGAGCACTCTGTACGGAGCCTGTAGGGCAGCACACGGAGTCCCTATGGGTGCATAGCATGCAGCGGTTGTCACTCCATGTGTCGTCTGCATTTTATTGAACATGCCACAATGTTTGGTCAGATTCCTTATAAATTAGACAGAAAGTCCTCAGTATACCTCAATATGAAATCAGAGTCATAGAGAGATAGGGTATGGGCCCATAGACTTATATGGGTGCCATACTATGGGTTTATATAGGGGTGTAGCTATAAAGGGTGCAGAGGTGGCAGCTGCTCCCACACCCTGGGGCCTGAGGTGGCCCAAAGGCCTCTCTTCCATATTTGAAGATACCAATATTATAAATCACTCCTGGTAGTTGTGGGGCCATGGTAGAGATTTTGCATTGGGGCTCAGCAGCGTCAAGTTATCCCAATATAACTCTAAGCTTGTACAGAGCCATAATACGGCCATGTTCTTGAGGCCCAATATAGGTAATAAAATAATCTACAGGCTGTAGATAACCAGTAGGCCAAAGACGGCATGGACGAAAGTCTAGAAGATATTAACTGAAACACAATGTTTCAATATTATAGAACAGAAATTGAGGATCTGAAGGACATTGAACAAGCTGCCCGGAGAGTTAAATGACATGAAACCTTGTTTGTTTACTGAGGCGATGTATGCGTGAAGAAACCAAGGACAAGATGGGTATTAGACCATAGCAAAAAAAAACTTCACATTGATGCTTTATGTTTATACATTAGCAACTATTCTTTTTTTTTTCTCTGTGTCTTAAAATACATAAGGCAACTCTGAAAACATGCATCATTAAATATATTCTACCGTTTTGAGTATGCAGCTCCTATGAAGACCTTTGTGGGAAGTCTGATCATGCAGTCGCGTACTACACTCTGCAATCTGCCCCTCTTCTACTGTCTATAGGTTGTTAATAAGAAGCGGTAGACGTAATGGAGTAATATATGACTGAAGGATCAGACTACACAGGGTTTGTTTGCAGTCTGTAACTATGGAGACAAATAGGTCTGCATAGGAGCTTGTATGCACAAAAAGGAAGGAGATTATTAACACTTTGCAAATTTGCTTCATTTTTTATTTGATGCTTTGGAATAATAATAATGGCAGTAAAAGTTTGCATACCCCTATCGCTACCAATGGCCCCTACAGGAAGTGACAACATGGTAGAGACCTTATAGTTGAGGCCTGAATATTGAAGAAATTTTACAATCTGATCTGCTGCTATAATGTATACACTTAAAGGTGTTCTTTGCTTTGGACAACACTAGTGATGAACAAAATTTCCAGAAATTCGATTTGGGGCCAATTCTATCGAATCGGCACTGAAATTCGCTTCTGAACAAATAAATTTGCCACAAATTACACGAATCCCATCGAGTCAAACAAGGTAATCGGTGCACTTGCGATTCTATAAACAGGAGAAAAAAAAACATACTCTCCACCTTCTATTGTGACGCTTCTATGCTGGCAGGTGAAATGACGTAGCTGTCCCATGTGATCGCTGGAACCAATCACAGGCTGCAGCGATCATACGGGAGAAAACTACGTCATGACATAACAGTCCCATGTGACCGCTGCAGCCAATCACAGGCTGCAGCGGTCACATGGGGCAGCTAGATCATGACGTAGTTTTGTCCCATGTGACCGCTGCAGCCTGTGATTGGCTGCAGCGATCACATAAGATAGCTATGTCCTCTGACCTGCCGGCAGGGAGGCGTCGCTATAGAAGACTAAGGTAGATGGTGACTATGGTATTTTTTTTTTTAATCTCCAGCACTCCACTTTTTTCTATAATCTGCAAAATGGTGGCCGGTGCTTGATTAGTAGCAAACCCCAAAAGTTTCAGATTTTGGCGAATACAAAACTTGTTGGAAAATCAGACCGAATTTGATTTGTGCCGAATCGGTTCACTCATCTCTAGACAATACATTGTTATTAGGACTCCCTAAAGAGGCTGATCACAGTGTGTCCTGCTGCTGAGATATCCAGCGATCAGCTATCACCTATCAAGAAACCTGGCTGGAATTTTTCAATATCCCTGCAGCACCAACACAGGGGAAATTAAGCATTACATGGTATTCATAGAAATCATAGGGCTGTCCATGTAATGTATGGAAATGTTGGGTCCTCCAGAGACAGAGACGGTCCTTGTAGTTGCTTTGCACTGGCTTATTAATGGAGGTCCTAATAAAAGACCCCCTCTATTAATTCAAAATGCCCTCATAAGGCAATTGACAATGGGATTTCCAAATCAGACAACCCCCTTTAAACCAGCTCTCACATTTTAAACATATAGAATATTCTCCTCATTATAGAAAAAATATAAATTCTGCTGAATTGTTAAGGGACCAGGTGCCAATGTCTAATACAAGGAGATGGAGCTAAATTAATCCACCCAACCGTGCTCTGTCCCGGACTCATTAGACCCCTTTTTATTTACTTGGATTTGATCTGCTAGGCCGGTACATGAAGAGTTTTATTAGAATGGGATTAGTTATGAGCTTGAAATTGTTTTTTGTTTTTTGTTTTTTTTAAGTCTAATGCAGAGTCTGACATGAGTAGTGGTAAAATCTGTCACTGGGTCTGCATCCAAGAATATAATAAGCTGCCGGGAGTTTATAACATTTGTTGGCATTATGTGACGTTTGCTTTTAACCAAGCATAAAATCGTTTCAATGCGACCATGTGCACCATAACGCAGCAGTAGGGGGCTTTGGTGTTCTTTTATTTTTTTTATACTGTATGGATCCGCTGACAAAGCTGATTACAGGGGCTGTAATCAGGATCATTTGGGAGAATGATAGCGGATTTTCATGTGGCGGATTTCTGTAAACATTCATCTTCTCCAATGATTCCATTTATCGCATGAAAAGGATTCAAATTATTCAAAAGGAAAAAACAGATGACTAAACCTGTCAATAGAATTTCATACTGCGCTGCAAAGCTTTACATCTACCTAATCCTCAATGGTAGCAGTACATTATACAGTGAGTTATTTTACAAAAGTACAGATTACTGCAGATAAGGCGGAACCTGAAGTGACACCAAAGGTAATTCACTTGATACAGTGACATCATCTCTCTGTCTACAGTGCCAAAGCTATAGGGGGTGCAAAGATAGCTGTTGCACCCTTAACCGTGGTGCCAGAGGGGATCTAAAGGCTGTCTGCAAAATAATAATATAAATGGCACATTGTGGGTAGGGGGTCGTGTTAAAGATTTGCATTGGGGTCATGGAGCTTCAAGTTATACATATGTTCTATCTATCTATCTATCTATCTATCTATCTCATATCTGTCTATCTATCTATCTATCTATCTATCTATCTATCTATCTATCTATCTATCTATCTATCTATCTATCTAACTATCTATCTATCTATCTCTCATATGTTCTGTGAAGGATGGTTTATTTGCTTATATTCTCTGTATTAAATTACATTATGAATTATCAAGCAGGATGCCGAATTACTAAGATATGTATTCTCCATTTTGTAATGCCCTTTCCTCTAAATAATTCTAGAGGAGTCTCAAAGAAATGTGTTATCTCTATGTGTTCATAATATGTCTTTCATACCCCATTGTAGCAGGTTGGCTGAACGCCCAGACATAAAGTGCAACTATTTCTCATTATCGCAACAAATTCCCCCATGAGAAGAAAACCACTAACAACTGTCCATTATATGCTTGTCTCCAGGTGTTACCTGTTGTCAGCATTTTAATGAAGAATTAGCATTATGAATTTGAAATATTCTTAGTCTGCTATTGGCTGAATAAGAAATATTGTCACATTGCCTCTGATTGGTTAACCTCAAGCCTACACCCCTTTTGAATGATATTATTATAATTGATTTTGGCAATAAACCTCCAGAGGAGTATTTTCAGCATACCAGCAGCGTCTGTGTGTTATTTCTCATCTATCTATCTATCTATTGACCCATCTGTCTGTCCATCTATCTGTCTAGCTTGTATCTATTTATCGTATATATCTATCACCTATACAGTGAAGGAAATAAGTATTTGATCCCTTGCTGATTTTGTAAGTTTGCCCACTGTCAAAGTCATGAACAGTCTAGAATTTTTAGGCTAGGTTAATTTTACCAGTGAGAGATAGATTATATAAAAAAAAAAAAAGAAAATCGCATTGTCAAAATTATATATATTTATTTGCATTGTGCACAGAGAAATAAGTATTTGATCCCCTACCAACCATTAAGAGTTCAGCCTCCTCCAGACCAGTTACACGCTCCACATCAACTTGGTGTCTGCATTAAAGACAGATGTCTTAAATGGTCACCTGTATAAAAGACTCCTGTCCACAGACTCAATTAATCAGTCTGACTCTAACCTCTACAACATGGGCAAGACCAAAGAGCTTTCTAAGGATGTCAGGGACAAGACCATAGACCTGCACAAGGCTGGAATGGGCTACAAAACCATAAGTAAGACGTTGGGTGAGAAGGAGACAACTGTTGGTGCAATAGTAAGAAAATGGAAGACATACAAAATGACTGTCAATCGACATCGATCTGGGGCTCCATGCAAAATCTCACCTCGTGGGGTATCCTTGATCCTGAGGAAGGTGAGAGCTCAGCCGAAAACTACACGGGGGGAACTTGTTAATGATCTCAAGGCAGCTGGGACCACAGTCACCAAGAAAACCATTGGTAACACATTACGCCGTAATGGATTAAAATCCTGCAGTGCCCGCAAGGTCCCCCTGCTCAAGAAGGCACATGTACAGGCCCGTCTGAAGTTTGCAAATCAACATCTGGATGATTCTGAGAGTGATTGGGAGAAGGTGCTGTGGTCAAATGAGACTAAAATTGAGCTCTTTGGCATTAACTCAACTCGCCGTGTTTGGAGGAAGAGAAATGCTGCCTATCACCCAAAGAACACCGTCCCCACTGTCAAACATGGAGGTGGAAACATTATGTTTTGGGGGTGTTTCTCTGCTAAGGGCACAGGACTACTTCACCGCATCAATGGGAGAATGGATGGAGCCATGTACCGTCAAATCCTGAGTGACAACCTCCTTCCCTCCACCAGGACATTAAAAATGGCTCGTGGCTGGGTCTTCCAGCACAACAATTACCCGAAACATACAGCCAAGGCAACAAAGTAGTGGCTCAAAAAGAAGCACATTAAGGTCATGGAGTGGCCTAGCCAGTCTCCAGACCTTAATCCCATCGAAAACTTATGGAGGGAGCTGAAGATCCGAGTTGCCAAGCGACAGCCTCAAAATCTTAATGATTTACAGATGATCTGCAAAGAGGAGTGGGCCAAAATTCCATCTAACATGTGTGCAAACCTCATCATCAACTACTAAAAACGTCTGACTGCTGTGCTTGCCAACAAGGGTTTTGCCACCAAGTATTAAGTCTTGTTTGCCAAAGGGATCAAATACTTATTTCTCTGTGCACAATGCAAATAAATATATATAATTTTGACAATGTGATTTTTTTTTATTTTTTTTTAATATAATCTATCTCTCACTGGTAAAATTAACCTAGCCTAAAAATTCTAGACTGTTCATGTCTTTGACAGTGGGCAAACTTACAAAATCAGCAAGGGATCAAATACTTATTTCCTTCACTGTATATTCGCTCTCTGTCGCTCTCTCCTTTTTTTCCGACAAAGCACTCCCATTAATCCCACGTAGCTACAGTGACATAATAATTGTCAAAAACAGTCCTAAAGGGGCAGCAACAGCATTCTACAAACTTCTTCCACACTGTGTGACATGCCCATGCTTGAATGATGGCACTGCACAAACTCAGGTTTGCTACATCGACAAACTCAGCTCTCCTACAAAAGTTCAAATTTTTTTTTTTTAATAAAGTCTTTCTTCACCTCGTGCTTTTGTTTCAGTTTGAAAAAGCCATTTATTAATCCCAGCGCAGACATACAAACTAATAAAAAAGAAAAGGTTTAATGAACTTGCATAAAACCATTAAAATGTAAATGCAACGGGGCAAAGTTACCTGCGTGCCAGATTTTTAATGCAAAACTATTTCACAAGTGCTTTTATTTGAAGATGAAAGCATTTGCGATATTTGTGATTGAATACAGACACTCGAGTGTCTCCTCGGCAAGAAGAGGGAAAAAAAACCTAAGCGAAACTATTTATATTTTGATTTTACTATAACTTTGATGTTCAAATTGGATTGCTCTGATTTCCGCCAACCATAGAACCTACAACCTCAGGCCCATTAAATAAATACCCGAAATAAAACGGAACTTTCCGAAAGAAAACAATAGCAAGTGTTAATATTAATCTTGTTGCGGGGTAAATTTACCTTGGGGGACTCGGTGGAGACTTAGTCTAGATGCCTATGTACAATATGAAATCAGATATTATGTATTCAGCGAGCGCTCTGAGCGACACCAAGGTAATAATCCTACAGAAATATCCGTCACTGGAGAATCATTTAAACCTTGAAGATCTTTCTCTTTTTATGGCTGAAAAACAATTATATTTGTAGTTAGAGTGCGAAATGGCTCCAAAATTAAATGTATCTGTTATAGATGTAAAGTTTATTAGATCAGACGGCTGTTACCTTGATACTCTAAGGAGTTAGATCATCAAGCGTCATCAGTCAGATCCAGAGGTCAAAGAAAAGTCTTATAAGAAAGTCAGAAGGAATTAGTATCAGTTTTGGACCAGGGTTTCTTGGGCGCACCAATGTAAATGACTCAGAGGGTCCATACAGAACAAGAGCAAGTCCAGGGGTGGACTGACCAACTGATATTAGGGCCGCGCCCAAAGAACCATAGCCGTTTGGCCAAATGAGCACTCCCTAAAGTTTTAAGGGGTTCTCCGGGCATTTTATATTGATAGCCTTTCCTTCATTCGCTACCATCAGTCTGTTGATCGGTGGGAGTCCTGTGAGTCGGACCCCACCAATTTGATATTGATGGGCCACCAATCTAAAATGCCCAAAGCACCTCTTTAAGAAATGCAAGCGATGCACCAATAATGTATTTTACTAAAGGGGTAGTCCTTAGAAAATCCACCCTTTTGCCAGGGGAAACCACATCTGTCTTTACTTTTCCCAACAGCAGCTGCTGTAGGGGAAATGTACCATTGCTTGTAGGCCATTCAAATATTTGTGTGGACATGTTGGGTCCACCAGAATGGGAGCCACTCTTACAGAACGGCTCTGTCTGGAGCGGGGTTCCTCCTCCGTGACATCTAATATGCCCTAATGGGCTATGAGACAACCCATTTAAAAGGAATTTCCAGGATTGTAAATTGATGGTCATTTCTGGTACTGCATTTCAGCCCATTCATCTAAACTACAGAAAGGCCCAGTCACACTCATATCGATAGCATGGCGCCTGTGTAAACTACTTAGCAGTCACGGCACTCCAGTAGGCGCCACGGCTCCCTTGTTCTGTTGATCGATGGAGAAACCCCCACTAATCATACAGTTATGGCCTATCCTGAGGATAGGCCATCAATTAGAAATCCCGGCAAACCACTTTAACCAAAAATCAAGTGCATCATGGCAATAGTTGTTGGTAAGGGGCACATTGGAGGATCTTTTGATACGCTGGTGATCCAGTTCGACCCTGATTAGCAGTTATATTGTTTTCCAGCATTGCTGTAGTCAATGGATATGCAAAGGATTATGGGACAATACTATCTGAACCTTTATTAGAATGTACAGATTGCAGAAATAAGTTCAGTTTTCTGTATTGATTATCATGGCTACTTTGTAAGTTAATGTCTCACATCAAAGGATAAAAAAAATAAAAATACTGTTTCATCCTTTTCGGCTCTCATCAGCCAAAATACTACAATACCCAAAAGCAAATGAACACAGCACTCCATCATGCCTATATATTAGGCCATGTGCTCGTTACTAGAGGATGAATCAGTTCCCCAAATTGAATGTAGAAAAACCATAGAGCAAAGTAACGGCACCAGGACTTCAGGGTAGATGAAGTAGGGTAGATTTATTCACCTCAAGTGAGCGACGTTTCGGTTCGTTACAGAACCTTTTCTCAAGTCCTGACAAAGAAGAAATGGAGACAGCACTACCGAATTTTCAAAGTGAAGATCCTTTTATTCCACGGTGCAACGTTTCAGCTCAATACGAGCCTTTCTCAAGCATAATAATGTGACACACAGAGCGCATATATATGCAATACAAGGTCATAAAGCCAATTACATACATATAATAAACTTGTGCAATAGTGCTACAACAGGTATACAAAATTTTTATATCGATAGGATCCCCTATGGATGTGCTAATACATGAATAGAAAAATAAATTAAAAAACATTACATATACATAGTATAAATAGTGTATTTACTGTAATAAGGCCAATCAATCAGATGGGCTACATGTGTATAATGACATGTGATAATGTTAGAAGACAGGTGTATAAAATAAAGTTAAAAACATCTTACCCTCGCTGGATCGGCTGATAGCGTTGTGCACTCCCTTACTACGTAGAACTAAACATTGCGTAATCCTAGCACCTGTGTGTATGAGTCATCGCATGATACGTCATTATACGCATGCGCATTGTCTACCAGAGGCGCTAGTCGCCATATTGAAAGAGGGCTATACACCCACAAATGTTTCCCATGGATGACGTCGGATCCTGTCCGTCTCAACTATGAGTCATTGGACATATCGTAGATTCGCATCTGCGCAATGCCCATTAAGGATCATCGGACCCATTTTGAAAGAGGGCAAAATCACTCCATATGTTGCGCATACATCCCATCCACTATAGAGTCTAATTGGTCAAATATAAAACGATATGAACTATATGTACTATCTCTGTAAACTGAAAATAAATATTATGTCTCAGACCAATAATCCTTATACCTCATCTATAATGATGGGGATTTTGGAGCACATATGGGTATATATAAAGCTCATAATATACAGACACAGAGATTTACACATCGTCTTAAAGATACTGTGGACGGAAGACATGAATTAAGGTATGTTTGATGACTTTCGCTGTCTACAACCTTACACCCCAAACCCCAATAAGAGACCACACATGAATTTTGGTGTAAAGGCCACAGCAGCCATTTATTAAACACACACCTTTTTCTGATAAAAGAGCATAACCATAAAACACATCATAACACTCCATGATAACATCCTGCTCTATTTCCCAACTCCAGATAAAGGATCCTTGAAGGCACTTCAATCATTAAACTCCATCGTTTCCTTATTAGGTCTGGACCTCTTACTCTACAGCCGTTCTGCACCTGACCCGAGGGCACCAACCATGTCCAAGACCTCTCTCTCCCTTCCTGGGGACCCTGCCCATCAGGAATATATGCCATATCAGCTGGGTAACCACTCCCCAGCCCTCCAATACTATCCAGGGTTAAACGCCCCGAGTTCTCTTGCAACAATCTCCATTGTTGCTTCTCCTTCTTACCATTATGTGCCTCCAAAGACCCCTCCTCCTACCGCCACGACAATCATGTGTGACCCCTTACACATGATTGTCCCTCCACAACTGCAGGGCTTTTTCCAAGCCCTCCTTGATGTCCAGGGTCCACATATCAAGACCCACCTCGGTTAAATGAACACCATCCGGCCTGAGGAAACCTACCTCTCTGCCCTCCAACTCCTTATGCCGCACCACAACGCCGCCATTGCGAGCCACAAACCTGCCAACCACCTTGTTCACCTTTGCTCGTGCTTTATTCAAACTATGGACCGAACGTGCCTGCCGCCACACCTTGCGAGCCACAATATCCGACCATACGATCACCACTCCTGGAAAAGACGACCATAACCGCAACAGATCGATCTTAACATCCCTCACCAAATCCCTGGACGACCGAATGCCCAAATCATTACCGCCAAGGTGCACTACCAGAATATCCGGCGCCCTGTCCAAACCTGCATAAAAATGGACCTCTGGTAGCAACCTACACCACAGCATGCCCCGCAGACCCAACCATCTGACCTGAACCTCTGAGTGATCCAGGCCCAACTGCCGTCCGGCCGGACGAACATCTGCACGCACACCTCCCCAGTGCACGTAGGAGTGCCCAACAATCCAGATCAAGCAGGGACCTGCATTTAAAACAACACATAAACAGCAATGTAACAAAAAACATATCCACCTCCAGCACATCTTATCACCACCACCTCAAAGTAAGTGAGGCCGCACATACAACCTATATCGATCTGACTCCCACCTACCGATCTTCTTAACCATCGCCGGGGATAAACCCCACCGCGCTGCTTCCGTAGCTGCGCCAATTCTAAAAGAGTGAGAGCTAAAACCTGCTCCCCCTCTGCCAGACAACAGGATACATTTCTTGAACACCTGTGAAAACTGGAATTTTGACAAAGACAACCCGTCTGCATGAACCAACAAGGACTCCGGCCCCTCAGGCCTCACCGCAACAAACTCCCGAAAACAGCGGACCGGGCACACCCGCGACCCCGGTAACTCATACAAGCGCACCACAAAACCTCTCCCCTCCTGATCTGTCTTAGATCTACGAAGCAAACAAGAAAGGCAGGAGCCATCCAAATCCACATCCGCGTACAATAAGCCCCTTGCCACACTCTTACTGGCCGACACCAACTCCGATATCCGGAACGCCCCAAAGAACGCCAAAGAAAAGGCCAGTGTAAATAGCCGCTCTTCAAACCCCGAAACACAAACATCCTTCAACAAATCACAAATCGCTACCAACAGCTCAAATGACACCGGCTTCCTGTGGTCCCTAACTGCGGAACCCCTCCTGAAACCCTTCATTGCCTGCCGGACCAGAAAGGACTTAGTCACGTCCTCCTCACCTTTCTTCTTAAACCAAAAAGCCAAGGCCGACAAACTCCGAGCGACCGTTGCTGCAGACGCCCCTTCACTGTACGCCTTTCCTATAAAATACAGCAAACACGCCGGCCGATCTGCAATACCTGCCTGCGCATTTTCTAACAAAGCCTCCCATACCTGCCATACCGCACTGTACCTCTGCCACGTAACCGCACTAACAGACCTTTCCACGAGCGACATCGCCATTGCTACACCACCTTCCACAGATGCTCTGGACAAGGCAGGCCATGAGACTCCGCCCCCGGCGCCAGCAGACGAAACCTGTCCCACTGTTGACGAGAAAGGGAATCAGCCACAGAATTAAGCACCCCAGGAATATGCACTGCCACAAAATGTGCATTCAACATCAGACCTCTCAAAACTAAATGTCGCAATAGTCGCACGACTGGCGGAGAATTAGCTGTCTGCGCATTAACAGCCTGAACGACACCCAGATTGTCACATACGAAACGCACTCTCCGGTCCCGCAGACAATCCCCCCACAACTCCGCAGCCACCACAATCGGGAACAGTTCCAGCAGAGCTAAGTTACGGACAAAACCACATTCATGCCATGCCTTTGGCCAAACTCCTGCACACCACTGCCCCTGGAAATAAGCCCCAAATCCGCATGCACCTGATGCATCAGTATACAGCTCCAAGTCCACACTAGACACCGGCTGATACATGAGCACCGACCGCCCATTATAGCTCTGCAAAAACTCCCCCCACATCAACAAATCAGCTTTCAACTCCGCCGACAACCTAATAAAATGATGAGGGAATGCACCCCTGTGGTAGCACTTGCCAATCGCCTGCAAAACACCCGTCCCATGGGCATAATCCTACAAGCGAAATTCAAATGCCCCAACAAGGATTGCAAGTCCCGCAACTGTATCTTCTTCCTGCGCAGCGCACTCGCCACCAACCCTCTCATCTCCAGCAACTTATCATCAGGCAAGCGACACTCCATATTATCTGAATCAATCATGATTCCCAAAAACTTAATGACCGTCGTGGGTCCCTCAGTTTTTTCAGGCGCCAAAGGTACCCCAAAATCCTTTGCCACTCTCTCCATAGTGTGTAGCAATCCTGCACACACATAGGTACCCGGCGGCCCGATAAACAGGAAATCATCCAGATAATGCAGGGCAGATTGCACCTGCGCCTCCCGACGGACCACCCACTCCAAAAACGTGCTAAACATCTCAAAATAAGCGCATGAAATGGAGCAGCCCATCGGGAGGCAACAATCCACAAAATATTCCTCCTGCCAATAACATCCCCGCAAACAAAAACTATCCGGATGCACCGGCAATAAACGAAAAGTGGCCTCAATGTCAGTTTTTGCTAACAGAGAGCCCTTCCCGTATTTCCGAACCCAAACAACCGCCGCATCAAAGGAAGTGTAACTGACTGCGCACAGGGCCGGATCAATGCTGTCATTCACCGACTCGCCTTCCGGATAAGACAAGTGATGAATAAGGCGGAATTTATTCACCTCCTTTTTTGGAACCAAACCTAACGGGGAAACTCGCAAACTCTGAACAGGCGGGGAGGAAAACGGCCCCGCCATGCGGCCCAAAGCCACCTCCTTCAGCAGCTTATCCGTAACCAGATCAGGCCGCGCCAAAGCAGACGTCAAATTACGGACTACCCCATCACGTCCAACCGACGTACAAGGAATCCGAAAACCTTCTGAAAATCCTAACCATAATAACTCCGCCACTTTCCTATTTGGATAGCCCCCTAAAAACGGGAGCATCCTTTCCACCCTCACCGGCGTCGCCCCTCTTCTGCTCAGCATCTCCCTGCCTGCCCTTATGCTTCTTGAAGCATCTGGACAAACCATGGGCGCCTCCGCAACCGGAGCACTCATGCTTGTACCTGCAGTCTGGGCCGAACTTGCAATGCCCCTCATTATACTGCCAGCAACACCCCTTTCCTGAGGATCCTGACCGACCCGCTGCTGACCCCTGACCGCCGGCCGCATCCCGAAAGGGCTGCTGCCCCTGTTTAGGCGCAGACATCAAACGCATCCACAAACTGATATCTTTGTGGTCCCATCGCAACGACGGGCGCACCGACTTCCACTGACGAAACTGTTCGTCATACCGCAACCACGCATTACCACCGTATACACGATACGCCTCCCCTACCGAATCCATATAACAGAATAGCGCCGAACAGTTCTCCGGCGCCTTCTCACCCACCACACTAGCCAAGATAGCGAAGGCCTGCAGCCAATTCGCAAAAGTCTGAGGAATCAAGCGATACCGCCGCCGCTCCTCCTCCTCCTTCTTACTTTCATCCGGTTTCCACCGGTCCAAATTAAACTTTTCTAACGGCAGCAAAGAAAAAATCTCAACATATTCATCTTTCCAGATCTTTTCCCTAATCTCCACCTTCAAATGTGCCCCCAGCGGGCCCTCAAAACACACATAAACCTCACCTTTAGCCGCGTCAGCCAAACGCACATCCTCCACCACTTTCTTAGCCGCACTCGCCGCCGCGTCAACCGCTTTTTCCACCGCCACTACGGCACCCACAACCGGCGCCACTTCACTAACACCCGCAATCCCTGCCGCAGCTGCACCAGAAATCGCCTCATTAGCAACCGCACTCCCCGCCGCACTAGCAGACGCCTCACTAGCAGCGCCCCATACCCTCGCTGGCGACTGCTCTACGCCTGGCACAATTCTCATAAAATATTCCTGCATCCCTCTAAACATCAAATGCATTTGAGACATTGACAACATCCCCCCCACATATCCCCGGCACCACATCCGTGGTAGACTCACCCGGACGTCCCTGAGGTGACCTCCCAGCGGACGCGTCCTCCACTCCTGATGAGCCCGGCGTCGGTCGTGACGATCCTAGGGAGTGGTGCTCCTGCACCCCACGCTCCCCGTAGCTCCGCGCACTTCTGGTCGGTGAAGCTCTAGGCCCAGCGGAACGCGGCCCGTCCACGGTCCTGCCACCCGCTGGTGGCGCGACATATTTGTCCACGATCCTGCCACCCGCTGGTGGCGCGACATATTCAGACTGACAAAAATAAATCTTCTGCTCGTCACTTGTCTCGCAGACCGCTGCCCCCCCTTGTCCGGATGGGGCCCGGCGTCGCTCACTGAAGCTGCCCGGGTCCTTCCGGTCGCTGCCGCCGCCACACGCCTCCCTGCTCTAGCAGGAGGCGATCTCGCTCCCCATCTGGAGGCCGCCCGCCTCTTCCTCCGGATCGGGTCTGATGTCCGGACGTCCTTCTGAAGAGCTCCTCCGGCACCAGGAACATCGGCGCCGGAGAAAGCCGTCACTTCCGGTTCAGCGTGCACTTCCGGTTCAGCGTGCACTTCCGGTCCCGCCTCCACTTCCGGTCTTGTCGTTGCAGACAGGAGGGAGGAAGATGGCCGCCGCGGCCCCCCCCCCTCCTGTCACCTCCGGTCTTGCCCGCCTGATGGGATTCCTCCCAGACCTCCGCGGCCCGTCGCCAGGGTGCAGCTCCGGACCAGCAGGAGGAGGAGGGTCCCTGGAGGGGCTCCCTCGGCGCCGACCAGACCGAGGTGTTTCTGCTGATGAAGGCCTCTCCTGAGGCCTGGAACGCCTGCTGCTGCGTCCCTCACTCTCCTCTCCAGCCGCTGGAACTGGAGGAAGAGCCCCGGCAAACAGCGCATCCAGCCATCCCACGCCGTGCTGCATCGCTGCATCCCGGATCCTGGCCATCGTGGTCTCCATCGCCGCGTCCATCAGGTAAGTGAAAAATATGATATATATATTTATTTATTTTTTAAATGTAATAACAGGACAAATTTTTCTCCTGTTGTCCAGCGGGAAAGAGGGCTGCCTCTTCCCCGCATGGACTTATATACTTTACTCTCCACCCACCACATATAGATACATTTTGCCCCATGCCCCTTTTCCTTAGCCCTCCAATCCCTATAACATAGTCTAAAACCTAGTAGCCAAAACATAGCAGCCTAAAAATCCCAAACACCTAGTCATGCGCTTCCTTCATTACGGCTGCGCCTACATTACGCTGGGCTTACTTGAATAACATATATGGGAAAATTTTTCAAAAAATAGGATGCATATAATCAGGTATAAGAGTAGTGCAAATATATAGCCTCAACCGATCCTTGAGGACAATGTCCTACAAACTACTTTATATATTTTTCTCCTTTTTCTCTTTATCCTAGATATTACTCTCAAGATTGTCCTCAAGGATCGGTTGAGGCTGTATATTTGCACTACTCTTATACCTGATTATTTGCATTCTATTTTTTGAAAAATGTTCCCATATATGTTATTCATGTCTTCCGTCCACAGTATCTTTAAGACGATGTGTAAATCTCTGTGTCTGTATATTATGAGCTTTATATATACCCATATGTGCTCCAAAATCCCCATCATTATAGATGAGGTATAAGGATTATTGGTCTGAGACATAATATTTATTTTCAGTTTACAGAGATAGTACATATAGTTCATATCGTTTTATATTTGACCAATTAGACTCTATAGTGGATAGGATGTATGCGCAACATATGGAGTGATGTTACCCTCTTTCAAAATGGGTCCGATGATCCTTAATGGGCATTGCGCAGATGCGAATCTACGATATGTCCAATGACTCATAGTTGAGACGGACAGGATCCGACGTCATCCATGGGAAACATTTGTGGGTGTATAGCCCTCTTTCAATATGGCGACTAGCGCCTCTGGTAGACAATGCGCATGCGTATAATGACGTATCATGCGATGACTCATACACACAGGTGCTAGGATTACGCAATGTTTAGTTCTACGTAGTAAGGGAGTGCACAACGCTATCAGCCGATCCAGCGAGGGTAAGATGTTTTTAACTTTATTTTATACACCTGTCTTCTAACATTATCACATGTCATTATACACATGTAGCCCATCTGATTGATTGGCCTTATTACAGTGAATACACTATTTATACTATGTATATGTAATGTTTTTTAATTTATTTTTCTATTCATGTATTAGCACATCCATAGGGGATCCTATTGATATAAAAATTTTGTATACCTGTTGTAGCACTATTGCACAAGTTTATTATATGTATGTAATTGGCTTTATGACCTTGTATTGCATATATATGCGCTCTGTGTGTCACATTATTATGCTTGAGAAAGGCTCGTATTGAGCTGAAACGTTGCACCGTGGAATAAAAGGATCTTCACTTTGAAAATTCGGTAGTGCTGTCTCCATTTCTTCTTTGTCTTGACTGAGGGGTCACTCGGACTGTGACCCAGGAGACGTGCACCCTTTTGAAAACGTATCCTGTGCTGCTGATCTATACCTATCTTTTCTCAAGTCCTGGTGCCATTACTTTGCTCTATGGTTTATATATATATATATAGTATGTACAACTTTGCCACCAACTTGGTAGGTTGGCAATAATTTAGGGACAAATGAAAGGAAGTATGGCTGTAAGATCAGCCTACAAAGGGTTCCCTTGTAGTATGTAACCATGGGAACACAAAGATCTGCATAGGAGCTGTATACACAGCCTATGTATCTATATAGTGAAATCTGGTTTTAATCTGGCATTTGATAACCTACAAATCTGGTAATGCCAGACTGGCACTTTTTTCTAACAGAACTGCAATACATTGTGAAGTTTCCAAGGACCAGGAACTGAGTATACAAATTCTGACCTTTTTCTGATTAAAGAAACAAATTGTTGCAGCAGATTTTGTGTTAATATTTAATTTAGTATTTTGAATTTTAAATATAGTAAAATTCCTTTCATTGGAAAGAAGTTTACCCGATTTTTTGCAGGCTGTCATTATGTAGGCACTTAGCTCTGCATTGGAGCTGTATACACAAAACGGTAGGAGATTTTCAATCAAGATTCTTTACATAGTTGCTTCATTTATTATTGTAAATGCTTTGAAGCAATAAAACATAGGTTGCAAATGTTTTACATACCATTTAATTTATAACATTTACCTGCAACTGATTCTCCTATCCTCACGACTGCGAAGCAAAGGCAGAAAAAGTCGCATCGTCTATTGCAGAAATGGAGAAGAAAGTAACAGATGGTCTCTAATTGCCGAGGCAGAATGTGACAGAGCAGATTCCTAATCCTCTTGTCTCACTCGGACAAAGAACAAGGCTGGATAATCTAACAATGCTCACGGAGAATGAAGCAGAATTGATCTGTTCTTATGTCCAGGAAGCTTTTAGTAGCGTTTGTTTTTTATGGGGGGCTTAGAGCTTATTAGCCACATAACAAGCTGTTGTTTCATGGCATCAGGGATAAGTAACCTGTGGCATTTCCAGCTTTGGAGACAGTGATGCCAGGGAACGTCACCAGGCTCTGATGTACCGCCGACAATGTACAAAACTTCTATCATTCGGGATGGGTCAAATTTGGCTCCATAACAAATGCACCCAGTCAGGGCCACTTTTGGCTTCATAGTGTGTTCTGTTCTGCAATATTTTTCTATAGCCGCCATATGTGTAATTTACGGGAATGGGATTTTCTGTGATTAATTGTCCTATTGCGGGGGGGGGGGGGGTAGCTAAAGGCTCATGAGCCCCGGTGCAAAAGTCCTTCTGCCCCCCCCCCAACTACTCTTCATGGCCGACAGCTCGCAGCACTCAGCTACATCGCTGGGTCTCCTAAGTGACCCATCCATGCAGCAGTAGCAGCCAGGGAATTTACTAAGGTCTGGAGACATCATTTTTTTAGAATTATATATATATATTAGAGATAGAACCTCTATAGGACTATGACCCCTATAATTTCGCCACTGAATACAATTAGATACATCGGCTCAGCAGACAGCATCACACATGATATTATTAGATACAGCAGTCAAGCAGATGGCATTACATATGATAGGCTTAGATACAGTGCCCAGCAGACAATATCACACATGATATGATTAGATACAGGGCCCAGCAGACAGTATCACATATAACAGGCTTAGATACAGGGCCCAGCAGACAATGTCACACATGATAAGATTAGATACAGGGCCCAGCAGACAGTATCACACATGATATGATTAGATACAGGGCCCAGCAGACAGTATCACATATAATAGGCTTAGATACAGGGCCCAGCAGACAATGTCACACATGATAAGATTAGATACAGGGCCCAGCAGACAGTATCACATATGATAGGCTTAGAAACATGGCCCGGCAGACAGTATCACACATGATAGGATTAGATACAGGGCCCAGGACAATATCACACATAATAGGAATAGAAGCAATAAGGGTAAGCATACTGTTACTGTAGTAACAAGGGCATTTGTAGTTTGTACAGTTGCTACAGTAACTGTGGATAGATGTGGTGCGGGTGCCGCGGGTTTCAGGGCCCGGTCGCGATTGCGACTGCTACGACTCCTATAGCTACACCACTGGGCTAAAGCTGCGCATGCACTTAATATAGCTGTCGGCAAAATGCTCAACCGACCAACGGCTATTCTTCCCCACTGCCCCATACACATGAACGTTTGGCTTGGCCAATGGGGAAAAGGCAATAAAGGATCTGTCATGTTGAAATCCAACGTAATCTCTCACCCATCAGCCATTGGGGGAGGATTGGGAAACCCCCATAAACATTATATATTCAGCGGATCCAACCAAGATCAGCGGGTTGGGCTGAATTTCATCTAATGTGTATAAGCACCCTTGATGTCTGACATAGGGAAACAAGACCATGAGCCTTATTGGGGTTAGGACTGATGTAAGTGGATACAATCCGTGTACAGCGTTGTGGAATATATTAGCGCTATATAAGCAATAACGTACTGCTGCGGATGTATTTCGCTCACAGATCTTTGCCTAGTCTAGAAACACTTGTAACAAACACTCAGCTATAAACATGATACGCTCTGTTCAGATTTTCAGCCTCTAGATGTAAACAAGAATGTTCTCATTCAGTGACAACAAGCAGAGATCTTGAAAACGGTGACCATTTAAAACATAGAGTTGGAGATGTATAATTGTCAGTGCAATAATTTACCTCTCTTTCCCCTTATACAGCGCACCCTACGTTGATGAAGCTACCGTAGTCTTATAACAACGCCAGGTTGGAGCATTTTAGGCCCGCTCCTCTTTGGCCTTGGAACACCCCAAAGTGCCTACAAACGCTTCTACTATGCAAATGTGCATAAGCCCCACCTCTTTGTAGTCCCATTCATAGGACTGTACCATAAGGGAGGTATTTAATAATTCCAGCATGTAGCCCTGGTACAAAGCCCAAAAATGATCTGATTCTTATGTAGCTGAGCTGAATTTGTCATTTAACTGTTAATTGGGCTTCATTGTTTGGACATCGCAATAAATCTCTAAAGTGAGATAATACAGTACTGTATAAAACCGCAGATAAGCCATCAACATATAGCTATGAGCTGTGACAAACTCAGCTATGCTATGTCTATACGTATTCCAGGGAGCCATTTTTGTGCCATATAAATGCAGCCGTTACATTCACAATAGCCTTGTAGAGAGAAACCCTTTTAAAAGGCCAATTTCGATCCCCATCCTCCATGGCCTCTCTCTTAGATATAAAATGATGAGTGATTGATTAGGGTCACAATAAGTGTCACTTGTGGAAAAATAATGGGTCACTCACTTCATTTCAACCTCTTATTCTAATCCGGCTATGGCTGACTGCCTTCCTATTTATGATAAATGTCAAGAGAATGGAGCCGTGTCTACAGTGTCTGCCTCTCCTCCATCAGCGGCGGCCGTTCCCGTGGCGGATCATGGTGATTGACTGCAGCATTACGGCTATAAAGCCCTTTGATTAGTATTTTTGGTTATTTTTATTATTACTATAAAACGACATAAACCGTCCTTTTAACTTTGTGTGTTTTATCTGCGCGCACGGCCCCGCTATTGTCTACTGCAAACCTATTACTGGAGGATGTTTTATGGGCTCGACATTATGGTTTATTTTTGTTATTTATGACGCAGCTTTTGTGCAGTTTGGTAGAGAATATAAATGGTAAATTGACCTGATACACAACCTCCCTCCTCCCCGCCCGTGTATGATACACAACCTCCCTCCTCCCCGCCCGTGTATGATACACAACATCCTAACATGTGTGCACAGTAAGGCCCCATGCCCACGGCCGTGGAGTTCATCCATCCGTAAATACGGGTCCGTAGTCATTTATAGTCATCCATAAATCATCTTCATATACGGAACGGCGCCCGTAAATATAGTCCGTAATGCATCCCGTATTTATGGATCCACAAAAAGCTGAAAACCACAAATGATGTGCAACATCTGCCAACCTGACGTCGCCTAGAAACGCTTCCGTAGTTACGGACGGCTATGGGTGCACATCCGTAGCCGTCCGTAATTACGTAAGCGCCTAAAGACTTCTATGGGGAGTCCATGACGTAATTACGGACAAGAATAGGACATGTTTTATATTTTACAAGTCATTTTTATGGAATGGACACCCATAAAAGTGTCCGTAGCCAATAGAAATGAATGGGTCCGTAATTACGGATGAAAAATACAGTTGTGTGCATGGGGCCTAACACTAGGGGGATGCGCGGAAAGAACCATGACAAAGGATTATGGGAGCAAACTTGACAAGATTATTGCCCTTCCTGAGTCACACAGTATAACATATAGCATCTAGGGAAACTTTAAATGCAGATTAGTGGTCAAATAAAATATTTATTACCAACATACGGTACGGTGCAGTTGTGAAAAAAATGCTGAAAGTAAGAATGCTTTAAAAAATAGAAGTGTTAATAGTTGTTTTTTTTCTCTCAATTAACAACATGCAACGTGAATGAACAGAAGAGAAACCTAAATCAAATCAATATTTGGTGTGACCACCCTTTGCCTTCATGGTGGAACTAGAGATGATAGATAGATAGATAGATAGATAGATAGATAGATAGATAGATAGATAGATAGATAGATAGATAGATAGATAGATAGATAGATAGATAGATAGATAGATAGATAGATAGATAGATATGAGATTAGATAGATAGATATGAGATTAGATAGATAGATAGATAGATAGATAGATAGATAGATATGAGATTAGATAGATAGATAGATAGATAGATAGATAGATAGATAGATAGATAGATAGATAGATAGATAGATAGATAGATAGATAGATAGATAGATAGATAGATAGATAGATAGATAGATAATAAAATAAGTAATTATAGTAGAAACTTACCCTTGAGTTCACCACTTCTAGCGATACATTTTGGGGCATTGCACTTGGTACTGGAAGAAAACAAAACCATGTGTAAGAATATATATATAAAAAATGATATATCTATATACACACTTTATGAAGAAAAGTATTGGGACCCTCCTCTTAATGATTGAATCCAGGTATTTCATTCAGTTCCATTCCCACAGGTGTATAACATCCAGCACTTGCCATGCAGTCGTCTTTATAAACAAGTGATAGAATGGGTCGTTGTGTAGAGATCACTGAAGTCCAGCGCGGTCCTGTAATAGGACGTCACCGGTGTAACAAGTCCGTTCCTGATTTTACCCTCCTAGATATTCCACCATCAACTGTGAGTGATATTATTGTAAAGTGGAAGGAACCGTAGCAACTCAGCCACGAAGTGGAGACCACGTAAAGTTACAGAGCGGGGGGCGCCGAGTGCTGAGGTGCAAAGTGCCCTGCTGACTCAATAACTGCAGAGTAAAAACCACCCCTGGTATTAACATCCGAACAAAAACTGTGGCCGGGGCTTCATGGCATGGGGGCCGAGCAGCTGCGTGCCAGCCTTACATCACCAAGCACAACGCCAAGTGTCAGATAGAGTTGTGTAAAGCCGCTGCCACTGGATTCTGGAGCAGTGGAAACGTGTTCTGTGGAGGGATGAATCGCGCTTCTCTATCTGCCAGTCTGATGTACGAGTCTCGGTTTGGTGAATGCCAGGAGAACGTTACCAGCCAGACTGCATTGTGCCCATTGTAATGTTTGGTGGAGGAGGGATAATGATATGGGTTTGTATTTTCAGGGGTCGGTCCCTTAGTTCCAGTGAAGGGAAATCTTATTGCTTCAGCATACCAAGACATTGTGAACAATTGTAGCTTTCAATTTTGTGGGAACATTTTGGGGTTCGGCCCTTTTCCGTTCCAGCATGACTGCGCCCCAGTGCACAAGGTCCATAAATACATGGTCTGGTGAGTTGGTGCGGAAGAACTCGACTGGCCACACAGAGCCCTGACCTCATCCCAATCCAACACCTTTGGCATGAACTAGAATGGAGATTGAGCCAGGCCCCCTCCCCCAATATCAGTGTCAGGCCTTAACCTCATCCAACACCTTTGGGATGAACTAGAACGGAGATTGTGAGTCAGGCCCCCTCCTCCAACATCAGTATCTGACCTCACAAATGCTCTTCTGGATGAATGGGCAAAAATTCTCAAAGAGACTGCAAAATCTTGTAGAATGCCCCCAGAAGACTGGAAGATGTTTGTGCTGCAATGGGTGGACCAACTCCATATTAATGCCTAGGATTTATAATGAGATGTCATAAAAGCTCCTGTAGGTGGAATGTGGAGGTGTCCCAATACTTTTGTTCATACAGAGTATACATACTAACCGTCAAACACAGGGTCAAAAAGACCCAGACCCAGGTGTGTACACAGAAATGAAAGGGCTCCAGGGTAAAAATCCAAATTTGCTTCACTTCTCATTCGAAAAAGCTATGTAATGCCGCAGTCTGGCGTGTACTGAACGGCCGCAATATGACAGCCCCGCAATTAAACCTGACTTCAGCTCTGATCCTTTTGTAACGGGGCACTAAGCAATCTCAATGTGTGCTTTCTGCTGTGACACATGTCAGTAAGTGACAACACGGCACCGCGTGACAACAACGCCACGCTCTAAAGAAACGACTTAAGAATACTCTTATTTCTAGTTCCATCTATATAGAGGCACATTTGTCATAAAGGAAAAAATATCTTTTATGTGTTGAAAAACAGAAACACTTAGACTACGTCCAGATGTAGCGTAAAAATCTTCTACGGATTTTACCGCCAGTTTACTACAACAAAGTCCATGTGGATTTTGCCACCAATTCTGCTTTGAATCCACTACGGATTTCACCCTACACATTGAAAGGGTGAAGTCTTCGGTGAAGAAGGAGCAGGTTGCCATTTTGAAAATCCTATTTACTTGTATTGTACTGTACATTGCCAAATCTGCGGCAACTCCGCCACATCTGAACGTGGTCCAATTGTAATTTTTTTTTTTTTATTTATAATATCCACTCTATGGAAATTTGACTAAATGAGTAAAATAGTGAATATATTAAAGGGCTAATAATCCCTGATCTGGTTGTTCTAAATCAATCACCTTATAGAATGGGGAACGTGGTCCCTTTAAATTTTACTCCCAAAGTGCCAGTCAGGGGTCTGGAAAACAGCTCTTTATATGGCCCCCTCCTCCTCAAGCTTTCTCGACAATGTTTTAGCAAAGACAAGGGGAGTCACAAGACGCACTTTCTCACTGCACTGAAAAAGCAACAGCCCTGTCAGTTACCGGGGTTCACTTGCTCTTGACTACATTTTTACATTTCAATTAATAATTTATTAGGTACAATAGTCTCCACTGCAATAATGTACCTGATATAAAGGCAGACCACATGACTGCTATGGGGAACTTAGCTGCTCCCACTGCTTCCCTAAACACAGACATAGCGTTTGCCTGCAGCCGCCTCTAGGGGGAGCTCAATGCATGGAGATGTCCACAGCTTATTTTGAGCTCAATAGTAACTTTTTTAAATCCATCTGCATTGTGCTCCCCCTAGTGGTGTCTTTAGGAAGCCAGACTTTTATCGTTTACCTCTATAAGTGAAGGGAATGGAAGCAGGAGATATTACTCTCTATGTGTGAAAGATATATTATGATTCTATGGTAAACATTAACTTTCACCAAAAAAATATTTAATTCGTATGGGGGATTTTCAATGGGGACCTATGATTTGTCTGATTCCCTGGCCCACCTCTTGAGCTATGTTAGATCATCGTTCCTGAATTTAAAGAGAACTCGTTCTTGAGACCTGGTAGGGGTATAGCCTGAAACTATTAGGTCCCAATTAAAGAGCTATAACTTGGCTCTTCACATACCAATGCCAATATACACTGTAGTAACATGTGGTGCATTTGCCCCCTTGGTTTTTTTGCCATAGGTGGCAAATGTGCCGGACCACAATGCAACTGTTATGTGTGACCATCATCTTTATCACTGGTAGACTATATGTCAATAATCTATGGAACTGCATTGTAAATATATAATCCTCCTGTTTATGATGAGGTTCTGACAGATGATATGTACTGAACCCGCTGCGTTGTATGTAGCTTTGACTGACACCTGCCTGACAGCTGAGAAACATCACACTGCGACAATCTCACACATTCTCTGGCATGTGCTAATGAAAGATTTCTAAAAAAAAATAAAAATGGCATTTTCTGAAAGTCATTCTGAAATCTAAATTCGGAAATCTTTATTGTGAATATTATAGGATTTGTTTTAATTTAAAGGAGTTGTCTGGTTTAGAAAACCTATTTTGAAATACCATATTAAGGAACTGTAATGCAGTTAATAGAGAAGGTTCGTTTATTAAGGATCTTCGTCTACAAGAGTATCTTTTGTTCTGGAGGACTCGGCATGTCATGCATGGATAGCTTACTGATTTAAATGAGAGCCGTGTAATACTTAATTTCTCCTGTGGTGGTGCTGTAGGGAATTTGAACATTTACCCTAAGATAATAATACTGTAAATCGCTAAATTTTGCGAACTCTTGCGTGATTTAGATCAGTTTCTGGGAAAGATGGATGACATGAATATGACCACTATTACAGCTCCATTAAGACTGACAACCAGCTTTCCCAGACACCTAGACACCCAGTGATGCAACAATACAGGAGCAGGGCGTGCATTTCTACAGAAATACAATATACATATTTTTCATTCAGGAGTCTGTGGAATCGAAATGACCACCTGTGTGTGAGCTGTTGTGTGACTATGTTGGTTGTCAGTAAACCCAAAAAATAATAATAATCCAGGAGCTCTGCATCGCCACCTGGTGTTTATAATGGAAATTCTGGGAAATTAAATGGGCCTTAGAACAATTTACAGCCAATCAGAGCATAGGATTATTAAAAAGAACACAATTAATTCAACTCTATTCGGTCATGCATGGACATCCCCTGAAGAGCTCAACAGGAAATGTCAAGTTTCAATGCTTGGCCACTTGTAAAGATTTATATCTTACCATCTGACAGAGTCATAACTGCATGTTCCTCAGTGGAGACGCCGGGCCCATAGCGATTGTATGCCAAGACTCTAATGCTGTATTCCATAAACTTCCGAAGACCTTCTAATCTGTACGACAGCCCATCGACTTCAATATTCTATGAAATGAAGAGAGAACGTTAAATCCAACCCACTGCTTTTGTATAATACAGCTTGTATCTTATAGATTGTTGCCTAATTTTTGCCTTTAGATGGAGCTGGCATCAATTTGTCATCTGACACTGGGAATTAGCTTTTTTTTTTTACATTTTGACATTATAAAGTTTGGTAGGGACCCATCCAATCCTAGCCACTCTCCATTAAAGTCAAAGTAATCTACAGAAATCTACCTAATCAATAGGTGTAGTCAATATAATGAGGAAACCTTAGTAGGGCATATGGACTTTATATAGGGATCCCCAGCTTGGCAACCTCCTCTATAAGTTAGAATTGAGACACTCTTTAAGAATGGCTCATCATCTGGCAGACCCGGCGTGTCCATGCCTTACATGGGTGGCCATATGTAAAGCCATCCCGGCCCCACCGTCAATGACAGCTGACCAGCTGACAGCTGACAGCACACCAAGTGGTAAAGCAATGTATTGCAGCTTAAAAAAAACATCATTACTTGAGATATTATGTATAAATGGAATAATTTGACAGCATTATCTTATATTATTATATGTTAAATGACAATTTGATTCATATATCTCATATTAACCAAACATCTAAACCTTTAATTGACTCAGACCCTGTAAAGGAAGGTTAAACAATTTAATTTATTTGAATAAATCTCTGCCATTCTTTGGCAACATTGTATCTATTAATGTTTTACATGGGTTCTGATACAGTGATGGATGGATGACAAATAGACACTTGGAGGTTTAACCTGTCAAATCTAATAGCAGAAATGATTTGGGAAGTTCCTGGGAAAGGCTGAGCGCTCTCTTGAGTGATCACGATGTAGTACGGCTCAGTATTTAATTATATATAACAGACCATTTGTGCCTTTGGCTTTATTAAATTCTGTTGCACTCCACAGTAATTATCTTTTTCATTGGTGAAATCTCCATCAAAAACAGAACCCAATATTTTAATCCATCTATTTTCATCGCTCTCCTGACTTTTGATTTGATATTAAGCGTCTTTGATTTATGACTCGGCAGATGAAAGTTAAGATAGTTGAGATGATTCCGTAGAATATCAAAGGGATAGTTTAAAATAGAGAAAAAAATATTTTTTAAAATATAGAAATCACTTCTGTTCCTGATTACTTAGTAGACCAAGAGCCGGTGTCACCGTACCTTTAATGTGGCCAATAAAAATTGAAATGGCATACAAAGATCAGGTCCCTGACCTTACTGAGAAGGGGAAAATGGATGTGGCTATAAAATGAGGCTGTGTTTTAGTGATTCTGTTATAATTTAATAGCCTCTGTCTTTTGGTTTAATTAAAATGATTCATCTAAATGTCCTTCTTGATCAGAGAAAAGGATCATTTTCAACTTTAAAGTATATCTGAGGTAGGACATACACCTTAGCAGTTTAATCATCACTGGGATCATTAAAATCTACTCCTAATCCAGTAAAAAAACAAAAATGTAGATGAACCACTTATAGGACCATCACAAACGTGCTGTTTTTGGACATTTTTGGACCAATAACTTTAGAATGATATATGGGTTCAGGGTGACCTTGTGCAGTTTGCAGGTCTCTTATTTTAAATATATGACTCGCCAACCCATTGATCAAGTGTTCATCATTCAGTGAGTCAGTCCCGGCTTCCAGGCACTGTTCTAGAACCAAACACATTTGACTTGATGGCAGAGATCATCCATAGATTGCTTCTGCCTGGTGGAATTCTCCAGTGCTCAACTCTGACTGGCACAGGAAGTGAGCAGTCCATTTAAGTGACTGCTGATTGGCTGCATAGATGTCATTTCCTGTTAGTATAGCAGAGAACTGTGCAGGACCATGGAGAAATAGTAGACAGGCATTTTTTGTAGGCAGTGTTGTAGGAGTAATTGCTCTTTGGACACTGTTGTGATTATATTATACCCGTACCTATGTAGCAGGCCAATTTTCATGGGTAATTCTGTGTGGTGGGAAGAATGGTTTGGGAAATTTTGTATACATACTATTATTTGCTGGTCCTACTATTGACCATACGGACATTGTACTGTTAATAGAGGGGAAATGGCACTATTCTGTAGGACTATGCGGCCCCCTGTGACAAAAGCAGCAGCGCAATATGGAATAATTCACATGCCCTATTGGCATAACTATGTCTTGACTCCTTGAAACATAGTATGATCTTGAGATTACATTCAGATTGGTTTAAAAGCTGTGGTTACAGTAATAATGAGCTGGGTCAAGGGTGCTTCTTGGAATTAGGCTCCCAAAACACCAACTAGCCATTATTGTGGCCCCCGAAAGAGCAATTCATTATGGTTTAAAGGCTGGCAACTAGATTAATAAATGGGAAAGTAGGTGAGGTATTAATTGAACTGTTCAAAGAACCATAGGACATCCTTCAGGTGAAGAAAAAAATAGCTCCATCATCGGTATAGGAAAGGGTTCTTTACAGTAAAAGCAGTCAAAGTTTGGAATCCTCTACAAGAGGTAGTCATGGCAAATACAATTAAATAAATTAACCTCATAACTAATGTTATTGAGAATTATAATTAAGGTGAAAAAATTATGTTTAATTGATTTTGGATCATTTTTTGACTGTCACATGAGGTCTTGAGGCAAATTCCCTGGAAGTCCTCGAAAGGTTGCAAGTGTCTTTTACAACAATACATCAAGCTTGTAGCTCAATTGGACAGTTTTTAATTTCTACACAATTCTCAGTAAGAATAATTTTCATCTTCCTATCCATCATCATAGAACGTGAACATTTTCTCCTGTTCTAGCTCATTTCATTGATAATGTTCACACATGTTTTATAAGCAAACGGAACATCATGTAAGTTCATTTCCCTCTGATTACTTTTTTATGTCCTTCCAGAGATGCGACCTCTAGATCGGCACTTAATTACTTTAGATTTGGTCTGACTAATGATCTAAGAAGCTTCAATCCTGCAGTAATCGCTCAAGGCATGATGGTTGTGGAGTCTAATATCTCGTACTACCTCAATGGCTTGTTATACATACAGTACATATTATGTAACAGCTTTATGGGAGATTATTATATATTGTGACCGTCACAGTCTTCTAATCCACATTTCAGACAAAAAAACTGGTTATGTTGTAACAAAGTGATTATAGAAATTGTAAATATGCTATATTTCCGTTAATAGATCTTAATTTAGATGAGATATTTAAAACAAATTGTGATGGATTTCCATTGTATATTTTTAATCGATTTACAAATACATTTTGTATCATTTCCCAAAAAATAATTTGTCAGATTGATACATGTAAGTAAAAACAAGAACAGATATTGGTATATGTACAAGGAAGTTTATCTATTAATACAAAGAACGAACTGCGTTCAGTCACATTATGGGCACCAGTCCAAAATGTTATCCTGGAGGTATTTATGCCTTCTATAAAAATGTAAAAGAATCTACACTTAAAAGTGAATGTCCACCATTTTTTATTTTGTTATTTAAAAAGGTCAAATATTTTGTGCTAATTCATTTCTTAATATATCTTATATATAGTTGTTGGAGCTCCGTTTTTATAATACAGAGTATAAAATGCATAGATTTAGTGTTAAATAAAACAAAACTCATACAGCCACCACTAGGAGCATTTACGGAGCATACTGCATACTGTTAATCCATTGACGTTAATAATAAATGTGTATACAGTAAGCTCCACCTAGTGGTGGCTGTAGGCAGATATAATTTGATCATATAACTCTTTGACTCGCATAGACGGAGAGTATTTGTACCAAAAAACACCTATTTAATATATTATAAAATTTATTAACACATAAAGTTGGAACTAAAATCAAAATTATATTAAAGAACATACATAAAAAAAACAAAAGCAATAAATGTAAGCCCTTGAGTTCTTTCTTTCCCCCAAGTTACAATTCTGTTGAGCCATTTCTTAATTGTTACAGTTTTTTTTAAGTTTTGCGAGTCACAACTGGAAATTGCAGTCATTAAAACTCATATAGAAGTTTTTCATGTTTTTCTGACGTCTGGTAGGATATATCTGGCTGGTTAGCTATACAGGAGATTAGAAAAGATAGGGAAAAATCCCTATAGGAGCTATAATGGCTGTGCTCTGTACCTAAAAGGGTGGAACAGAAGGGTTCACATTTAAGATAACACTTTACGGGAATTTTTGGCCACCTGCAAGATGCTGTAAAATTACAGGATCACTGCGACTCACGTGTGACTGCAATATTTCCCTATGGCGGAAAAATTTGTGCAGCAATCACAAGAATCCTAATATGGTGACCAATGTAGGAAAGAACAAAAAGTTGCCGTTAAACCCGAGCCTTATTGGTGTTGGCTTTGTGACATTAATTGATAATGCTCTACAATAACTCTACGACCACAATATACAGTACAAAGAGGTAGGAAAATAAAAAATCTCACACCCTTTAAGGCTCTGCATGCTTCAATGCACAATGTAATACTGAACTTTTTTTAAGACGTAAGAATTCCCTAAATTTTTCCGGAACACTTACCTGTTCTCTCCCTGAAATAGTTTCTGTACAAAGTACTCTGTAGCCTTGAACAGGACCATTTGCATAGGCAGGGGGTTCCCATGAAATTAAAATCGAGGTAGGTGAAGTTGAGATCACTTGAAGATTTTCTACTGGTCCCGGAACTTGTACTGTAAAGAAAATACACAAATTCTAATAAATTCCTATAAAAATAATTTTTAGTCAGATTTCTTCATTCTAGAACAATCTAATACATAATATTTCGTATTTAAGCACTGTCAAATTGGAGATGTGAAATAAGTAAGGATGTAATAAAAAAAAAAAATCTGAATATATTGCCCTACAGGGCTTCTGATCCAAAAATGTCTGGAATGTTAAAGGATGTTATTAAATTCACCCAGCACATTAGTGGAGTTGTCTGGTTTAGAAAACCCATTTTCAAATACATCATTAGGAAATGCTGCGTTAATAGAGGGGCTTCCCATTCAGGACTCTCATCTATTACTACCAAAGTAAAGCGACTCCAAAGAGCAGCTCTCGTTCTGGAGGACTCAGCAAATCTTTGCATTACATAGATTACCTATTGATTTCAATGGAAATTGTGTATTGCCTAATTTCCCCTGTGGGGGCACTGCAGGGAACTTGAACCCTTGAGACTGGATTCTCCCACAGATCACAGCTAATCCCTGGGGGGGCCTGTTACCAGCTTATTGTTAAGGGGCCTTTCTAACAATAAATTAACTGTCCAATGCAAAAAAAACAACTTTAAGGATTATGTTTATATATTATATAAAATAAAGTAAAAGAAGCTGAATCTTCATATTTTTATGTATACAAATATATGTCTAAAATGTTTTATATAAAGTACCCTCTTTTTCACTAAATCCGATGGTGTGCTGCCTACTTTTTTGATCGCTGTTGATATTGAGAGTTTTGTTCTGCTCCCTGGGGCCTGCACCCACATTCTTTAACCGGTGCTGCTGGATCCTTTTTTGTTTCTGTATATTGAAGACCCGCCAGCCTGCACGGTAATACCATATTTTTTCGCTATTTTTCTATTTTTCTACACTTCATTTTTATTATGAATGGTACTGATGGTACTTTGTTGCCCGAAGTTTTTGCATATACGGAGGGGGATGTCGAGCGGATACTGCTGGGTCTCAGTGGTGATGTGGGCTATCTTACCACCCCCTCTTCTACTGATTTGAAGAGGAAATTGGAGAATGAGTCCAAAAGGGCTACTACACTACAATTACACATGTCGACTCTTGGAGAGTATTATAAACACCAAAGAATACCGAGAGGGATGCGGTCTAACCTCAGACCGAATCTATTTACGCAAAACGAGTTTTTTTGCAATCGCTTCAAACAAATTTCCAACAAGTTTGCCCTTGATATCATTTTATTGAATCTAGAATTTTTACAGCAAGAAATACGGACAGTTCAATATACTATTCAGGAGGTTGATGTTGTGTTGAAATCAGCTCTTGATAATCAGGAGTATGAGAAATTTTCTGAAAATTTGGCCCTACAAGTACAGAGGTTAAAAACCGAACAGGAGGAAATAAAAAGAAGGAAGTGGAACAGAGATTCGGATGACTATCAGAAGGGGAAGGTGTATAGCTGGCAGAGAGACGACTACAAGGATGGGACTGGATCCAAGGATAATCGGAGACGCAGGAGATCTTTTGCACCCAATAGAGTTGGGATGGATAATTCTTTTCCTTTTTTAGGGGAGACCCCGGACACTTCCTTACCGGCAGGAAGCGTACTAGGAGAGGGGGCAGAAGGCACGGTTGGCGGTCTAAACCAGAGAGTGAACAGGCCCAGACCACAGATGAGGAGAGGTCCAATGGAGCTGAGGAAACGATAATCATAAATATCTCCTCCAAGGTATTGACTGCTGCTCAATCTTCACTTCTGAATAAGGGTTTGTCGTTTTGTCCTGCTGCATGCACTGATTGGTTTTCTATTGAAAAAGATTTATTTCGTTTTTTTAGATCCATTAAATTAAAATGGTGGTTCTCTGAGAAGCTTTTTGATACACCAATCCAAAGCTCTGAATTGAATCTTAAATGTGTGGGTCTCTTTAAAGGGAGTAATTTCATGCCTCCTTCGAGTATACCAGCTATTGAGGCATTTAGTACTGCAGTTAGGAATGATATTGAAGCTATTAAAGTAGGTCCTAGCTCTGATAATAGACATGCACACCCCAATTTAACTACAGCGGAGTTTAAGGCACTTAATGAGCTCACTAAAGACATGAGTATTACAATCAAACCAGCTGATAAGGGTGGGGCGGTTGTTATTATGGATACTACTTTGTACGTAAGTGAGATACGGAGACAATTGAGTGATCCCACTGTATACAGGCGGATCTCATACGATCCCAAATTTGAGATCAGCAAAAAAATTAAGGTGGTACTGGACAAAGCTAAATTAGGAGGGATTATTGATGAGAATTTGAGTAATTATTTGATTATTGAACATCCTAGAACTCCGGTTCTATATACGCTTCCTAAAATCCACAAAACCCTTAATAATCCACCGGGTCGACCTATTGTGTCTGGTACTGATTCCATTTTTTGCCATGTGGCTATTTTTCTTGATAAGATTCTAAGACCCTATGCCATAGGGGCCGATTCATACATTAGGGATACCTCTGATTTTTTAAAGAAATTGCAGGAAGTCTCTATACCTAGTGATAGAAATATCATACTTGCGTCTTTTGATGTTATGAGCCTTTATACCGTCATTGATCATGTCAGGGGCCTGCAGGCCGTGGAAGATTTTTTGCAGCGGTCTGATCTCTCACCTGACTGTCGCATTTTTCTTTTACAACTGTTAGATATTATTCTGAGATGCAACTATTTTCTGTTTGGGGATGACTTCTTCCTACAACTGCGAGGTACTGCAATGGGGTCGAATATTGCCCCCACTTACGCCAACATCTATATGCGTTCTTTAGAAGAAACCTCCATCTATGTTTCCCATCACTTTAAACATGTTGTTAAGTGGTGGCGTTATATCGATGACATTTTCTTAATTTGGTCCGGAGACCACACGATGTTGACTGATTTTCACATCTTCTTAAACTCGATAGATGAGGGAGTAAAGTTTACACTGGTGCAGTCTGAATCAGAGATTCAATTTCTGGATGTATTGGTCAGGATCACAGGTGATCACTTCAGTACTGAATTGTTTGTCAAATCCACTGATTGTAATAATTTACTCCTTTTTTCTAGTAGTCATCCACGCAAAATGGTGGAAAGCTTACCTACTAGTCAGCTTATGCGCGTTAAAAGGGTGGTCAGTGACACAGACAGTTCTGACAGGACATTGGATTTGATGATGGATCGTTTTAAAAAACGTGGGTATCCGACGAGACTCCTGGACAAACATAGAGCCAGAGTAGACAAAATGGACAGAACGACACTTTTAGAATCGACAGATTCAGCAACAGAATTAGGTCGTATGCCTTTTGTTTCGACCTACACGGAAAGTAGCAAGGAGATTGCCAATGTGATCAGGCGACATTGGCCCATGTTGGGCAAATGTCTTCCCCGTGTCAGTGAATTTACCAAACCTCCACTCTTCTCATATCGCAGACCACCGTGTCTTAAAAATAGGTTAGTCAAAGCTGATATTGGCCCTATTAGAACCAAGAAACAAATGTTTCTGTCCAAACCAAGACTAGGATGCTATCCGTGCTTGTGCTGTGTCAATTGTAACCTTATGTGTAAGGGACAAACCTTTGAACATCCTGGCACAGGCAAACAATTCCAAATTAGACATTACTTAACATGTAACAGTGATTTTGTTATTTATGTATTGCAATGTCCGTGTAAACTTCTGTACGTGGGTGAGACCACTTTAGATTTAAAGACCAGACTCAACCAACATAGGTATACCATCAGGAAAAAGAGGTTGGATCTTCCTGTATCCAAACATTTTTCCGACCTTGGACATACCGAACAACAACTTAGATTTTCAATTCTAGATCGCATTCCACTACCTAGAAGGGGCGGTGACAGGACTAAACTCCTGAAACTAAGAGAACTTCAATGGATTGGGAAACTTGATACTTTAAAACCAAGGGGTTTAAATGTTGATTTTACGTTAGGTGGTCTGATGTAGACCCCCTACAGTGAGTCCCAGCGGAGGTATGTTTTGACCTCCTGTTCCGTATATTTGACAAGAATGTTTTATTGAATATATACTAACTCTATTTCTCTTTTTTTAGATGAAGATTCATCTTTTGGGATATCACTTATGTGGATCGGTTGGATTATTGCTTTACACCTTTTTTATGACTGGTTATTTTGGTGTTATGTTGTATGGTACTGTTTTATTAAATTTATGCAGTTTGGGTCCGAAGATGACTGGTGGTGATTATTGGCATATATGCTTCCATGTGACCATGGCCCGTCTTGGACACAAGTGCTCTCCGGTTTTGCTCTCTATACGCGTCCTATGCTGCTATTGGGGAGGTTTGGGATTGCACTACAGCGCATTTGTGTGTTTTCTACACGCACTTGTGACAGTGCCTTCCCTATATGTGAGTGACAGGGATCGGCGTGTTGCTGATCTATGTCCTCCTGCCCTCCGTTTAGCATGTTGTGGACGGTGTTTTCCCCCTACTGGATAAGAGCTTCTCTAAATGTCGGGGTCCATGATAACCGTGAACCTCTATGTCTACCACCTTAGTCTACTTTCGGTTTACCAATATCTGTTTGATCTGCAGGCATATCGCCTGCATAATCGCTTTTACCTCTTTATAGCCAGTACCTAAGATGGTGCCTATACACTCAGTTGCGCAGTGCGCATGCGCCCAGTATGTCACTCGTTTGGGTGACCCTTGCCCTCAGTCATATGTCCACGCATGCGCGGTTGCGCCTCGTGGACGCCGCTATGGCGGCTGTATGATCTAACATCCCCAGGTGATATCCCCTTGTTTTAACTTGTTTTGATTTCATGATTATATACACATGTGTTGATATTGTCACTATTTACACTTATTAGATGCATTAATGCGTTAGTGTATCCCTCAGCACTTTCTGTACTATTGTACTTTGTCTATATGTATATCGATACATCACCTCCATTGATTTGCTTACACTATACTTACATTTCTATACAGTATGTTTTGATTTGTATTTGATTACTGTTATTAATTGTTTCAATTGAGAACCTGTTTTATACCACTGCTGTTTCACTTGTCATTTGCTTGAGAAAGGCTCTAGTGGATAGAGCTGAAACGTCGCACTTAGGGTTAATAAAGTACCCTCTTTTTCACTAAATCCGATGGTGTGCTGCCTACTTTTTTGATCTCTGTTGATATTGAGAGTTTTGGTCTGCTCCCTGGGGCCTGCACCCACATTCTTTAACCGGTGCTGCTGGATCCTTGTTTGTTTCTGTATATATACATACATATATATGGATATGTATATATATATATATATATATATATATATATATATATATATATATATATTTATATATATTGAATTATTATTCTTTTTTAGAAATTTATTTAGGTATGTATTGCTTTTGCTTGTTTTTGTTTTTTTGTTATTTTTTTCCGGATGTTTGATGACCAACCTGCAAGATTATGAATTAGAAACATTTTTACAGTTAATTGGATTTTTGACACTTAAAGAAAAACAACACAACAATGGTAAGGCCAGAACCTGGAGTAAAGTAAAATTAATCATCTTCATGTAACTCATTTTTCTTAGTGGGCTACTACTGTCTATTCGGAGAACCTTATAAATGGGATCAACCTCTCAGCATTATAAAAGGGTTTAATATATAATGAAGATTTTTTTTTTCTCCCTAGGCAACAGATCTGTAGGTAATTGCTTTATCGTTGTGTTCCTTCCAATATCTGAGTCCACATATAACCAGGAATAGAATTACAGCCATTCAATGTGATATTCCCTGTAATATACGGAGCGAGATGTGCAGTAAATTCTACACTGATATCACCTCCAAGTTACAGGCATCATAGTTTATTAATGGGAAGGCAGAGATTTGCTGTAGGGACAAACTCTTGCACATGGTGAATGTATTTTACTATAACAGTTGGATGACTTCACATGAGCAAGAGATAGAATTCAAAAAACTTTTCCTTTGAAGAGTAATTTGTTTTAATGTAGCCACAAGGAAAACAAATAAAAAGTGAAAAGAAATATATTTACATAAAATAAAAATATTTGAACGAGAAGGCCTTATTAGCAATACAGCTAAAAATATGTTCCATTAAAAAAATATATATATATATATATTATTTAATTGTTTAATTTTATAAAATGTATTAGTGCTATAAAATAATAATAAAAACAATGATAATAATAATTACTATTGTTACTCATTATTTATTATTATTATTATTATTACCGTATATAATGAAAATATATAACAATATATTTTAATTTAATAAATAATTTGAAACTATTTTTTAATAATATTTTATTTTATTAACATATTATATATACAAAGCATCCTTAAAATTGGCATAAATTATTTGACGGGAGAAATAGTTCTCCATAAAAAAAACAATGGACATCATGACTGTATCCTGCTGGACCCCATTGAAAGTCAATGGGTTCCATTGGGCGCTGGTGGTAAAAAAATCTAAATCTAGATTTTATAAACAGATAGTTAAAGGAGTTGTCTGCTTTGGAGAACTTAATTGTGTCCCTCATCGATAAATAGATCAAATGGTGTCTTGCTAACCCTTAGGGCATGGCCAGACGTGGCGGAATTGCTCTGGAATTCCGCTGCGGCTAGTCCGCTGCAGAAATCCGCAGCGGACATTTTCTCCATTGCTTTCCACTGCTTTTTAGTTGGGTTCGTGCACATGTTGCAGAACACTCCGCTGCGGACCATAGGCTGCGGTGCGGAATTTGGTGTCCGCAGCATACAGTGGACTTGTTGCGGACTCATTGCGGAATTTCTCCATTGACTTTAATGGAGATTCAAAATTCTGCAATGAAATACGCAGATGTTATGGGTGCTGTGTAGCGTATTGCTTTTACGAACATGATATTTCTTCATTCTGGCTGGACCTATGTATTTCTAGGTCTACAGCCAGACTGAGGCCCCATGCACACTAACATACAAACGCCTGTAATCACGGGCCGTTATTACGGCACGGGCAGGCCCATAGAAGTCTATGGGGCTCCCGTAATTACGGGTGACTACATGTGTGCACCCGTAATTACGGGAGCGTTGCTAGGCGATGGCAGGAGATAGTCACTGTCCAGGGTGCTGAAAGAGTTAAATGATCGACAGTAACTGTTTCAGCACCCTGGACAGTGACTTCCGATCACAATATAGATCAACCTGTAAAAAAAAATAGAAGTTCCTACTTACCGAGAACTCCCTGCTTCTTCCTCCAGTCCGGCCTCCCGGGATGACGTTTCAGCCCATGTGACCGCTGCAGCCACTCACAGGCCAATCACAGGCTGCAGCGGTCACATGGACTGCCGCGTCATCTAGGGAGGTCGGGCTGGATGTCGAAAGAGGGACGCGTCACCAAGACAACGGCCGGGTAAGTATTAATTTGTTTTACTTTTACTAGGGAAAGGGCTGTCCCTTCTCTCTATCCTGCACTGTATACCTGAAGACGCAACGGCTATTCCGCATCAATTTCCTGCCCATTTTAAGCAGAGCCGCAACAGAATCTGCAACGCAGATTATGTGCGGCATTGATGCGGACAGTGGTGCAGAAACACGCCAAGTCTGGCCATGCCCTTAGCGATCACAAGTGATCTTTAGGGCACGTCCAGACGTTGCAGAATTTCTGTGGAATTCTGCTGCGGACAGTCTGCAGGGGAATTCTCCAGCGGTAGTTTTTTACAGTTGTTTCAATACATTTAAGTTAGTTCAGACGTTGCGGAAAACTCCGCTGCGGACCATAGGCTGCGGTGCGGAATTTTCCATCCGCAGCATGCACTGTCTGTTGCAGAGAAGAAGCGGAATTTCACTGCGTATTTCAGTCTTTGCAATGCAAAAACTGAAATCTGTGGCAAGTCCGCTGTGATATCCGCAACGTCTGAATTACCTGTCAAATATGCAAATGTTGGTGCAGATTTGTTGCGTAATTGCCCCAAATCTGCACCAACATTTGCAGCGGAAAAACTCTGCCACGTCTGGACATGCCCTTAGTAGACCCTAGTAGCAAATCTACATTTCTATCCTTTCTTTTTAGATATACTGTATGTGTGTGTGTGATATAAAATTAAAAATATAAGAAATCAGGGAATCACCATATTGACCAAACAGCGTGATTTATTACATCATATTTAGTCTATTGTACCCATATATATTTGGGATACTTCTTTTATCCCCCTATAATTTTTTAAACCTACATCAGGGTGGATCTAGGGTATATTAGGTAGGTTCGAGTGCGGGATCACCCTTATCAGGGCAGGTATTCCGCCGAGCAAGGCAGGGTAACGTAGACCTTGTTTCCACAGTGTAGATTTGCTGCAGATTTTACATGTCATTTTTAAGCCGAAACGAGGAAAAATATATAAAGGAAGGCCTTAAAGTTGCTCCTCTCCTGAATCCAAGTCTGGTTTTGTCTTAAAAAATGCATGCAAAATCTGCAGCAAATCTGCACTGTGTGAACAGGGCCTTAGAACAGGGATAGTTCCCAACATTGAGATTCCCTATTCCCCTGCCTTTACACATGAATTATATTCACTTGGGACTAGTGTTGTTTTTTTCTGCTTTTTTTAAGATTTAAGTGGTGGTCCCGTCTGTGAAAATGAAAAAATATAAGATATTTACTATTGTTTATATAGTTATTTATATATTTTTATATAGTTGAAATACAAAAATGCAATTAAAGTACTAGAATGGTGAGATATGTAAATCAGAACTGTTGTAATATAAATGATTTACTATTTTTCTAAATGTAGCCACTGTATGTGCGTGTCACCGCACCATGGAATCCATTTATCAAGACCAGGGAAAACTTGGGTGCTACCATACGTGATTTATGTAGCTATTAAGATCTGTATGACTATTGTTAAAGGAAACCACATTTATCATGTGTGAACCCAACAATACCAGGAAAACCTTTGCAGACTATAGCGCAGAAAATAAAATTTGTTTTATGTTATATGTAAAAAAAAAAAATATATATATATCCCTGTTTTCATTTACACTTTATCATGATATTTATGCAACATTTAGTCCTACAATATAGAAATGGAAAAAATGCATATTTTCCCAACGTTAAAGTATTGTTATATTACAATTAATTGTAAAAACTTTTTTTTTTAAACCTGCTTTTAGCTACTTTAAATTCTTAAAATTAATGGTGCACAAGATTGTGTACGTAACAAAACAATCAAGCTTTTTTTTTATTTTTTAGAGTTTTATAGATTTTTATTAATTTATGTTTATATTTTTTTAAACCTGATTTTAAATTCTCAAAATTAAAGAGGCACATTGTATAAAGTCTATATAGTGTGTCCATGTGTCTGTCTGAGTTCCTGTCTCTAGAAATCACAGACTATGCAGTTACTATATAGTGGTCTTTAATTTATAATGTATAGAAATTAGATGGGGGAAAAAAAAGATCCTGTGCCAGTGATTTAGCCCCGAACATGAAGGATTTCACTTGTCTTGTAATAATTTAGAAAATAGAGAAGGAAACTGATCTACTGATGAGCTGTATGAAAGATTCATGGATTGTAAGGGAATCCTATATTTCTGCTAATTAATTTACTGATTGAAACAAATGCAGATATTGCAGTAGCCATTAATTTACCAAACTCACACACTGTCCAAACGACTACTGAGCATTGATCTATAGCTCTGCTTTTACACATTTGTGGAAAAGTGTTTCTTGCATTTCAAAGCAAGTAAAAATATTGGAAAAAAAACTGTATCGGGGGAAAAGTGACTATAAACATAACAATAAATTATATTCTTGTACATAGGACGCAGCATTACAGTAGTTATATTCTTGTATATAGGAGCAGTATTATAGCAGTTATATTCTTGTACATAGGGGGCAGTATTATAGTAGTTATATTCTTCTACATAGGAGCAGTATTATAGTAGTTATATTCTTCTACATAGGAGGCAGTATTATAGTAGTTATATTCTTCTACATAGGAGCAGTATTATAGTAGTTATATTCTTATACATAGGGGGCAGTATTATAGTAGTTATATTCTTCAACATAGGAGCAGTATTATAGTAGTTATATTCTTCTACATAGGAGCAGTATTATAGTAGTTATAGTTTTGTACATAGGAGGAAGTATTATAGAACTTATATTCTTGTACATAGGAGGCAATATTGTAGTAGTTATATTCTTGTACATAGGAGGCAGTATTATAGTAGTTATATTCTTGTACATAGGGGTTAGTATTATAGTAGTTATATTCTTGTACATAGGAGGCAGTATTATAGTAGTTATATTCTTGTACATAAGGGCAGTATTAGTATTAGTATAGTAGTTATATTCTTGTACATAGGGGTTAGTATTATAGTAGTTATATTTTTGTACATAGGAGCAGTACTATATTCATGTACGTAGGGGGCTGTATTATAGTAGTTATATTCTTGTACATAGGGGCAGTATTATAGTAGTTATATTCTTGTACATAGGAGGCAGTATTATAGTAGTTATATTCTTGTACATAGAGGCAGTATTATAGTAGTTATATTTTTGTACATAGGCGGCAGTATTATAGTACATATATTCTTGTACATATGGGGTAGTTTTATAGTAGTTATATTCTTGTACATTGGGGCTGTATTATAGTAGTTATATTCTTGCACATAGGAGGCAGTATTATAGTAGTTACATTCTTGTACATAGGAGCAGTATAGTAGTTATATTCTTGTATATAGGGGCAGTATTATAGTAATTATATACTTGGACATAGGGGGCAGTATTATAGTAGTTATATTCTTGTACATAGGGGGCAGTATTATAGTAGTTATATTCTTGGACATAGGGAGCAGTATGATAGTAGTTATATTCTTGTACATTAGGGAAGTATTTTTTAATTATGTTTTTGTCTAATGCAGAGAAGTTTTATTATAAATATAATATGCAATTAAGAACACACCAGGCCCCAGCTCAAAAGTCTAATTTTGCTGATACTCTGCTTCTACTTCTGTATTGGGGTACATGTTTGGTGAGTAAGTTTCTAAACGTTACATTTTTACAATATATTTGCACCAATATGGATATAACCCCTTCTATAGTTTTTTTTTTTGTAAGTGATCACTACAGATCTCAATCCCTATTATCTCTGTATGTATTTATTAAATGATAATCTAGATGATATTTAACCACATTTTATACCATTACAGTCAAAACTTCACCGACCCCCAAAACCGAAGCAGTTAAATTCTAATAAATCAAATACCCGCTCACTCATGTATTTTGTTATTTTTCTTTCCTGAGCCGATAACCTTTTCAACACGCTCTTTACAAGTCTGTCCTATTGATTTCAGCAGAAAGCATCCCTCTGTTTTAAATGCAAACACAATTTCCACAACCTCTAAAAGTAAAAGCAATAGCTTTACAGTCAATTGCACATTTGTTTTTTTTTTTAGTATGAGCTAAAGCTGCAGTGGCAAGAGGTACGAGGTTCAATGTGCACAGAATTACATAACTGGTTTTTTCCTCATATATTTTGATCCTTCTCTACAGATGTAGTAGAGCTGAGTTTTTTTTTTATTTGGGCAAAATAGCAATGTGATATTTTTGGTGCATTATCTTGCTCCAGAACACAATTGATGCAGTACTAAAGAGCTCAATAACAAATTTATCTCTGCTACATCTGCACTGTACATCAAAATTCAATCGTCTCAGCTCCTCTTCCCATTGCAATATGAATCTCGCTTGTTGTTTAAGGTCTCCACATGCATTGTCATACTGCAAAAATATATCTTGCTCTGCCAAGGTGTCAGCTTGGTTCTTTTAATAAGACACAGGCAGTGAAGTGTGCCGAGGAATCTACAAGCAGGTGACCATGAGGTTCAGCATGATGAATCTTTTTGGTTGAGTTTAATGATCCTTGATTTCTTAAAGGGGCAATAAGCCAAAATACTATTTTATCTACATTGTCTGTGCAGTTGAATTCAATCTATTGTTCACTGTTATCGGCTATTTCAGGCTAGTGAGATGCTGACTGTAGCTTTGCTCAATCACTGCCCCTGTGGTCACTAGTTTTTTCTCCAGTGCAGAGAGTCCTCAGAGCCAGTGACATACATAAGTTTCGATTATATTATTACCTTTTTTTTTTTTTTACTTTGTAAGCTTTATATTTAATAGAGAAATTCCCATCCCATAAAGTGATGTCATATCGCTAGGATATGCCATCACTTTCTGATCGGTGGGAGTTCAACCTTTGGGACCCCCACCGATCCGGAGAATAAAGGGCTGCTCTGCTGGTTTAGTGCTGTGTCCCCTTCCCGTTTAGCACAGCCCCATTTACTTAAGTAAACAGCACTGGAGAATTTTATCAGACAGAAGCAATCTATCAGCGATCAGTGCTTAGAAATCCTGGATTGTCTTACTGAATCCTGGACACTACTAGGCCATTGGTTTGGGGAGTCAAGAGGTCCACACTGAGGACACTCTTGTTTTATTATATTACAATACATTAAGTGAAATGAATTTATATTCTATTATATTAATTCATCTATTATCATATTATATTACATTTTATATTATTTAATGTTGTATTATCTTGTATCAATACATTATATTATGCTGTATTGTTTTATTATATTTTGTATTTTACATCATATTACTGTATATTATATTATAAATATGCTGTATTATATTGTATAATTTTAAACACTTATATTATTATATATTATATTATATTGTATTTTATAAAATATCATGTCAAATTTTATATTATATTTAAAATATGTTGTATTATATTGTATAATTATATCTAGTTGTATTACTGTAGAGTATATTATATATTACTGCATATGATATAATGTATTATTTTGTATAATTATATTACTCTACATTATATTACATCTCATTATATTATAATACATCTCATTACATTATATTATATTACTTCTTACTTAAAGTATGCACTTATCAAAGAAATAATGCATTCTAAGTATACATCTTATTTCACAGTGTTATATTTTTTGCCGTCAAGCCATTAAAATCTCTAATCTTATGGCAGGAGATTATTTTTAATGCGTCTGATAAAGAGCAATTTACTGTACCCTATCTGCCTAGTGGATCAGTACGATACTTCTCCAATGATTGAGTCACAGTTTGTATTAGGTTTCTTTCATTTTTAGACTTTAAAAGATAAGGAGTTCATTAACTTCTTGGCAGATTCCGTCTACTCTGGAGATAAATAGGGAAAGACAAATAGATTTGCACATTAAATTATTGAGCAGAAGTTTGAGAATGAGTTCAATTAAGAATGAATCTGGTGTCTTATGAAGCTCAAGAAAATGAGATCTTTTGTCTTCAAGTTAACTGATGAATCCCATTCGATTATGTCACCGCAACACGAAGTAAAGCAAAGCATTTTACAGCAGCATTGGTTAATTACCATTAAGGCTATATGTTTCCGTTTGCATCACCATTGATTTCAAGGGTGACGGATCCGGTGCAAATGGTTTCCGTTTGTCTCCGTTGTGCAAGGGTTCCTTCGTTTTGACTAAATGAATAGCGCAGTCTACTGAACTGATATAAGATCCCTACTCTGTGCTGATGAGGCCCAAAAGGCCGAAACAGGTCTGTCCACATATAGTGTCTCTGGTTAGCTAATGCTTGAGTTGTCTTCTAAGACTCCTTCTAGACTGAGATACTGAGGGATTGGAAAATGCCTAATAGGGGGGTTAATTTACCTTATAATAGATCACTACTGTAGGATAATAGGTTGAAATTGATGGAGGGGTATGTGGATTTTAATCAATATAATTCAATGAGGAACATTGCTAAAGATCGACATAATTCACTTACAGTGGTTGCAAAACATGGCTGCATTCTTTTGGAAACAGCGCCACTGATGTCAATGGGTTGTGTGTGGTATTGCACCTCATCAAAGTCAATGGGGATGAGCTGCAATACCATAGCAATTGTAGAGAAGAATGGATCCAGCGCTGGTAATGATTTAAAAGGGAAAACGAAGTCCCATGTTTATTGGAAAAAGAGTAAAATAGGAGGGAGACGCAGTCCCAAGGTGTAAGTAGTCAGGACTTGAACCTGAGCCTACGCGTTTCGAACGCAGTCTGCGTTCTTAGTCATGGCAAATGAGTTGATAACCGTGTGTCTGAGATTTCCCTATATGCTAATCGATCAGCCGGTGAAGCCAATATGCAAATGTTAGTAATTGGTAGATACCTTTAATTAAGGAGTGGCTAATGAGTATGGTGTAAATAGATGTAAAACAAACCATTGCCATCATATATATATTACATATATATCATATATATATTGTTGGTGCAGTTTAGTATAAAAAATAAAGAATGTAAAAATAACTGCAGCACTGATGGTAGTGGAAGATGAACCCGTTTGTCATGAATAAGCGCATACAGGAAAGACTGAGACACACGGCCTTGTTGGTACTTGTGCATACATGAGAAGCAAACATAACATGTTGACAAATCGAAACATTAAAAGTGTGAGAATATATAAACAGATTTTACTCTTTTTCCAATAAACATGGGACTTCGTTTTCCCTTTTAAATCATTACCAGCGCTGGATCCATTCTTCTCTACAATTGCTGTCTTACACCGCGGGCCGTCGCGGGGATCCGATTGACGCTGCCAGGAGACGCACACCGGTGAGCTGGAGGTTCTCTCCCTTTCTATTTTCTGCAATACCATACACAGTCCATGGACAAGAGTGGCGATGTGTGCTGTGCTGTGCTGTGTCTATATAATGCCTTCTTTGACCCAACCAAAGCCTCATGCATATCATTTCATACTAGAATTGTGGGGGGATATTTTGTATGACACATAAAATGAAGCATCATAAAAGGTATTAGGGTCAGTTCACATGGCGTTTTTAGCCGCTGATTTTGACATGGAAACTGCATCGGAATCAGAGCCATGAAAAGCCCCGGCTTCACGAGACAAAAAACGGCATGTTATTTCTTTGAGCGATTTTCGTCTCTGAACTTCCGTTGAAATCAATTGGAGGCAGAAAAAAACCTATGGTGCTCATATGGATAGTTCTTTGCCATGATTTGTGACCGCAGTTTTTGCATTAGATTCGTACGGCTAAAAAAAACCATCACAAAAAACGCAGCAAAAAAATGCAGAAAAAAAACCCTAAAAAAACACTGGCATTTCAAAATCAGCCTCAAAATTCCTGAAGGAATTTTGAGGCAGATTTTTTCTGTCTGACAAAAAAACGCTGTGTGAACTGACCCTTAAAGGATTTCTACAGTATTAGAAAACAGGATCTGCTTTTTTTCCAGAAACAGAACCACTCTTGTCCATGGGTTATGTCTAGTATTGCAGTATTCAAGTAAATTGGGGCTGAGCTGCAATACCAAACGCAGCCCATGGAGAATAGTGGCGCTGTTTCTGGGAAAAATATAAAGCAGATCCTGTTTTCTAATCCTTGACCACCCATTTAAGGTGCCGTAAGTCATGGCCTATTTTATTTATGCTCCAGTAATAAGGTACATAATAGCTAAAGGACATCAGACATCCTTAACTTGTGCTCTGTCTATCTCAGCTTAATGTGAACTCGATCCACAGTGTATGCCAGCTCATTTATTACTCGGAGATTTTATTGAGTGTGACAGAGAAAAATAGAGATTTAATAAAGTTAGACATAAATTAGCCCATTGTTATTCTCCAGTTATGTAATGAAGTATAACCGCACATGATGCTTATTATTGACCTGCCGATGGTCATTTATTCTAATTATCTTTCATAAACAATCCACATTCACTAATCGATACTTTTAAAGAAACATGCACATAAAGACGAAGAGACATTATGGGTCGGAGACAAAGGTAGAACACAGTCTGATCACCAATTCTGTCATTTTGTATAGAGATATCTTCAGGGTATTGGCTGTAAGCGGCACAAAGTTAATAGTTGAACCAAGGCCCTAAGACATATGGTAGGTGGGGGCCTTGATACAGATTTTGTATTGGAGCCCAGGAGCTTCAAGTAACGCCTCTGAGTAAATTTATTTGCTTCTTTTTATTAGATATTGTCTATAAATGAACTAATGTTGCATCATTTAATTCCATGGCCCCTTTAAAATGCAGGGATTACATAAGGATTGTATTATGTGCCAAATAATGCATGAAATTTTGCATTATGGATTACAAGGGGATGGTTGGTACTTGTAAACCAGCTGATGGTTATTACAGATTTGTAGGATAAAGAGAACATTGATTTGTCCTTACTCTTGTAGTTCAGACAATTGTTCAAGGATAAATTGTCCATTAAAAAAATTGTCTTGCGTGTGGAAGGCTGAAAAAAACTGCTGCTGAATCACTGGAGTACCGGGAACTGGGCATAGTCTATACTGGTGGTCATCAGGTCATCCAGGAAGTAAATGGCATTGGGTTGGGTTTGACATGAAATATACCACTGAGACACTAGGGATAGTCATAGTCTAGACTCTATGTCATTTGGGCACCATTGACTGGACATGGTATGTACTATTAGGTTATCAGGGACATAGCAGAAGGTCATCCATCCAGATTTATTCAGATGGCCATACTGGAGTTTGGAAATAGCCTAATAGGGTCTGATTTGCCTTCCACTAGATCACTACTGTAGGATAATATGTTGAATTTGAAGGAGTGGTGTTTTTTTTTTTGTTTTTTTTTCAACGTTAATGGGTCATTTGGGACTAGAAACGGACTAGATTATTGAGTCATCAATGAATGGACAAAGAGGATCTTGTTTTTACACAAATGTGTGTTAAGAAGTAGGTTTACTGCCCATGGCAAGAAATAGGATCTAGCTGCCATTTTTGTTATTGGGCAGGTTAGAAAAACGAAGCTGGGATTTGGGATTTTTTTGTCTTTATTTTAGGTACAAAAAAATTAGGCAATTAGGTAAAGCGTGAACTACTTCACACCAGGGAGTATGTTCTACTAGGTTACCCGGTAAAAGGCACAAAAGAGTCTTGGGGCCATGTAAAAAAGAAATAAAAAATTGCAGAATTCTGAGAATTAAATGCTTAAAAAGTCAGAATTTGGACTTTTAGTTGAAGAGGTATACCGGACAAAAACATTTTTCACCTCGACTGTTTCCGTCACTCCCAAAGGGTTTGAATAAAATGACAGCCGTACCCTTGACCCCTTCTCCATTCAAACTCTTCCTCATTGCGTTCATAGGGGTCCCCTGTTCTAGCGATCAGTTGAGGTCCCCTGTTGGAGGTCCCTCAGTGTAGGACCCCCACAATTTAACATTTATCCCCTACCCAGTGGATACGTGATAAATGTTTTTGGCCAAAATACCCTTTAAGTCATAATTCTTAGATCTTTTACATGGCCCCAGGGATATTCCATGATAATCATAAATACTATCTTATAATATATTAATATTATATATCAGCTTGGAAATTTTGTGCTATGCATATTCCAAATGTTCCTTTTGGGGGTTTTTTTATTTATTTATTTTTAAAACCCATCCAATTAAAAAAAAAATGTCCAAACCTCTCCATTAACTCTTCCACTTCCACTTTAATGATATTATTTCCAAATTGCAATATGGCAGAACTGCTAATATAAAGCTGGTTGGTGCGGTATGATCTAAACACCTGATTCAAAATTTTCTTGAACCTCCGCCATCCCCCTGTAAAACGTCTCTGAATGGAAATGTATGAGAAGGAAACAGCTGGAAACCACTGGGATTCCAGGTGGCAGGAGAAAACAGGAGCAGCCTCCAAATCCTATTACACAAAGCAGCGGCCCCTCTCGCTGAATGATTATCCAGCCACATTAGCAATCCCTTTCTTCTTCATCACTGGAGTTGAAAAGACCCACAATGCATTGCTGCATATTCATCACACTGGCTGGTATTACTAGTAATGATGGACTTAACAGCTTTAGGTAATGTTATTGATCACAACATTGATCAGCCTATTGTCACCACCACAAAACACAAAGAGAGGCTGGTGATTAATATGGGGAGAGTGGAGATTACACAATGGCAGCAAAACAAAGAGACGCACATTGGGAAGGAGGGAAAGAAACACAATGAGGAGGATGTGCTCAGCACTCATAGTCTAAGAAGTGGCCTGGAACTTTTAAACAATGGGCAAATTCATCAAATTTGGGGCTGTAAGCGGACATTTGTGTATACGGGTCTAATCTATCTATCTAAACGGGAGCAGGGTAAAAGTATCTCCTATCACACGTGGCTCAAAGCTTGGTGGTGCTAAAAGTCTATCTATCTATCTATCTATCTATCTCATATCTATCTATCTATCTATCTATCTATCTATCATCTCATATATATCTATCTATCTATCTATCTATCTATCTATCAATTCAATTCAATTCAAAGAAGCTTTATTGGCAGGACCAAATACATATTAGCATTGCCAAAGCAAGTAAGAAGTAAGGGAATGAGGGATAGGGACTGAGGGCTTGGGGATAGGGACACATCTAGGGTCGGGGTTATACAAGTCCATGGCATATCATGTCTCTCTCAGTTTATGGCATGCAGTGACATATTGTGCCACTGTGCCCACTGTAGTTTTCCTCTTCACCCAGCAGGATGTAGAGTTTCTCTTCCTCTTCCATGGAGCTGAAGTCCGGTAAGAGATCAGAGAGTCTCCTGAAGTGAGTGTCCCTCACTGCTGAGTATTTGGAGCAGTGTAGCAGGAAGTGGGCCTCATCCTCCACGGCCTCCTGGTCGCACTGTTGGCACAGTCGGCTCTCCCTGGGCTTGTAGGTCTGTCTGTGGCGCCCGGATTCGATGAGCAGGTTGTGGGCGCTCAGTCTGTAGCGGCTCAGGATCTGTCTGTCTCTGGGGTTTGGCAGTTTCTCCAGATATGGCGCCAGTTTATATTCCCGCTGTAGACTCCGGTATATTGTCAGTTTCTGGGATGTCTTTATGGCGTTCCTCCAGTCACTGATATACTCCTCTTGGTTCTCGTTTATTGTCTTCTTGATTTCAGCTTTTGTGAGGCCGCGCTGAGTGACATTTTCTTCAGGCCGGGTCAGGGTGAGATGTTCTGGGGGGCCTGGTTTACCTGGGACCCCTTGGTGTAGCAGGGCTTTATGGTGATAGGAACTTTGCCTGCTGCTGTGTAGATGGGCCCAGAATGATAGCGCCCTCTTCTGGATTGTGAGGTGTAGTGGGAATCTGCCTAGTTCTGCCCGACAGGCACTATTTGTGGTGCTCCGATGGACTTGGAGAAGGTGTTTGCAGAATTCTAGGTGGAAGATTTCTGTTGGGCTGGAATCCCACCTTGACCAGTCTGGGTATGTGTCCGGACCCCAGACTTCACTGGCATACAGGAGGATTGGGGAGATGATGGAGTCAAAGATTTTCAGCCAGACCGTCACTGGTGGTTTGAGGTGATAGAGTTTTCTTCTGATGGCATAGAAGGTTTTGCACGCCTTGTCTTTCAGTATCTCTATGGCTTGTTTAAAGCTTCCTGATTGGTTGATTTCTAGGCCCAGGTAGGTGTACCTGTCGGTCGCTGTGATTGAGGCGTTATTTAGTGTGAAGGTCGGGTGCCTGGGGGATTTTGAGTTTTTCTTCTGGAACACCATGATGTTGGTTTTCTTTGCATTGATGGGTAGTGCCCACGTGGAGCTGAATTTTTCTAGGATTTGCAGGTTGTCTTGGAGACCTTTCAAGGTTGGTGATAGTAACAGAAGGTCATCTGCATACAACAGGAATTTCACCTGGGTGTCATGGAGGGCGAGACCTGGTGCTGAGGAGGATTCCAGAGCTGTGGCCAGTTCATTGATGTAGATGTTGAAGAGCGTTGGACTGAGGCTGCAGCCCTGTCTGACTCCTCGGCTCTGCTGGAAATCAGCCGTTCTTCTCCCGTTCACCTTCACGCTGCATCTGCTCTCTGTGTAGGAGCTTCTGATGACGTCATAGGTTTTACCTCCTATTCCGCTCTCCAGCAGTTTCAGGAATAGGCCCGGGTGCCACACTGAGTCAAAGGCCTTCTTAAAGTCCACAAAACAGGCGTAAATCTTCCCATGCTTTGTATTGTGGACGTGGCTCTTGATGAGGCTGCGCAGGGTGTAGATGTGGTCAGTGGTGCGGTGGTTTGGCATGAACCCAGCTTGGCTTTGGTGGAGGACATTGTGCTGGGTGAGGAAGCTGAGGATTCTCTTATTCAGGATGCTGTTGAACAGTTTCTCCAGGTTGCTATTGACACATATCCCTCGGTAGTTGGCCGGGTCGTACCTGTCCCCACTCTTGTGGATCGGTGTTATAAGGCCTTGGTTCCAGATTTGCGGGAAGTAGCCGGCACTCAGCACCATATTAAATAGTTTTACTATTGCGGCCTGTATTTCTGGCGGGCTGTGTTTTATCATTTCTGGTGAAATTCCGTCTAGGCCGCTGGATTTTTTACACCTTATGTGTTAGGGATCTGACAGGTACTTCATCTAGCTATACTCCTGGGATTAATCAATCCACACCTGAGGCCAGACCTGTTCGACTGACACCATCTCCCACCAACCAGGGTGGCAGGCTCAGGAGTGGGAGAGCCTATCGCGGCCTGGTCTGTCGGAGTTAGCTCCGCCCCCTGCCCTTTATTACCTGCCCTGTGCTCTCCCTCAGTGCTTGTAATTCTTTTGGATTCCTGGCCCCACTGCTGCTTGCTCCAGCCTGCTTCTGCCGTGCTTCTGCCTTGCTGCAGTTTCTTGACCTGCTTTGCTTTGCCCCTGGCTTGCTTCTGTCTCCGTGCCCGCTCGGGTGTACTCACTTCGTCCTGGTCCTGACTGTTCGTTCGCCGCCCCGTTTCCTCGTGGCGTTCCGTGGCTACTGCCCCTTCCCTTGCGTGTTCCCTGTTTGTCTTCCTGTGCACTTAGCCAGCGTAGGGACCGCCGCCCAGTTGTACCTCGTCGCCTAGGGCGGGTCGTTGCAAGTAGGCAGGGACAGGGCGGTGGGTAGATTAGGGCTCACTTCCCCTTCACCTCCTTCCTGCCATTACATAATTACAAGCCCTTACCTAGTCTACCATTTCTCCTACGCTGACGCTATCATGGACCCCCTTGAGACCCTGACCCAGCAGATGCAGGGACTCTCCCTACAGGTCCAGGCCCTGGCCCAAAGGGTCAATAAGGGTGACGCTGCTTTAGTAGTACCCCTCACCTCACCTCTAGAACCCGACCTCAAGCTACCTGACCGGTTTTCAGGGGACCGCAAGACGTTTCTCTCCTTCCGGGAGAGTTGCAGACTGTATTTCCGCCTAAAGCCCCACTCCTCAGGTTCCGAGAACCAGCGGGTGGGTATCATCATATCCCGACTCCAGGAAGGGCCCCAAGAGTGGGCCTTCTCCTTGGCTCCTGACGCCCCTGAACTTTCCTCTGTTGATCGTTTTTTCTCTGCCCTCGGACTCATTTACGACGAGACTGACAGGACTGCCTTAGCCGAGAGTCAGCTGGTGACCTTACGTCAGGGTAGGAGACCGGTTGAGGAATACTGTTCTGATTTTAGGAAGTGGTGCGTAGCTTCTCAGTGGAACGATCCGGCCCTAAGGTGCCAGTTTAGGTTAGGATTATCTGACGCCCTGAAGGATCTGCTGGTTAGCTACCCCTCGCCTGACTCCCTTGACCAGCTTATGGCCCTAGCAGTACGACTTGACCGACGTCTCAGGGAACGTCAGCTAGAACGCTTCAGTGTGCTCCCCTCTGACTTTTCTGCGATCCCCCCCGAGGTCCCGTCTCCTCGCCCCTCCACGGAGGACTCGGAGGTACCTATGCAACTCGGGGCCTCCATGTCCCCTCGACAACGTAGGGAGTTTCGCAGAATGAATGGGCTCTGCTTCTACTGTGGGGACGACAAGCATCTACTGAACACCTGTCCCAGGCGCAAGAATAAGAAGCCGGAAAACTTCCGCGCCTAAGTGATCATCGGGGAGGTCACTTGGGCGCACAGGTATTTCCCGTTAATGTGAAACGCAATAAAATTTTGCTTCCCTTTCAGGTCTCGTTTGCTGGCCGGTCTGCCACGGGCAGTGCTTTCGTGGATTCTGGCTCATCTGCTAATATCATGTCTGTGGAATTTGCTATGTCTCTAAAGATGCCTTGTATTGATTTACCTTATCCTATCCCTGTAGTAGGAATCGACTCAACCCCCCTTGCTAATGGTTATTTTACTCAGCATACTCCTGTTTTTGAACTCCTGGTTGGCTCCATGCATTTGGAGCAGTGCTCTGTACTGGTGATGCAGGGATTATCGTCTGATCTGGTTTTAGGCCTTCCCTGGTTGCAGTTGCATAATCCCACATTTGATTGGAATACTGGGGATCTCACCAAATGGGGTAATGAATGTCTTATGTCATGTCTTTCTGTTAACTCTATTTCTCCCCGGGAGGAGGTAAACACGCTTCCTGAGTTTGTTCAAGACTTCGCCGATGTGTTTTCTAAGGAGGCCTCCGAGGTGTTGCCCCCCCATAGAGATTACGATTGCGCTATCGATTTGGTGCCTGGTGCCAAGCTTCCTAAGGGTATGATATTTAATCTTTCATGTCCTGAACGTGAAGCGATGAGGGTGTATATCCAAGAATGCCTGGCCAAGGGTTTCATTCGCCCCTCGACTTCTCCTGTAGGTGCTGGCTTCTTCTTCGTGGGGAAGAAGGATGGTGGTCTTAGGCCGTGCATTGATTATCGTAACCTGAATAAGGTCACCGTAAGGAACCAGTACCCACTTCTTTTGATTCCGGATCTTTTTAATCAGGTTCAGGGAGCCCAATGGTTTTCTAAGTTCGATCTACGGGGGGCATATAACCTTATCCGCATCAAAGAGGGGAATGAGTGGAAAACTGCGTTCAACACACCCGAGGGTCATTTCGAATACCTGGTCATGCCCTTTGGGTTGTGTAATGCCCCTGCTGTCTTCCAGAATTTTATTAATGAAATCCTGAGAGAGTACCTGGGTAATTTTCTTGTTGTGTACCTTGATGACATACTGGTGTTTTCCAAGGACTGGTCCTCCCACGTGGAGCATGTCAGGAAGGTGCTCCAGGTCCTTCGGGAGAATAATCTGTTTGCTAAGACTGAAAAATGTGTCTTTGGGGTACAGGAGATACCATTTTTAGGGCAAATCCTCACTCCTCATGAATTCCGCATGGACCCTGCCAAGGTTCAAGCTGTGGCGGAATGGGTCCAACCTGCCTCCCTTAAGGCGTTACAGTGTTTTTTAGGGTTCGCCAACTATTACAGGAGATTTATTGCCAACTTCTCGGTCGTCGCTAAGCCTCTTACGGACCTTACCCGCAAGGGTGCCGATGTCCTCCATTGGCCCCCTGAGGCCGTCCAGGCCTTTGAGACTCTCAAGAAGTGCTTTATCTCGGCCCCCGTGCTGATTCAGCCCAACCAAGAGGAGCCATTTATTGTGGAGGTTGACGCTTCCGAGGTGGGAGTGGGGGCCGTCTTGTCCCAGGGTACCAGCTCCCTCACCCATCTCCGCCCCTGTGCTTACTTCTCTAGGAAGTTTTCGCCCACGGAGAGTAACTATGATATTGGCAACCGCGAACTTCTAGCCATTAAATGGGCTTTTGAGGAGTGGCGGCACTTCCTGGAGGGGGCCAGACACCAGGTAACGGTCCTTACGGATCACAAGAATCTGGTTTTCCTAGAATCGGCCCGGAGGCTTAATCCTAGACAAGCTCGGTGGGCACTATTCTTTACCAGATTTAATTTCTTGGTTACCTATAGGGCTGGGTCCAAGAATATTAAGGCTGACGCTCTGTCACGTAGTTTCATGGCCAATCCTCCTTCCGAGAAGGATCCTGCTTGTATTTTACCCCCTGGTATAATCGTCTCTGCCACGGATTCTGATTTAGCTTCTGATATCGCGGCTGATCAGGGTGCAGCTCCCGGGAACGTCCCTGGGGACAAACTGTTTGTTCCCCTGCAATACCGGCTGAGGGTACTCAGGGAAAACCATGACTCCGCTCTATCTGGTCATCCTGGCATCTTGGGCACCAAACACCTTATTACCAGAAACTATTGGTGGCCTGGGTTGCCTAAAGATGTTAGGGCTTACGTCGCCGCTTGTGAGGTTTGCGCTAGGTCCAAAACCCCTAGGTCCCGACCTGCGGGCCTACTACGTTCCTTGCCCATTCCCCAGAGACCTTGGACCCATATCTCCATGGATTTTATCACCGATTTGCCTCCATCTCAGGGCAAGTCGGTGGTGTGGGTGGTAGTCGACCGCTTCAGCAAGATGTGCCACTTTGTGCCCCTTAAGAAGCTACCTAACGCCAAGACGTTAGCTTCTTTGTTTGTGAAACACATCCTGCGTCTCCATGGGGCCCCAGTCAATATCGTTTCTGACAGAGGGGTACAATTTGTTTCCTTATTTAGGAGAGGACTTGGGTACCTGCCCGTGATGTTCACGCTGGGGTATTGATCAGGAGGTTCCACCTCCTCTTCCCCACTAAACCGGGTCCCCTTAGTAAGGGTCCGGTGGCCCCTCATAAAAGGGGGAGTACTGTTAGGGATCTGCCAGGTACTTCATCTAGCTATACTCCTGGGATTAATCAATCCACACCTGAGGCCAGACCTGTTCGACTGACACCATCTCCCACCAACCAGGGTGGCAGGCTCAGGAGTGGGAGAGCCTATCGCGGCCTGGTCTGTCGGAGTTAGCTCCGCCCCCTGCCCTTTATTACCTGCCCTGTGCTCTCCCTCAGTGCTTGTAATTCTTTTGGATTCCTGGCCCCACTGCTGCTTGCTCCAGCCTGCTTCTGCCGTGCTTCTGCCTTGCTGCAGTTTCTTGACCTGCTTTGCTTTGCCCCTGGCTTGCTTCTGTCTCCGTGCCCGCTCGGGTGTACTCACTTCGTCCTGGTCCTGACTGTTCGTTCGCCGCCCCGTTTCCTCGTGGCGTTCTGTGGCAACTAGCCCCTTCCCTTGCGTGTTCCCTGTTTGTCTTCCTGTGCACTTAGCCAGCGTAGGGACCGCCGCCCAGTTGTACCTCGTCGCCTAGGGCGGGTCGTTGCAAGTAGGCAGGGACAGGGCGGTGGGTAGATTAGGGCTCACTTCCCCTTCACCTCCTTCCTGCCATTACATAATGTCTGAGGTTTTCTCTGTTACTTCTTGTAGTGCTATTGGTGTATCCAGGGGGTTTTGAGAATCTTTAAGTGTTTCCTCCATCGCCTTCAATTTTGATATTACTTGTTTTTGTTCTTGGCTTTGTCCGTCTTTCGGGATATCTTTGTAGAGGTCCTTGAAATATTGGAGCCAGATGTTGCCATTTTGAATATGAAGGTTGTTTTTCTTGCAATTTTTGCCCATGTGTTTCCATAATTCCCAGAACGAGTTGTCATGGAGGGCATCTTGGAGTTGGGTAAGTTTGGTGGAGATGTGCCTTTGTTTTTTCTTTCGGACGATGGTCTTGTATTGCCTCTGTATGTTGCTGTAGGCCTCCTTCAGACCGGTGTTGTTTGGGTCTCGGTGCTTCTTATTTGAGGCATTTCTTAGGGTCTTCCGTACTTCTTTGCACTCACGGTCAAACCAACCGTTAGGATGTATTTCTTGTGGCCTCTTGTAGTCACATCTTTTCAGGTCAGACTTCTCTGCCATGGTATAAAATATATTATTGAGGTCATTTAAGGCCTGATTTACCCCTCCTGGGCTGGTCTCATACACCTTGTTGTAGAGGTTGTGAAGCATCTCCTGCACTTCTGGTCTGTTCATTGTCTCTTTATATTTTATAGTTGACGTTTTGGACCATTTATAAGATGGCGGCAGGTTGAAGAGGCCGGTTTGATGTGGTTTTTGTGCAGATGGTTTGGTTGTGGATTTGATGTATAGAAGTAATTGGTTGTGATCTGACAGGTGCGTTTGTGGAGTGACTATGGGTGCGCCAATGTTTGCGGGGTCCATGTCCGTGATGGCATAGTCTACTACACTGCTGCCTACATGGGAGTTTAGTGTATACCTTCCTAAAGAGTCTCCCTTGGTGCGGCCATTCAGTATGTGGAGTCCTAAGCTTCGACATAGATTCAATAGTTTTTTCCCGCTTTTGTTGACGGTGCTGTCATAGCTGTTTCTCTCTTTCTGTAGGGAGTTATGACAGTCGGCCTCTGTCTATCTATCTATCTATCTATCTATCTATTATCTATCATCTATCTATCTATGTTCATTGCAGTATAACTAAACATTTCCTTAAATTTAGTCTATTACTTACAATAACTATGCTCTATGTTTACAAAACAATATCCGTGTTTCTAGGAATATCATTAGGATTAGGCTGATACGAGAACAGGGGGTTTATTTAGTTATTTAGTTCTATCTACTTATAGAGTTGAATACTGTTTCCCTTAATAATCACTATTATTACACATTTACAAAGTGTCGACATGGCGGATGCCACATGGAGCCGCACAAATAATCTCTTGTGTGTGGGAATAGAAGAACATCAATGTAGATTATTGTAATGTCTAATACTTTTATCCAAAAAGCAAACTATTCAACATTTACATAGCAAAATAATATAAAAATTCTGTTTTTAATTATGACCGTCTTTTCACATTTTCGAGAAGGGGAAAATTGGAAATAAAGGATAATACTCCAGCTCTCTGTATGGGGTATAAAAAGATTAGGCACGTCTTTTATGTGCAGTGATTGAAGGCACAACGTATTGGTCTTTGGTAATATTATACATTATAGGGAGGGTGAGCTTAGGAAGATTTAATCTTTGGCGATGACAAAAAAGCTTCAATCCAAATTGTGAACGTCTTTCCGGAAGAAAAAAAAAAGGACCAGTTTAGAATTAACAATCTCTTAAAGAGATAAGAAGGTATTTATACTTGAAGGATTTTATTTCCACAAGCTTTATGTTTTAAAATGTCGAAATCTTATATGGGTTTTGGAACAAGTATATGGGATTGACTATTTTGGCTTTAGGAAAATGTCCGAATGGCTTTTTCCAGAAAAGGGCATATAGCTGTTACATTGATGACCTATTTCTAGGATAGGCCATTGACGTGTGATTGGTGGGGGTCCAACCCCTTCCACCGATTAGAAGAATGAGGGGGCAGTGGCGCTCAACTGATATATGATATAAATACTGCTCAAAGGCATTGCCTTAACCCAGTCCAAGTGTATTATCATCATGGTAGTGGGTAAGGGGCCTATGATCATTATTGCCCAGGGGCCCAGACCACTCTCCTGGAGAAGACCGCATATAAGTCGTTCATTAGTAAAACGTTTTTTAAGAAGGAATTCCAAACAAAGCACAAAATTTGCATTTATTAGTAAATCAGAACAAAATGTGGTAATCATGTTTATGTTACTTACCGAGATATTGTCATTTTTTTCTTTCATTGTGAAATTTTGTAACAGGGACAACAGGAAGTGCAGCCAAACTGGGCGTTTGCTTTGTGACCATTTTCTCAAAAAGTTACAGGCACGTTATACTCACCAGCAGCCATGACCACAAGACACTGAGAGCTTGCCGGCATCTCCCTCCTTGGAGATGCAAGCACACTCGATTGCTCTGCACCTCTGTCTCCACTAAGGTGTGTGCGCACTTATTCACGGTCTTAAAGGGCCAGCGCGCATATGAAATGTTCCCTACCCTGTCCCTTTTCACCCTGGACTATAAAAAGAGCTCTGCCCTTTATCTCCTTGCCTAAGCGTTGTTGTTGTCTTCCCATGTTAGTTCCCGTATCCTACTTCCTGTATCCTGTAACTATGTTTGTTCCTGAGCTGGTCTAGTGTTGGAGTCGTGTTGTTCCATCTGCCACGTCTATTGTCGTCTGCCACGCCAAGCATCATTTGTGCCACGAATCATTTGTGCCAAAGCGTCTGCTACATCTCGTATATCTGTATGGTCTCTCATACAGGTACTCTTGTACTGGGACTTTCCATTGACTGTTGTTTGACCAATCTGCTATGGCAGAGCAGCCTAGTGGGTCCACATGCCCCAGAATCTTGACATTTATCTTCAGTTTCTGAGAAGCGAGTCCAAAAGTGCCAGACAAAATAACTGCACTTCCTGTTATCACTTTCTCAAAATGGCCACCACTTCAAAAACAGAAAAATTACAATATCAAGTAAAAGACACATAATTACCAAACTTTGGCTGCTACCCTAACGTCGGATAATTTTTAGGTTGTGGTTGGAGATCATATTTAATATTCTTTTTAGCCCTTTGTGAGTTACCTTACATGGATAACAAGGGGTGACAACTCTAATGGCAGGAATGCCAATGCCTATAGAGGCTGTCACTTTCCACAGTCCCGGAATGGCAAGCAAATCTGAATTATAATATAAAGTTACCTTCATCTCCTCTTGTACTGCCTGCGTAAGAGTCAAAGTTGCCTTCTACTCATGGATCAGGACCCTCAAGGTTGAGCAAAGCTATAGGTTCCTCCCAGATAGGGGAGTGCAATGCAAACCTTATTGAAAATCTGAACTTTACTAGTCTACTATGTTCCACGGTAATAATTACAATTGATATTAATGTACTTACATTCAGGTTGTGTAGCCACTTTGACTTGCTGTGAACTCTCGCCGGGTCCCCATTCATTATAAGCTATGACACGGAAAGAGTAAGTCTCCTCTGGTTTCAGATTGCCCACTGTTAACTGCAAAGCCACAGGCTGAGACGTGTTTAATGCTCGTTCCCTGAATTAAAAAAAACATAATCAAGAGATTAGGTCAAGAGTCAAGACATAAAAATAGAAAAACAAGAAAATATTAATGATACCATGAAATTATATAACTGTGGCTTGTGATGGGTATGACAAGATGAATCTACTTTTTTATAGGGGGCATTTGGGACTATTGTGACATGGGCAGTGACCAATTACCAGGCCACCTGAGATAACCATGTGTCAGCTGTATATACCCATACGGTTGTTATTTTAAGTATGTATGCTGCTTATCTTGACTCAGGAAGTAAAGGCCCTATTACACCGGCCGATTCTGGCCAGTGCAACGAGTGCCGACTAACGAGGCAGCTCATTGATCGGCGCTCGTTTGCACCTGTCACAAGGTGCTATATATGGGGACGAGCGGTCGTTACTCCGATCACTCATCCCCATACATTATTATCATGTCGGCAGCGCGTCTCCCAGTTTACATAGGGAGATGTGCTGCCAACAACGATAATATTTTCGTTTTTTTAAACGATACGATCAGCAGATGAATGAAGCGTTTGCTCGTTCGTCTGCTGATCGCTGCCCTGTTTGCACAAGGCAATTATCTTCAACGAGTATTCTATGAACGCTTGTTTGCCCAATTATTGCCCAGTTTAAAAGTGCCTTAAAATAGACCTATCAATCTATTATTAACCTTCCACCTCCTTTCCGATGACAGAAACCCTTTATGCATACTAAAGTTGTCTCCAATGACTGTGAGTTGGCTGCCAAGACTTTTTGGACAGTTCCATTAGGCATGTATTTGTGCTATAGTAAATATGGAAATAAATAGGGCCCTAAACAAGAGGCTCTGTCACCAGATTAAAAATGCCCTATCTCTTACATCATTTTATCGGCGCTGGAATGTAGTTAACAGCAGTGTTTTTTATTTTGAGAAACAATCTTTTTTCAGCAAGTTATGACCTTTATTACATTTATGCAAATTTGTTTCTTAATGCCCAAGTGGGCGTTTTTTTAACTTTTAACCAAGTGGGAGTATTACAAAGAAGTGTATGACGCTGACCAATCAGCATCATACACTTCTCTCCATTACACCCAAGTTTGTTTCACTGAACAGCGTGATCTCGCGAGACCACGCTTTGACGTCACTTCCGCCGACAGGTCCTTGATCCCTGCATCTGAAGACTGAACATGGATCGTCTCCAGGCTTATGAGAAGTTACAGTCGGATCTGCAGCAGCAGCAGCAAAAGCGGAGGCAGCATCACACAGTGCAGGTAAGCATATAGAACTCCCTAGAGATGAAGGACCTGTGGGCGGAAGTGCCATCACACGAGATCACGCTGTTTAGTGAAACAAGCTTCGGTGTAATGGAGAGAAGTGTATGATGCTGATTGGTCAGCGTCATACACTTCTTTGTAATACGCCCACTTGGTTAAAAGTTAAAAAACGCCCACTTGGGCATTAAGAAACTAATTTGCATAAATGTAATAAAGGTCATAACTTGCTGAAAAAAGATTGTTTCTCAAAATAAAAAACACTGCTGTTAACTACATTCCAGCGCCGATAAAATGATGTAGGAAATCATTTTTAATCTGGTGACAGAGCTTTTTTTATACCACCCTACCACTACTTACTTTGTCTCACTTTAAAGTTTCATAGTTCTATTACTTGATGCATACAAGTATAGAATGGGCATTTTTTATTTTTTTAGGTCTGTAATAATTGTGCATGATCTAAATGAGGACCCATGCGGATCAGCAGATCAATGTGGGTATGGCAGATGAACTCTTCCCCAGTTCTTATCTCTAGGAAAACATCAGACCGAAATGGGTTATTAAATGCCACCAAGATAAATTTATGTAATATATGGTGGAGATGTATTTTGCTGTAAGACAAATTACTGCAGCAGGAGCTCTCCCCCCACTGCTCTGTCTGGAATAGGAGAGAGAGAATTCTAAGCACCATCCCTTGTCCAAGTTTTAGTGTTACTTTTATCAAGGGCATATATACTATAGAGGCTATTGAGCCTTTAAAGAGCAAAGGCCCAGCCCTGGTTTGTCCCATCTGCATCCTCTCCAGGGGGACTGAATTTTTTGCAATGGATGGGGAATTGGCCCAAGAGTCCTGGAAAGGATGTGAATGTAGAAACAAACAACAGGTTCTTCTGTCCTGGGAGGCCAAAGCTGGCACCATAATGGAAGCCTATTTTGATCTTTACAATGGAGCCTCATCTCTTCTAGGGTGCGTGCGCGCTCATTCCCGGTCTTAAAGGGTCAGCGCCCATGTGAAATGTTCCCTACCCAGTCCCTTTTCACCCTGGACTATAAAAAGAGCTCTGCCCTTCCTCTCCTTGCATAAGCGTTGTTGTTATCTTCCCATGTTAGTTCCCATGTTGTATTATGTTCCCAATGTTCCCGTATCCTGCTTCCTGTATCCTGTTACTATGTTTGTTCCTGAGCTGAAGTCTAGTGTTGGAGTCGTGTTGTTCCATTTGCCACGTCTATTGTCGTCTGCCATGCCAAGCATCATTTGTGCCACAAACCATTTGTGCCAAAGCACCTGCTACGTCTCGTGCCTGTATGGTCTCTCACTTACTTTTATCAAGGGCATATATACTATAGAGGTTATTGAGCCTTTAAAGAGCAAGGGCCCAGCCCTGGTTTGTCCCATCTGCATCCTCTCCAGAGGGACTACATTTTTTGCAACGGATGGGGAATTGCCCCAAGAGTCCTGGAAAGGATATGAAGACCGAAACAAGCAACAGGTTCTTCTGTCCTTGGTGGCCAAAGCTGGCACCATAATGGAAGCCTATTTTGATCTTTACAATGGAGCCTTATCTCTTCTAGGTGCATCACTGCCAGGGCATTGCCAGTCCGCCCCTAACAATGTGTTGCCCTCTACCCCAGAAGTCATCAAGGTGGACAAGATATGAGGATTAATGGATTTACCTTTTTCTTAACTTTAGATTTTCTTCTCTATTCTCTTTTTTACCATCCACTTACATTTCAAAACATATGTGCTCAGTTATTGAATGTGTCTTATCATGGGCTCATCTTAACAACATCTACTCAAGTGATTAAATAAGAAAGAGGAAGAAATAAGTATTGCGAATAAGAAAAGCCCCTGGGACACTCAGAAGTACTTGGAGGTATTTTTAGAATCTTCCGAGACGAGGATATATCTAAAGTTATATAAATAATGAGTGCAGACTCGACATTTTATATGTAAGACTCAAATGTAGCATTTGAGAAGAATGTTTTGACTGTCTAAACACGTGTTGATTGCGGATGTCTTACATTTACTATCATAAGTGACAGGAACGGATAGAAACCAATGTGTCAGCTCGAATTTGAAAGCTTCTATGCCTCAATTGAAGATGCTACATCACACTTTTCCATTTATTAGTTGTGATCTCTGTTAGGAAAAAAACCTCACATAACATGATCTCCCTAGTACGAAAATAAAAATTTTTGCAAGGTCTACAGAATTTTACTTCTCTTTGAATGCAATGGAGCTGGGGTTAAGAATCTTTCCAAAGCACCTAAATAAGTCAAAATGAAGAAAAAAATATATATTCCAAATGTTCAACTAAAATGCGATATTATTTTTCCACGTTCTTTTTTTCTCTGTTTCTAATTTTTGTTGTTTGATATTGTATCATTAAAGAGGTTGTCTCATGAAGATAACCTCTATTCAAAAGAAAGCCGGCACTGCTATAAGCTGATTTCTCTCACCTCTGGTGATCAGCTGTCATTTCCGGGGAAGCTTCGGCAAGCTAGTCACTGCCCAATGGCCATCTATGTAATGCAAGGATACACTGGGACCGCCAAGCTCAGGCACATAAAGGGTAGTCCTCCCCATTACATCCATATGCAATAATAGAGCATATGAACAGGAGTTGTCTTGATGGGACAAGCCCTTTAAAGAGGCTCTGTCACCAGATTCTCAAATCCCTATCTCCTATTGCATGTGATCAGCGCTGCAATGTAGAGAACAGTAAAGTTTTTGGTTTTTTTTAAAACGTTCATTTTTGGCCAAGTTATGAGCTATTTTATATATATGCAAATGAGGTTTGAAATGGGCAACTGGGCAGTTTTTTTCCGTTATATCCAACTGGGCGTGTAAGATTCAGAAGTGTCAGGCTGGATTTCATGTGTATTCATTATCAGGACACTTGATTAACGTTAATCTCTGTTTATGTGGCTGCACATCGCTGCTGTGTAAATGAATGGAGATGAGTGTATGATGGTGACTGGTCACTGATTGGTCAGCGTCATACACGTAAACACACCCAGTTAAAAACACAATACACGTCCAGTTGGACATAACGAAAAAAAAACGCCCAGTTGTCCATTTCAAACCTCATTTGCATATATATAAAATAGCTCATAACTTGGCCAAAAATGAACGTTTTTAAAAAAACAAAACGTTGCTGTTATCTGCATTGCCGATCACATACAATAGGAGATAGGGATTTGAGAATCTGGTGACAGAGCCTCTTTAAAGGATATATGCCATCTGGACAATCTCTTTCCATAAATAGGACCCACAGACTTGCTAATCGCAAAGTATCTGGCAACTGAAACCCCTTGGGTTCAGATGTAACCTCAGGGGGAAGCGGCAGGCAGATTATGTAATACATAGTGGTACTCCAGAGTGGGAGCACATTTGCAGCAGCTCTCTGTTCTGGTTCAAAGAGTGGGGTTCTGGTCAGGGAATCTCTCTATGACATCCATATGCCCTAAAAGGGCATATGGGTAGGGGTTTTCCAAGATTTGGACATAATAATATCAAGAGAATAATAATAAAATTATTCTAATATATTTACTGTTTAAATTCTCTGTCACTGCTCCTGGCCGGTTCTCATCGAACCTGCGTTCTACAGTGAACTTTGTCTTTAGTGAAGTAATGTCATGAGGATACATTGTACAATTGCTGCAATGTACAATGGTGTTTGGCCCCTAGTGTAGTAGCGTTCCACAAGAGTTACTGGACACCAAAACCTCATGACATTACGTGGCTTATTAGGAGAATTGGATCCCATGCTCCCACTAACGCAAACCATGACAGTTGGTGATGGTCATATCCAGTTGAAGAAGTAGTTAAAAATTCAACACAACTAATTCTTAGTTATATCTATTTCTAGAAAAGTTTGGTGGACATTATAGCTCCAATAGAGGTTGTCAACAATCTTCTATATGGCAGATCTGGACAGTTATGCAGTGATATCCATATGGATACATAATACTAGGCAGATTTCTTGTTTAGGACTCTAGGGAGGCATCCTGGGAGCAGCAATGGGGCCATATTGGTTTCTGCAATGGTTGACATGTTGGTTGTCACCCAAAATAAACATAGAAACCAAATGGTTAAACAGAAAGATTAACACAGACTCAAAGTCATTTACTTACATATGAATTAATTGTTAGGGGAAAACTATAAAAATGTTTAACTATTACTTATAACACTTCCCGATCTTCCATTTATTCATACAGATATATTTAAACTCTTCACTTCATGTTCGGTTCTGCCTTGGAAGAATAGGGGATATCACAATAACTAACGCACTACTGTGGAGATGTACATATAAACGCACAATGCACCAGCATGGGATCTGCCTACCCGCAGCTTAAGTCTATGCATCATGTTCTCGCTTATGCCAAGACTATAATTCATCCCATATGTAGTAAAAGGAGGTCCTGACGAAAATCACCTCTACTATAGAGACAGATTTAAGGCTGGGCCCTCGAAGGCTTCAAATGCAGAGTCTTTATTATACAGTTTACAAAGTGACTGTAGATCATCCCACAAAAGTGTGCAATGTAATCACCCCACTCCTGTACAACTACTAATGATCTTAACTTATGTCAAATGCCTAATTAGCTGCTTCAAGGTGGCACGGACCTGATAATGTTTCTGTCCGTGAACTGGTAGAAGCAGGACTACAAATCACTCTCTACCAGAATTAAATGTCACAGCTTCGTTGCCTCAATAGGTCTATTAATTTGTTAAACTACTACACATGTTGGGTCCCCTCCTTTATACAGCTGATCATGAAGGGTACGTGTATAATTGTATAAAGGAAAATCAGTAGTAAATATCATATATAAAAGTAAGAGGGCCCATCGAGATCCCCTTAGTGGTATTTGTGCACCCCCTGCTTGTTCACCCTCTGCTTGCTATTCCTTTAAAGGAGTGAAGAGCAGCATAACTATTATGCCCATTACATTAGGTAAAAGTCAGATGATATGGCCAATCTTGACCATTTCAGATGATCATCCACATCATTTTTTTTTTTTCTTGCTGAGATGGAAAAACCACCCAATGTTTGACGTAAAGGTGATTGATTATGTATGGATTTTTTTTGGTCCAAAACTATGTGTGTATGGTGTGATTGCCCAATAACGGAATCACTGTGGACAAGTGAATTCGTCATTCAGATATCCATTGTGTGTCAATGAATATGGCTGCCATTACATTACAAATGTAAGAACTGATATTTACAGATGATTTAAGAAAAACTAAAAAATTATTTGGGGAGTTAATAAGCAGGGTAGGTCGGTAAACAACAGACCGTGACAAGAGGACAATTTGCAGTGATGAGTTAAAGGAAAATTCCCATCTCAGACATTTATGGAATATCCACAAGATTTGTTATAAATATCTGATAGGTGCTGGTCGTACCTCTTCTGGCCCCCCATTATTTACCCCATCATTTATACCATAAATGTCTAATATCGAAAAACCACTTTAATTGGCATTATCACTGACAATCTCATCTGAATAATTAAATTGAGGCAGTTTATTGTCAGGAATATTTGAGAAGGAGAAAAAAAAGAAAAAAACAATAAAAAAAATAATCAAAACCAAATTTTTTAATATATAACCGTATGCTGAGTTAGCAGTTTTCTGATAATTTATTTACATTTTTATGTGTGACTTTATTATAAAAAAATTTTTTAGAATTTATTAATTCATTAAGTTTGTTTCTTTTTTTTACCTGGAAATGTAATTTTATATACATATATATATATATATATATATATATAAATTAAATTTCCAGGTAAGAAATAAACAAACTTAATAAAATAATTCATTCTAAAAATATAGAAAAGTGAACTAAAATAATAAAGTCACATAAGGATTAAAAAAAAAAAATTATCCTAAAACTTATAATTTTTAATTACATAGTTATTATATATTAATTATTATTATTTTTATTTATTTTTCACTTGCATGTAAATAATATACTGTACATGTGTAAGAAAAAATAAATACCAATTTAATTATATATAGGAAATATCTATATATACACACACACACACACACACACACACACAGTATATATATAGAGAATTTCACTAGAAAAACAATGGTGTGCTTGGTTTTAACGTTACTTTATTCTTTCATGAGTTATTTACAAGCTTATCTTTGTTTACAGCCATTGACAAGTCGCATTCCTGGATGAACAGTTTCCTGGAAAGTGGATTGGTCGTCGTGGGCCAGTTGAATGGCCCCCTAGGTCTCCCGATCTGACCCCCTTAGACTTTTATCTTTGGGGTCATCTGAAGGCAATTGTCTATGCTGTGAAGATACGAGATGTGCAGCAACTGAACCTACGGATACTGGAAGCCTATGCTAGCATTTCTTCTGCGGTGTTGCTATCAGTGTGTGAAGAGTGGGAGAAGAGGGTTGCATTGACAATCCAACACAATAGGCAGCACTTTGAACACATTTTATAAGTGGTCAGAAACGTGTAAATAACTCATGAAAGAATAAAGTAACGTTAAAACCAAGAACACCATTGTTTTTCTTGTGAAATTCTCGATAAGTTTGATGTGTCACATGACCCTCTTCCCATTGAAAAAACTAAATTTGGATACAAAATGGCCGACTTCAAAATGGCCACCATGGTCAACACCCAGCTTGAAAAGTTTCCCCCCTCCCATATACTAATGTGCCACAAACAGGAAGTTAATATCACCAACCATTCCCATTTTATTTAGGTGTATCCATATAAATGTCCCACCCTTTGTGTATATATATATGTGTATATTATTTTTTTCTAAGAATATCTGAATTACAAGAGCTAGAAGTAGAATCGAAGTCAACTGTGTAATGGTTAATGTCTTTCATCTTCTGCACATACAGAAATAATAGCTGTTCCTTAGCATCTCTGCATATTTGCTAGATTAATTTAGTGTTAGACATAAAAGGGTTGACCCGTAATTTTTCAAGCTGACATCAGTTTAAGCCATGCAAACCAACATAATGCATGCACCCAATAATACATTGTAGCATTACCATATTGTTCATTGTCGGCACAATGAATAATTAATATTTTTGGCCTGCTTAACTGCTTATGTCAAGTAAAGCTCTATTAACTGATTATATAAATGGTTTAATGCATGGAATAGAAAAATGTCAATGGAGTTTACGTGTTCTATACTGGATATAAACTTCTTGACACGTATTTATTGAAGGGTAAAACTAAATGGGGTGATATAAAATATTCTGATCACGGATGACAACAACTTTCAGCAACAACAATTTATAATAAGTGATTAACAATCGGCTTGTCGAGCATTTTGTATTGTATGTTAATTCTGTATTCCTATTTAACGAGCTTTGGTCTATGTGCTTCATATCTTATTGTAATTGCTCTTCAACTTCAAAGTATTTAAAGGCTTTGTCTGGTTTAGAAAGACCCTATTAGGGTATTATGAGTTAATACAGGGGTCCCACATTCAAAGAGTGTCTCTCTTTCTGGAGGACCTAGCAGTCCATGCATTAAACAGATTCCATTAATTTCAATGGACACTGTGCAGTTCTTCTTTTTACCTGTGGCGGTGCTGCAGGGGAATTGAACACTTGCTACCAGTTTCCTCCAGCAGTGGAACGATCATGTGATCAGCTGATTTTTGGAAGACCTTTAGGCCATTTAGACCTTGTCATTGTAAAAATAAAGAATCAGAGCAAGTTACTCCTCTGACCAAGTGCAATATTCTCCACACATTACCTAATAACCTAGGGGATATACAGATATATATGGCATTTGGAACAATTTACATACTGTGATACCACTATGTGTTAATGCATGGGGCTGCAAATTAAACTACTCTAACATCATAGTCCCAAAGAATTCATTTACATTACCTCTGCTGCATCTATCTTACCCACACACTTCCCTTACAGGAGAAAAGTAGTATTACATAAAGCCCATTCAACTACTTAGCAGATCTTCACTCTGTCTAATAGAGGGGTTACTGAGCAGAGGACCCTATTCTGTATGGTATATGTACCCTTATAGGGCAATGGACACAGGGGCTGTCATGACAGTTATGGGGCACCATGAAAATCTTTGCCAACCCTGTCCATGGGCTGTGTCTGGTATTGCAGTTTACAAGTGAATAGAGCTGAGCTGCAATACCTTATACAGCCATGGAGAAGAGTGGCACTGTTTTTTTGGGGGAAAAAATTTGAGCTTTTTTTTTTTTAAATCCTGGGCATGTTTCCTGTGTGTTTGTAGTTATAAGATATCTATGCTGCCAAGATAAAAAAGGGAATAAGACTAAAAAAAGTTTATCTGAACTCCGGTAACCTTGGAAATGTCATAACAACCCAGTTTTCAGACAATTCGAAGCCTGATTAAACAAAAAAACAAAAAAAAAACAGTCATTAATTTCATAGTCAGGTTTAGTTGTGTCTACTTAAAATAAATAAGATTGTCAGGCTTTCTAAATCCAAGGTGCTTTAACCTTACAAGATGTGTTCTTTCTCCGAGAAGCTAATGACAATTCTAGAAAACTGAAAAGAAACAATGTATCTGTCTTGGGTTCTGGTGTTTTTCTCTCTATTGTTTTATCCTGCAGATAAATATAATTAAAATTCTTCAATTATGTCACCTATAGATAAAGACACAAGGCTCAGAGTATAATGACTGAAGGTATGAGCCTGTAGAATTATAATATACACCTACTGTCATATACTTTATCATGATATTAGTCATTAACTTATCTCTACAATTTTTATCTAGATATGTATAATTATGTATGTAAAAACATTGCTTTAATTATCTTGTATTAATCCTGAGTTACAGCATGTCTGATACGCCATTCACCTCCAGAGCTGTATTCAAAATACAGCATTACCTAAGAAACGCATCTCTGTGCTGCCCTCTGCTGGTTATTTGTCTACACAGATCATTCATGACCTAATGTGCCCTGATGTGGTGAATTGTTGGATTAGTAGTATTTACTCTACACTGTACAATTGTATGATATATACAGAAAATCATGCCTCCCTTCAGGCAGGGCGATCAAGATGCAGTGAATTATAGGATCTCAAAAAAATCTGTTTGTCAGCACATGACAGATATGGTCAGTACACAGTACTCAATACAGTTCTTGAAAGTACTGGATAGGAAGAAATTATATAACTCAATATGAGCACAAAGCTAATTTAAAGGGTATATAGACTTTTTTCAATAATATTTTATTGCTGCAGCACACACAAAATAAAATAAAAAAATAAACTTTGCATTTAATCTCGATTAAATATTTCTTACCGTTTTATGTATACAGCTCCCAAGCATATCTACTCAATGTGTCTCCATGATTACAGACTAAAAACAAACTCTTATGTAACCCTATTACTCCATCTTCTCTTCTTGCTAGCCTATATACAACAGAAGTAGGGGCAAAGAGAAAAGACCTAACACATAACTGCAGGATCAGACTACATAGAGCGTGTTTGTAGTCTGTAACCATTGAGATACAAAGGTCTGCATAGGAGCTGTATGCACAAGACGGTAGGTTATTTTTTTTTTAATACAGACTATTTGCAAAGTTGCTTCACTTTTTATTGTAGATGTATCTGAATGAACAAATTGGTACAACCCATCCAGCATGTAACTTTGTATTCCTTATTTATAGGAGCCCGGTATGAAAGATGCTGACTCATTTTATAACGTTCTATCTGCAAATATTTGACAAGCAAAACTAATTGCTAGAGGCTGTAATAAAACTACAAACTAATTAACACTTTTTTTCTTTCAAGATTAGAAAATTCTCTAGGCGTCTACAATGACCGAACATTAGAAACATTTTCCTTTTTAAAAAAATACAACAATGATTATCAGCTTAGAACAGTTTTACTATTTCCATAATACATTATCCTGGCACTCCAAGAAAGTTATTAGAAAAACCAAATACTTCAAAATTATAAAAGGGTACGTATAGTTTTGCAGTCTTTTTTTTTATTATTGCTCTGATGCATCTAAAATGGAAAACTAAGCAACTTAGTCTTAATTAAAAATCGCCTACCATTTTGTGTCTACAGCTCTCATGCAGACCAATGTGTTTCCATGGTTACAGACTACAATCACACTGTGTAGTCTGATCCTGCAATCATACTTTCTTATGTCTGCCTCCTAGTTATTGCTAATATACATTCATAGGTAAGCTAAAGGATGGAAGGCACTATGATTGCAAGATCAGACTACACAGGGTTTAGTTATAGCCTCACTATGGAGGCATATAGGTCTGCATAACAGCTGTATACACTGCAGGTGAAAATGTTGAATCAAGTCTATTTGCAAAGTTGTTTCATTTTTCCTTTTAGAAACATTGAAACAATAAAACAAAAGTTGTAAAAGTGTCCATACCCTCTAAAGGTAACCTTTCACTAGAACATACATGTGCAGCTGAGTGCACCATGTAATAGGCACTGCTGCACAGACCTTGTGTCATTTTAAACTATGTTTCTAGCCTCCACAGTTTTTTTTGATATGGGTGCCGTTCTATTTGGCGTCCGATATGTATATTACCCTCTGTACTGTCAATGGCGCTTCTCTTTTCTTGGGTGGTGTGATACTTAGCGCTCTGACACTGTCCAATCAGCTATGGACAGTGTCAGAGCGGCTTGTGCTGTGTGATCTCTCTCGCGACATCACACAGTCTTTCCCTCACTGTGTGACAAGATCTGGAGAGAGAAGGAGAGCGAGCGCACAGCTCCGACGTCGTCGCTTCGGAACAGAATAGGAGAAGGCGAATTCACATTCACATTCTTCCTCTCCTCTTCTACTCTGCACGCTCTCCTCTCTCCAGCTCTTGTCAGACAGTCTTTAGAAATGACCCGCAAAAAATAGGGCATGTCTTACTTTTTTAATTTGCGGAACGTGCTCCTATACTTTATAATGGGAGCATGGCCCAAAAATGCGGATGACAGTCCGCGGCCGTCCGTGCCAGTGATCACAGCCGTGTACATGAGGCCTAACAATGTAATCACTACCGTAGACTTTAATCCCAATGCTTTCTGGTAAAGATATTGCAACTAATAAAGTATCAAGAAGTAGACTTCCTGGCTAGGCTAAGAAGACCCTGATTTTCCCATGTAGAAGCATGGAGTTGGAAATGTACTAGAGTTGAGTGTTGAACTGATATAATGCCTATGGGTAGAGAATAGAGACATCAAACACATATATAGAAAGAGAAAAGAGACATAAAACATCACATAGAGAGTTAATGTAGGTTAAATAAGACGTACCTGTGAGCCCCGTCTTTGGAGAAGTAGACCGTGTAGGTCTGAATGTTCCCTCTGGTGTCTACTGGTGGCCTCCAGCTGAGACGTACAAAGCGACTAGAAACCAAAACAGGGACCACATCTCGAGGAGCAGAGGGAAGGATACTGGAGCTAGGAACAGCTGTAGGGTAATGGGAGGATTCAGTCAGAGAACCGGGAGATACAAGGGTGAGGGTTACAGCAGGAAAATGTGTGGGGATAAAAACTACTTTATTTATAAAACGTGGGACCAAGCAAACATGGACCAGGAATAAATGTTGATTAAAAGTTGTGATAAACAAGCAAGTCTAAATGTAACGTAAATCATCAATATACTAGATACATACATTCAATCCCTTTCAAGATCTCCACTTTCTATCAATAGATTAGAATCTCCATACAGATAGATTCAATTCTCACAGCTTTAGTTTGTTACAATGTATCAGTTTAGGGCATGATAGATTTAGGCATTATGAGGAATGCCTAGATTCATACATTATAGCAAACCTTCAGCTGTGTGAATGAATAATACTAGGCCAGAAGGTCTTTTCAGTTGCTAAATCTACACAACGGTTGTTTTTCATTGACTGATAGTAAGAAAAGATCCTGAAATGGTGTGCATTTGAAAGACAAAGCGTGTTAGAAAGTTTCATGTTTTCCTTGTACAAAATAAGATTGGACATTTTTTTTAAACATCATGGCCCAAAGATGGTAACGACAATGGGTTACCCACCCACCCCCCTTCCGGGTCTAGTCGTTCAGAGTGGGAGTTACTCTTAGCAGCTTCTCTCCACTCTGGCTAACAGAGGTGTACAGAGTTCCCACTGTATGATGTCTATATACCCTACATCCTAATAGGACAAACAGTGTTGGATTCCATGGGCCCACCAAATAAAAAGGCTTTGAGGGCTCACCGCAAATTTGCAAAGAGTCCTCATTTTTGTGGGACATTTATGCAAATCAGAACACACAAGTTGCTGGGTTTATACAAATTCGCCTTAAAGAGACATTTGTGTTCATTTTGGGGGTGTCCCTGTGTGAAACTGAATGTTGGTTTTAATTGTTGTTATATATGAACCTCTGTCTTCATTCATACAGAACATGTGCATGTTCACTTTTAATCACATCGTAATTTTTGTTGTTTTCATTGAACACACAGGACAGATCATCAATAAGATCTAATAGGTTATTTGTGATCATCCCATAAGACATAGACCCTAGAGGCAAGTGATTGGCCCAAAGTCAGCTCCAAATAGGGCTGTCTTCTGGTGGCCCATTGGAGCCCATTATGTGTCCAAGCCTGGGGCCCACTGGAGGCCAGTTGACCCTGAGGGCATTTGGCAAGGGGGCTGTCAGGGTAGGATAACCCTTCTAACCTAATTTATATACCTTTACTTTATTTATTAACATTTTTATCACTATGTAAAATGTTTCCTGGCATCGTGGGCACTTTCACTGGCGAGTGCTAATACGTGCCATGCACAGATGAATTATGACTTCAGCGTCAGCTAAACACAAGTCCTTCTTATGCCTCATAGAAAATTAATCTCCAAACATTTTGAATTGCTACGTCTCAAACTATTTCAGAAAGCTCCTGCCAAGATTCCCGTGAATCTGCTCCTCCGCTGCCACAGAGCACATGTCCCATTCTACAAAGCCGGTACTTACCATTTTACTAGTGAATGAGCCTTTATCATCCCTAATAATAGTTTCCCTTTAAAGAAAATTGCAGCAATAAACACCAGATAATAACAGCTCTCTATTTTTAGTGACTTCCATAGTAGAGTTGAGGGCAAAACATGACAGGTTTAAACAGGGCTACTATAATATTGATTCATGGGCCATCCGTGAGACATAAAGTCGAGTCCAAAATTCTGTCCCTAATTTTTTTTTTGTCACACATTGTCTGGTTTTATTTACATGGATTGTTTTCATGGAGATCCACCAGAAGACAACCCTGAATTACCTTTTTTAGGTCAGGAGAGCCAATCAAAAATCAGCTTTTATGAGGATGAGAGTCAAGACTGGTTAGATTGACCAATGATTGGGTGATATCATTGGCGTAAGTACCAGGGTTGCAGGCCTGACAGCTAAAATGGGGTCCAGAAGGTGAAGGGACTGAACCCACTTTTATTGAAAGCCCGAGCCGTACTTTCTCTCACCGAAGTGCATAAAAAGTGCAGAGGTGCCTCACAAAAAGTGCACAAGGATGCGGTCTATGCAGCCCTTCTCTTAGAAGAGAGAGGCCCCGCATAACCATTCCCCAACACTCCAAACCATAGGCTTAGAGGATCGAGGCCCCCCCTCGCCAAAGCTTGGGGAGACCCAAACACACTCCTAGGCTTCTACCTGGGCTGCCACCCCAGTGTCCACCTAGGAGCCCGCATCAAGGTTGCACCTCCCCTCTGAAGAAGGGAGGCCGGGTTGCAGGGGAAAACGGAACCAGATGGCCACACATTTTCCCCCTAGACCTCAGGAGGGTCCCAAAAGGGCACCACATCCCAAAATCCTTGTGACAAACGTGACAAAACACAGTGAAAAAAACAAAATTAAATAAGTGGATGTGTGCTGTGATACAGCCTGGACATTCGCCAGGTATAAAAATTCTTCATTTCCCAGCCAGAAGGCCGGGAGAATAAAGGTGTGTGCTCAGAAGTGTGAAAGGAGTGCGTGCAAGTGTGCCTTCACTCAGTGGGATCCCACTCCCAGTGAGTTAGGGCACCCCAGGGTCACCAGCCCTGGGGCACATAGCAACTCGGGCTTCCAAATTACCCGACCTCCTGATCTCGATCCTGCGGTCACCTGGTCACCTACAAATGGTACCTTTAAACCAAATGCGTACACCAGAGCGATGACCATTGTGGTTCCCTGCCCTCACCTCGGCTTTTTGTCATTCCTCTATGATGGTCCTGTCTTCCACCGGCAGGGATGATTATTAACCTCAGCTTGAGCAGGTACTACACTTGATCTTAGCCAAAAGGCTGAGAAGGGACTGAACCCACTATTACTCATCAGAGATACAGGGATGTTAAATAGTTATTACGCTTCCAGCAATTAAGGTTCAGTAGGAGTACTAGTGGACCTTGGAAGGTGCTGATTCTTCTTGTGGAGATCCAGCGGGTAGGGCAATGCTCCCTGGGAAATGTATGCCAAATAGCTCTCCGCCAGAAACAATGAAAACAATCTCTCTAGTACCACCTATAGGTTACTACCCTGTCAATTTCAGACCCGTTATAGACATTGACTTACAGGGTAGCTACCTATAGTTGGCACTAGAAAGAAAGTTGTTGTTTTTTTCCTTCTGGAGCAGTAGCAGTGGTGAATAGTTACACAATTTTCTAATAAACTGTGTCAATTTCTCATGGTATCTTTTGGTTGCAGTCATTTAAAATAAGAACCTCATTATTTGTGTCCATTGGATGAAAATCAGTTCTGGTACTGTGATGATCACATACAGAAGGTGTAAGACTCGGTACAACAGAGTGCTGTAACTGAAACGTGCCATGCACCTGTGGGATTGATACATGACTGGAACAGATTTTTATCCACTGGAATTAAACAGTAAAGGTTCCTATTCAATAAATGCAAGCAGAGATTTTGAAAGCCAGCAGGCACTGATACAGAAAGTCTATTGGAAACATATCTAACTTTTCATTACACCCAGAATAACATTTATTTTCTGAAACGAGGCTATCCCTTTAATTAGGCGTGGACACCAACATGTGCTCATGTGCCAGAACAGTATATGGGCTCCTTGATTTCCATCTGCTAATTTAATAAAAGTGGGCTGTTAGTCTAATGCCCCTATTAAACCGGCCGATTTTGGCCGATGCAGCAAGCGCCGATCAATGAGACATCGTTGATCGGCGCTCGTTTGCTCCTGTCACATGGAGATATGGGTGGGGACAAGCGGTCGTTACTCCGATCACTCGTTCCTATCCGTTAGTATCATGTCGGCAGCGCGTCTCCCTGTTTACACGGGGAGATGTGCTGCCAACAACAACTATATTTTACTTTTTTTAAAACGATACGATCAGCAGATGATCGAGCGTTTTCTCATTCATCTGCTGATCGCTGTCCTGTTTACACAGGGCACTTCTCGGCAACGAGAGTTCTATGAACGCTTGTCTGCCCGATAATCACCCAGTGTAAAACCCCCTTTAGGCAACCACCCAATTCATGACTCTCCAGAGAATCCCTCATCGATGTGCCAATCCACCAGTAATTGTATGACATAAATGAGAATTTATGTAGTCCCTTACATATTATAGACAGTAGGAAAAGCTATTAGGTAGGTGTGGGGCCCTTTGCCCTGCAGGGCCCCTGTGTAGCTGCAGAGGTTCCCCTGCCTTTAATGATCTCTGAGGATGATGGAGTGACCATAGAAGAGAAGTAAAATGGAGGAAAAGACACAGGAAACAGAGGGGAGACAATGATAATCATAACTAGAGATGAGTGAATTTCCTAAAATTAGTTTCAGGTCTGATTCGACCAAACTAGCCACCGATTCGACTTGGTCCAAATAAATTTGCTGAAAAACGCAAGTGCTCTGAATGCCCTGAAAACTTGTGTCTGACTCTCTGATGTTTTCTGGGACAATATCCGAATAGTAGCATTTTCTGGTTGGGCTTTTTATAGTGGGAATGAGTCACCCACTTATACCCCTCATGATTGGCTGTGCTAGAGGGAGGGATAACGACAGTGCATTCCAATTGTTGTATTAGGGCCCTGCGGTTACTCATTAGAGTATTGGTTAATATATGCTAACTAGGCTAAATAAGGCAAGAATGAAGCTGGCTATACATATTAGACATAGGTCATCCAAACCGGACGATTTCGGCAGCATTGGCCAACTATCCAATATGTATGGGGGACTCCCGACTCTCCCCGATGACAAAATCCCATAGTAAAGAGAATAATTGGAAGAATGATATGACACAAAGTGATGAACCAGGTGAAAACATGTCAATATAATACAGGGACCTCTTATCTGTGGCTTTTGTGAATGTACTCAGACTTTCAGGACATGTTTGGATTACTAATTTTACAATAGCTGGATATCATTGATGTAGAATATAGACATCAGATTCACTCTTATTGTTGACACTACTATCATTAGTTGTGGTGCATTAATAGGATTCAATCCTTAGTAAAAATTATCCACATGACAAGTTGATTCAGTATATATGTCAGGGTATACAGTAGGTGCTCCTTAACCTTCTTTTCCCCTTTTAGAACGTAGAAAAAGTTACAACTATGACGGATTCTCTTCTCCCACATGGCAGTAGAGTGGAGCAGAACCCTCCTTTTCCCTGTGGTAGAACTATCCAGGCTATCATTTCCCAGTATATACATATAACGCCAATGTATTCTCCAGTGCTATACACAGTATATATTAAATCACATATGTCCCTGCCCCTAATAGAGCCACCAAACTGTTGTACCCATCTCATACATAGACCGATAGCTTTTTTTTTAGGATCCAAGTTGATATCAACAATATGTTTATGAAATATGAAGTAGGTACATAGAATAGTAGATCAAGGCCACAAAGTATTATGGTCTTGAATTTTTGGACACTGAAAAGGACATTTAGTTTTTTTTTTTTTGAGAATTATCCCCAATGCTACATGCATGAGTGTAACTACCATGGTAGCAAGCATAGAAGCTGCTATGTGGCCAAGCACTTGATTGGCCTAAACGCCTCCATAGCCAAAGCCCTCAGAGATGAGGGTAAATTAAAGAGAAAAATAAAGAGGGAAAAATAGAAAGCAGAGTACTATCGGATGGAGTGAAGACCATAAACGTTATAAACGGTCTATTTCCTGAACTACGTTTGGTGGCCATTATCGGATGGGGCTTAATTCCTACTTTTACAATGAGGCCCTATGGATATGTGTTAATGCCCTTTATATTCTTCTTCTATAAGTGTACACTAGATGTTTACTAGTTATAATTTCAGTCGTGGCTGGGAAACTTAGACCTAATATATTTGTCATAAAATTACAGTATGACTTCTTCATTGGCGCTCTTTCTCAATTTTAAGTAGAGTTTGCCCGCTTATAATATATACAGAGGCCAAGTTGGTCTTACTTGATAACAAGGTGTGATTAGTATTTATCCTGATACTTACCTTTTTGTAATTATGGATTTATGTAATTTAACATGTTACTATCTGTGTATATGTGATGTTTTATTTACTTATATCATAGTTCCGTGGTTATTTTATTTATTTTATATTTATAATCTGTATTGTTCATTTTGGGTGTTTATGCGGTTTATTTATTAATTTTTTAACATTTATTTAATTTTTTTATATGCATTCACTGTATTTACTTATACTTCTTATGTGTACATATATCATAAGATTTTACCACCCTGGGATATGTGGTGGTTTATACATACATATTGGGGTATTATTTATTTATTTATTACAAATTTGTATTTAATGATTTACTTAATTATTGATATATGATGGGCTTGATGTATCTTTATATTTATGTCACTAATGTATTTTATATATGAATTTCTTTATATCCACTGATTGGGGTCATTAATATTTATAACTATAGTATTACTATTTATTATATATTTTTTTATATGTATTTTGATTCCTTTTTGGTTCATTTCTTAGTGTCTTATTTATTTCCTTGGTATATTTATGTTCGGTGTCATTAGTCTGCTCCTTAAAACACAGGATGTTTGTAAAATATGTATTTGGGTCATTATGTACCCTTTAATAATATGAATTCTTTTAGGGTTATTCTTGTTTTTATTCACACACTGTTGCAGACTTTTTTCTCTTTTTCCCTTCGTGATTCGCTACTTCTCTTTTTCTGTTTCGTTATACAGAATCTTGTCACTCACTTATGCTTAGTCCATACACACCGTCATATAATCAGATCAACTTGCTCCACACTTGGTTATTCTGTACACGGTATGGGCACGCAGTTGCCCTCTTCTTTTAGTTTTTGATATACGTACGGAATTTAGGACACAATAATTACCCTCTTTTTATTTCCTTTAAATATATTTATAACTACTCGGTCACGATATAAACCGTATATATTAATGTGCTATATGCATTTTACTGGGGAGAGACATTTTAGTGGTCTTATTAATACACATATTGTTGATACAATTCATAGTAAGAGGCTAGGGAGATCGTCTAATAGAGATACATCGATGCAGGTTCCAATAACCTTGATTTGGCGGTGTTGTGCGCATGTCCGCTGCGATGGCTGCCTGCGATGCACTCCCCCTCCGCCTCCTTGGGTGCATTGCGGATGTCCGGAACTCCCGTTACGCGTCGGGATTCCGGACGTGTGCTGCCGTGCCTGGAGCCGGATGTGGGGCTTGCCTTGCTTCTGGCCGTCGCAGCGGTGATGCGCCGCTGGGCATCGCCATAATCAGATGGTTTAAACACTATAAAAGGGTAGCGACGGGACACACATTATTATATATCCCCTTGAGGAAGCATACGTGGCGAAACGCGCGTCGGGGCTTATACGGCGGAGCAGACACTCTTTCCACTCTTTTGTTGCTATTTATGGGTAAGTCCATGATTTTGACCGGTTAACTCTGTTTAATGCACTGTCTTTGGTAATATATTCCTGAAGGAGGTTGGTCTAATATATTCACATGTTTGCCCATAGACTATAGTCAGCAACAATTTGTGTGTGCGGTCTCCGCCTGCTATACTAGAGTCATATCTTTCTGTTGATTTTAACTTTTATGGTGTTTGTTTAATAAAATAAAAATTTCTTATATTCATACATTGGCGTCAAAGGCTCTCAATTGTTTCTCTGTGTCATATTGATTAGTACATGGAGCCGCCTAGATGACATGGGGGGACAGTGGTGGTTTAAACAGTCTCCAGCCTCTATTATAATTCTGTTTGGAGTCTATATATAGAGGCCAACTATGCAGAAAAGTACTGCTCGTCATTAATAATAATTATCACAAGCCATCTATCCCCATCAAAATACTAGAGGAAGTACTTAGATAATAGTTAATTAAAAATATGCAAATTTAAATATCAATGAACTCTTTAGAAAGGAAGTGCCAACCCATATTCCGAAACTGTTTCTAAAAATATCGGTAGGCGGCAGAAACATTCTACACTTGGTTGCTTTGTCTTGATTGATTCTTTTTGATTACTATATTAGTTGTGTTATCCAGTCCAAGATTTTTTTGTGAGAAGAAGGTCATGCAATGTGGTGTCAACCCACATTCAGATACTGGCTCTAAAAATATCTTTAGGAGGCAAAAACATTCTACATTGGGTTACTTTGCCTTGCTGAAACTTGTTGAATACTATTTTGGTTGTGTAATTCAGTCGAAGGTTTTTTTTGGGGAGAAGGTCACACAAAGTTGTGTCGGTGGTGGTTACCGATATTTAGAAGGAAAAATGCAGCAGCTCAAAACCGAAAAAAAAAAGAGGAGGGAGTAGACCATCATGAGAATTGGCCATGAAGAGGACCCTTGCCTCGCTATGAATAACATAGGAGTCCTGGCTATGAACCCTTAAAGGCATCGTACAGTTTAGGAAACCGATTTTTAGATACCATATTAAAAAAGTCTGAATTAATATGTGGGGCGATCCCCTGTTCATATAAATAAATATAAATAAATACTGTGCATTGCTTTATTCCCCCTGTGGTGGCGCTGCAGAAAAATTGAACATTTACTGCCATCTTTCACCAGAGACTACAGCTGATCGCTGGGGGTTCAAACAGGGGGACACATTGTGATCAGTTAATGTCACGGGACCCTTCTGAGCCACAGCTTTAACCCCTTTTCCCTTCATGGTCAGGTCATAGAAACCTTATCCTAATGAAATCTCACTTTTTATACTCAAGACGGTCTTATATAAATACTCATTGTCGATGATAATATATTTAAAACTTTTAAGGCTACAGGACTTTTAGGAGCTAAGTCAAAAAATATGTAGCAACCAACAAATATAAAACACTGAATTATGAAAGATTATTCCGGATCAAAGGATAATTGGAATTTCCTTTTGTAAATGTATTCTTAAACCCTAGAAGATTGACTGCTCAAACTCCAGCAATTTCTGCCACTTATCTGAGGCTGATTCATTTGCAAGCTTAATCTAGGAATTAGCGATCATCAGCTCTTACCTAGCGAGGCCCAGGCATTTCAGACGTTTCCATAGCCACAGAGATCACTTATCTGTTGTCATGGAAAATCCAGCAGATAAACTAACTTAACAATGCTAAAAGATTGAGAGAGTGGTTATTATATCATATTGAGGGTTTGCCATTTCGTGTCTAGGATACAGTAGGTCTACCATTATTCAGACGCACTGCAGCTTTATAGACACGTGGTTTCATTAACTTCATCATCTATTCTGTTTTTAGATACTTCTATACATAGAATAGATCATTCTACACATATAATTTTCTGTAGACTGCATATATATATATATATATATATATATATATATATATATATATGTTATATATGATCAAATTTGTGTAATACAGCCCTAACATTTGTTATTCCAGATTTACCTATAGGCCCAGTAGGCCTACTCGATGGGCAGAGTCTAAAGTGGCAGAGAATATGTACCTACAAACCGGTACTCAGATAGCCCAATATTATGGTCCCGTGCTAATTTTAATGTGATGGATACAAGTGCGAATACATACAGAAGAGGGCCTCGGTGCAAGAACAGTGTTTGGGCGAGTTTTTCTCCATAATAATATAAATACATCTCCATAATAGGAAATTCACCCATTGGAGAAATAAATCTTCAAAGATTCACTCAACTCTACTCAGGTTATCTTATCTCCTTTTTAAATGCCTCCTGTGGCTTCTGAAAAGTCTTATTTCTCATCCTGAAATCCTGGCACTGCCCATGCCTTGACCAACATTATATGATTGGTGAGGGAACGGTTTACTTTAAGATTAGCACATTCCTCTGCTGCTGATGTCATCAGTCCTGTCATATGATTGGCTACAGAGTTTTCTATGCCTACCCTTTCATCTCTCATCTTCTGTCACCAATGTTTAATAAACCCCATGGGGAGGCCAGAAATACTGTTCATTCTTCGAACTGAATATTCACTTTAAAGGGGGTATCCCCAGAATCGACAAGTGTCACCTATCCAAAGGATGGGTTATAATTGTCTGATCTCTGAGTACCCCACAGCTGGGACCCCACCAATCACAAGAACGGCAGTCACAAATCCCCTGTCCCTCCTCACTGCCATGACATTGAATGTAGCAGAGGTTAAGCATGCATTCAAGGTCTATGGGAAGGATGGAAACAGCCGAGTTCAGTGCTCGGCTTTTCCTGTTAGACCCATAGACATTGAATGGAGCTGAAGGCGCATGTTCGACTTCTGCTACAATCAAGCTTTTTTAAAGTGAGGAGGAACGAAAACCCCTGTTCTCGAGATCAGTGGGGGTCCCAACGGTGGGCCCCCAGCGATCAGACATTTATCACCAATACTGTGGATAGGAGATTATTATCGATTTTGTGAATACACCTTTATGTTGAGTTGTTAGCTGTGGTATTATTGGGAGATTGTATGAAACTTTTATTTATTTACTATGTGGCATTGTATCTTCATATTATACGGTCACTGTACTTTTATTTAGCACTGAATGACGGTATTATTATTTAGACAGAGTATCATTTTTGGAAATTGTTATGGCAGGTTTTTTTTACCCTAAACAAAAATGTAGACAAAACCCTCATAAATATTCAGCCCATGGACGTACACCAAAGAATGGGCACACAAAAAATTATATAATAGAGGAAATAAAGCAACAGCTAAAAATTTTTTATGGTTTCTGTTGCCTTTTGTCTTGGCACTATAAATATAGAATGTGCTGGTCATTGTGCCATTTATTTATGACGGCGAGTTATGTAAGAACCTCTTGTTGGTCCTATAAAACCAGCATTGTATAATATTTCACAATTGTTTCTGATGTGCATTGAGTATTTCTGGAGTCTGGAACAACAATAAACAGCCGCTCGTCCAAAATGACAACAATTACAAAACAATCACTTGCATGCTAATTTATGCAAATAAGAACAGGAAATCACATCCCTGAAATAATGTTCTGAATAAATGTATTTTGTTTCATTCAGCTAAAAAATAATCCTCTCCTTTATTGGACAAATTAAGCATCTGTGGCTATTCTAGTGCAAATTCCATATTAAAGAACTTTGGCTGCCAATAGAACAAGCATTGCCATCATTTTCTAATCAGATCTAAAAATTCTCCTAACAAACATTTTTTTGCCTATAGGGGGCAGTATAGTAGAAGTTAGTGTAGAGATATTCTGATGAGCTTGAATGAGCAATTTTCTGTGTCAAAAGGCCCCTCTGCCACAGAAGAAAACACCAATATTATAAATGGCACATGGTAGGTGGGGAGCCCTATTGCAGAATTTGCATTGGGACCCTGGAACTTCAGTTACACCTCTGTCAGGTCACTTTAAAAGTCAATGTCCATCTTTTAAGATCACATCATTTTGTGCCCATTAATTTCTTAATCTATCTTTATAGTAATGTTCTTCTAAGGCTGGGTTCACACGACCTATTTTCAGACGTAAACGAGGCGTATTATGCCTCGTTTTACGTCTGAAAATAAGGCTACAATACGTCGGCAAACATCTGCCCATTCATTTGAATGGGTTTGCCGACGTACTGTGCAGACGACCTGTCATTTACGTGTCGTCGTTTGACAGCTGTCAAACGACGACGCGTAAAAATACAGCCTCGTCAAAAGAAGTGCAGGACACTTCTTTGGACGTTTTTGGAGCTGTTTTCTCATAGACTCCAATGAAAACAGCTCCAAAAACGGACATAAAAAACGCCGCGAAAATGCAGCGAAAAATGCAGCGAAAAACGCGAGTTGCTCAAAAAACGACTGAAAAGCAGGGCCTGTTTTCCCTTGAAAACAGCTCTGTATTTTCAGACGTTTTTGGTCACTACGTGTGCACATACCCTGAGGGTATGTGCACACACACTAATTACGTCCGTAATTGACGGACGTAATTCGGCCGGAAGACCCGGACCGAACACACTGCAGGGGGCCGGGCTCCTAGCATCATAGTTATGTACAATGCTAGGAGTCCCTGCCTCTCTGCAGGACGACTGTCCCGTACTGAAAACATGATTACAGTACGGGACAGTTGTCATGCAGCGAGGCAGGGACTCCTAGAATCGTACATAAGTATGATGCTAGGAGCCCGGCTCCCTGCACTGTGTTCGGTCCGGTACTTGCGGCCGAATTACGTCCGTCAATTACGGACGTAATTAGTGTGTGTGCACATACCCTAATACAGAGCTCTTATCATAGACATAGAGTTAAATTACAACTTTCTAGCTACAACTAGGGGGAGCCCAAGAGCTTACTGCATGCTGTTTGTACATTGAACTCAATACTAAATCAGTATGCAATAAACTCACAAGCTCCCTCTAGTGGTGACTGCAGTCAGCCAGAATTTTATTGCTTAATTATTTTCAATGCAGGGCATTTGGGGCTCAGTTTCAGAAAAACAGGCGTTAACCACTATAAAGATATATTAAGAATTTAGTCAGCACAGAATTTTGAACCAAATAATGACATTGTGTGAAAAAGTGGAGATGCACTTTAAAGCTTATAGATTTTGTATCCATTATTTAACACTCATTCTTCTATCCTTTATGCAGTATTTTTTGGTACAGTGACTACTACGTGCATCTCTTTGATACATCGTTCATACACCAAGCTAAAACAAGTGTTCATTTGAGCAGATATCTCTATAAGCAATTAGCCTCCACCAGATTCTAGGAAATCAATACAGAAAATAACTGGTTGGTTCTGTTTTAGAAAATCAATATTGTTTTTAGCATGTGGAAAAGAGTGACAACTGCAATGTAGGCTTCATCCCCTTCTCCATTACATGTGACACCTGTCATAATCCATTAGTCATCTTGAAAAACAAGGGAGTAGGAAATAGGCTGCAGATTACACGAGAAAACAAATTTATGAATGTTCCCATGGGATGGATGTGCTAGTAAACCAGACGAGCTACTGTACTGATCACAAGAAACGCAATGTAAGCATTTATAGCTGCAAATATACAAGAAATTACTTCTAATGGAGAGGAAAGAGTCTAAGACCACATTCAGACATGATGAATCGCACACCGAAAATCCACGAAAACGAAGTACAGCACAATGCTAGTGCATGGAGCTTTATCAAAACCCCATTCACACGTGGCAGAAAAAAATCCATAGGATGCCCAGCATGACACTGGGATTTGTCTTCTAACACATGCAGATTTTGCATCTGAATGTGGTCTTACAGGAAATGTCCACTTTTGAAAGCCTCTATTTGGCTTTAAAGCAGTTCTGTCATTAGTTTAGTAATGCCCTATCTCCTAGCTAATATAATAGGCGCTGTCACACTGATAATGCTAGTGAAAATTGTGTCCCAAAACATTTATTATTTTAAAAGTTATGAGCTTTTTTCTAAATATGCAAATGCAACAATACTTGACAAATGGGCGTCAACAGCAGCGATTCTCCTGAGGGCGGAGCTACCTCACAGCCTCTGATACTGTCCTATCAGCATGAAGCTGCTTCACACAGTGTGAGAGGCTGATGCTGGAGGGAAGGGGGATCGCTTGAAATAGCCATATCTCCGGCTGTGGACCACCTAGAACAGTGGTTCTGGTGGCATATGAAATATGAGATGCTAATCTTTCATATAACACCCAGGATTGCAGTTCACACCAGAACTCATGATGAAATTCACATGTGTTTCTCGGAATATTTAGCCATGTTTATTCTTTGAATTTCTGTCAGTGAATGGAAATTTTATGGCTGATGTTTATGGCTCAATACAAGATAAGAGCAATAATATAATTAGACTATGGCTCCAAGGTAACTTTCAAACATGGTCAGAATTCTTGCGATCACCTAAAGTTTTTTTTGCCTTTTTCCTTCATAGGGGGCCATTGTGATTACCCCTCTGTTTAAGAATACAGTTACATACGTTTGGGGCATATGTTTGGGGGTACCCTCTAAATGTGCAAACCAAACCTCACTTGTACACGCAATTGTCATGAAACTCGAAGTATTCATTTGGATTCTGACAGCAGGGGGCAGCTTTGGTCTTGATGGGTTCAGGCTCCGTTTACACCTGCATCAATGAAGTCCATCTTTTTTCTGTCCGGCTGTCTAGTATTTTAGTTGGTAAGAATACTGTAGTCTAAATCGCTATTCTTGCAATAAACACCAACAAAGTCCCAACGGGCCCCGTTAAAGACAATGGGTTCTATAAAGATTTGTTGAAAGCGTATCCAGTTGTTGTTATGGCTCCAATAGCAAAATAAGTCATGACGCTAGTGTGAACAGAGCCTATATAACATAGCCACAACCTCTGTAACGATATACGTAGTAGTCCTTTCTACACTTCCACCTGGATTTTGCTATTATAATCACATGTCACTAGAAGCTGGAGGATATCCTGGTTGTATGGATCCAACCTATAATAATTTCACAGCTTAAATTTCAATTTATTGACGGCATAGATTGCACTTTCAGGGACCGCAGAAGACCATTAAGCTCTATAGTGGAGTATGTCTTAAATGGTGGATACTGAACTCCATATTTATTTTAAAGAGCTTCAAATTATTATTTTTTTCCCCATTTTCAGGAAAATTTCCCAATTAACAGAAAATATAAGGCCATGTTCACACATGGCATATCCAGCAATCTGCAACAAAGTACAGTACAATGGAAATAAATAGCAAAACCCCATTCACACGCTGCAGATTTCCAAGTCTGCAGCCTACATATTCTTTGCAATGCCTAGGATGAAATCTGAGGCAAGACGATGGCACAATGTGCATGTATCAAATGTGTTTTTTCTGTGGTTTTGTAGAAATATCTACAATGGCAATTAGTGTCTAAGTCATGGACTTGTCCTCTTCTGTCAACTTGTTAAAGGCTATCTCCACCTTTGCAACCAAACTGATATTATTTCTCCAATACATCTAAAATAAAAAATCAAGACACTTCGTAAATAGTCTTAATTAAAAAATCTACTGCTTTGTGTCTACAGTTCCTATGCAGACCTATGTGTTTCCACAGTTACAGACTACAAACAAACCGTGTAGTCGGATCCCTTCTAAATAAAAAAAAATAAGTTCGTCATCAGTCAGCGATCAGCAGTAATCTGCAGGGGAACCTGGTGTCAAGTCTTAAAGTCTCCTGCAGCGCCACCACAGGAAAAATGGCAGATTACAGACTACCCACTGAAATCAACAGGCTGTCTATGTAAGGTGGGTGCTCCAGAAAGAGACACTCCCTGCTCTGGCTAATTAATGCAGGTTCTAAATGAGGCACTCCCCTATATTACTGTAACCATAGGATGCCCAACGTAGACTTTATAAACCGGTCAACCATATAAATACTAATAAAAAGTGATATCATAACTGTAAAATCATAACTAATTGTATCACAGCTCAGAATAGCATAAGTTTCAAGGTATTCCTACTGTATATACACACATAAATAGGGAAACTCTACCTTTATAAATAAGACATGAACATATAATGGCCTCCACAGCCATAGAAAGAATCAGCTGTCCAGGATTTCTGTCTATATTAATAATACATGCAATAGGAAGCATAACATTTAACTCCCACAAAGCATCGTTCAGATATCCGAAAGTCTTCAAAACAGAGATACAGTGGAGGGAATCAGAGATAACAGAAGATACAATATGGAATCTACGCAGCAGAAACATCCTGAAGAGCTGAGAGGTTCAGATGTGACCTGTGGTGGTCGGCGGAGCTCAGGGATCGATAACTTTGATTTAAGATTCAGGCGAAAGATCGACCTTGTTCCAGGAATTCATCATCTTGTGCAAAGTATTTGTCATACTGTTTACTTTTAAGCTTAAAAGAGAAATAGACTCAATAAAATAAATCTAGAAATAATAATAATAATAATAATAAAAAGTCATTTGAAAAATGATAATAATAACATCAATAAATTAATAGTGATAAAAATAACACTAGTAACATGATTAATAATAATATTTGATAAAATAAATGATAATAGTAAGAATAATAAAAAAACAAAATTGTAAAAATAATGTTTTTTCATTATTGATTATTTTGTTTTAAATTATTGAATTTGTTTTTGCAGAATAGAAAATTCAAAGAAAAATAAAAGCTCGTAGCGGAAGAACTTGAAAGACTGTCTAGAATTGCTACACAATTTGACCTGCCGTAAATTGAAGCTCCTGGTCTCCAATGCAAAATCTGTACCAACCCACCCCCTCCATGTGCCTTTTAAAATAACTGGTGCCTTCTTATGTAGCAGAGGGACCTACCTCCTCCAGGCACAACACAGGTGGGAATGCCACATCTGAACCCCCTATAGATGCCCTTCTTGTCTTGGTATAGTTTTAATCCTGAATTTGCATGATTTCGTGTAACATCATCTCATGTCTGCTATTGTCTATTGGGTAGTCCTTAAAAAAGCATTGGTAGCCTTTAGAGGCCTTCTACATGTAGTAGAAATAGTGGTCTCCTAGGCAAGGAGATACGGGGTTGCTAGGCAACCTGGATAAACACTCACTGTAGACACTGTGTGGAATTACTTCAGTGCCATTGTATTTCCCAGAGCACAAACTAATTCTATGTATTACTGGTTGTATTATTGCAGTATTATGGTGGCATTATTGCAGTATTATGTTGGAACTATAAGGCAGTATTATGTGGAGTATTGTTAGGATAAAACATATTGTTTGGGCATTATATGGCAGTATTATGTTAGCTATATATATATATATATATGAAATATTATTTGTACAGTATGTGGAAGTATTATTTAGGTACTGTACGGCTCAGACATACATGGGGACTATATGGCAATATTATTTGAACTATATATGCAGTATTATGTGTAAAATATGTGGAAGTATTATGATTATTTAGGTACAGTTTGACTCTATCTTCTCCATATGTCTGCACTATATGGTGGTATTATGTGAGCTATATATGCAGTATTATGTGTACAGTATGGGGATGTATTATTTAGTACTGTATTGCTTTATTGTTTTGATATATATATATATATATATATATATATATATATTAGTTGGGCATTATATGGTAGTATTATTATGTGTGCAGTACCGTATGTGGAAGTATTACTTAGGTACTGTATTGCTCTATTGTTGGGATTGTACATATTAGTTTGTCATTATATGGTGGTATTATGTGCTTATTATGCAGTATTATGTGTACAGTATGTGGAAGTAATATTTAGGTACTGCACGGCTCTATTATATGCATAGTACATATTAGTCGGGAATCATATGGTGGTATTATGTGAGCTATCTATGCAGTATTTTGTACAGTATGTGGAAGTATTATTTTAAGTACTGTATGGCTCTATTATTTGGATAGTGCATATTATTTGGGCACTATATGGCGGTATTATGTGAGCTACAGTATATGCAGTCTTATGTGTTTTTTATAAAACTGGCCCTGGTGATTGATAACAATTGTTGTTCATTATTGGGTCATTGCTATTTATCGTTAAGTCTGTGGCCGCCTTCTACAATGTGGAGTGAAGAGAGTTGATCTTTCCTCCGTAGAACAGAGAATTAGCGCTGGTGAATAATTTATTTTCAGGTGCAGTCAGGCAGCTCATTGAAAATTTTATTTTAAGATATTTTTTTTTTTACACATTGAGAATCGCTTTATTTTTGTGATTGTTAAGCAAACAAATATTTCCATTTTTTTTTTCTGAAAATGATTCCTAATTGCCTCCTTTTTCACAATCAGCATAATAAAGCCATTGCCTAGAAAATACATAAAAACTCAGACACACACAAGCAAAAAAATAAGCTTTTCATAAACCCGCTTGTTGGTTTCCAGCGAGCGCAGGGGCTTGGGGAATTTATTATGACTTTGGCAGGCTTGTCTGTGCTCCACTGAATTGTTAGCAATCTCATGCAAAGCAGAGAGCAACCATTTAAATCTCATTTGTGCTGCTGTTGCCTCGACATTGAGTCCAAAACAAGCAAAAGATCCTGTTAATGTCGGTACTGGGTCCAAGAGCTCTTTGCATTCTGGAAAGACGGCCTGTTCGTTTTTAATATTTTTTTTTTTGCATATTTATGTTTAAAGGGGTTTTCTAAATATAGACATTTAAATGTATCTGTAGGATCCACAATAAATGTCTGACAGGTTGGAGTCCCACCTCTGGGCAGGGCCACAAAAAGATCTAAGAAGGCCCATGGTAAAAAGCATTGTTTGGGACCCTTAAAAAAGTCGGTTTTTCCCTATGTTATTTTTGGAATGAAGAAAGGGAACATTATCTAAGAAACAATTAGGGTATGTTCACACGCAAACTCAAAAACGTGTGAAAATAAGGAACTTTTTTCAAGGGAAACCCGCTCCTGATTTTCAGAAGTTTTTTGAGCCACAGGTTTTTACGGCCATTTTTGGAGCTGTTTTCAATATAGTCTATGAAAAACGGCTCCAAAAACGTCCCAAGAAGTGACCTGCACTTCTTTTTCAAAACGGTCGCGTAAAAAAACGGCCCGTCGGAACAGAACGCCGTTTTTCCCATTGAAATCAATGGGCAGATGTTTGGGGGCGTTCTGCTTCCGATTCCGTTCTTCGGCCGTGTGAACAAACCCTGATACAGCTACAGTAAATAAAAAATATTACAGCTAGTGGCACAATCACAACAATTTTTTTTCAAAAATTTCAGTAAACAAATAAGAGAATCAACTAAAACCATCATAAATTGCGGAAATAATAATCCTACTGAGAATGTCCCTACATGGGGAGGCCCCAGTACTTTTGCCCCTTTATTTCCTCCCTATAATCTGTCCTTGCCTCTGGGATCCCCACCTATTAAGAGGAAGGGGGTCCTGTGACACCCCCCCCAATTAGCAATTCAAAGTGGTTGATGGTAGCTGAGAAAGGAAGGAGATGAATAAGGGGATGTCCAGACGTGGCATGATTGTTCTGCTGCAAATGTGGCTGCAGATTCGTTGCGAATTTGCAGCAACATTTTCATATTTGACAGGTAATTCGGACGTTGCGGATAACACTGTGGACTTGCCGCACATTTCAGTTATCTCAAAATCCGCTGCGTCTCCGCTAGTGGCCATGCATGCTGCGGAATGAAAATTTTGCTTCGCAGCCTAAATTCTGCACTGTTATCTTCCGCAGCGTCTGAACTAAGTAACCTAAAAAGGTAAGGAAACAATGGAAAAATCGTCTGTTGCAGATTTCCACTGCAGACTGTTCGCAGCGGAATTCAACAGCAATTCCGCCATGTCTGAACATGCCCTAAGAGTGCAGGCCATAAATACACTTGTTCCAATACGGTTAGGCAGGGCAGTGGTGGAGATACAGGAGGAGTTTCATCCAGAAACTGCTCTCCTCAGTGCCTGAGTAACTATTTTATTACTTCATTTTTGTAACATTGTTCAGTTATTTAGTAATGTTTCCTCTATTTGGATCCAGAGCTATTTTCAAAATTCTGCTGGTCTCCCTTGGAAACAGACAGCGGTTTGGCTCCACCCTGCTCTCAGACATGTGACCTCACATCTAAGCGCTAACTGTGTTAGGGCGGGTTCACACATGGCGGAATTTCACTTAAATTCCGCTGCGGACACTCCGCAGCGTTAATCCGCAGCGGAGCCGTTTCTCCATTGACTTTCACTTTAATTTAGCAGTGTTCGTTTACACGATGCGTACAATTCCGCTGCGGAGCATAGGCTGCGGAGCGGAATTTGGTGTCCGCAGCATGCTCTGTCTGTTGCGGAGCAGTGGCGGACTGGTTGCGGACTCATGGCGGAATTTCTCCATTGACTTCAATGGAGAGTCAAAATTCCGCAATGAAGTCCGCAGATCTTATGTGTGCTGCGGAGCGTATTGTTTTTACTACCATGACATTTCTTCATTCTGGCTGGACCTATGTATTTCTAGGTCTACAGCCAGACTGAGGAAGTCAATGGGGCTCCCGTAATGACGGGAGCGTTGCTAGGAGACGTCTGTAAATAGTCACTGTCCAGGGTGCTGAAAGAGTTACGCGATCGGCAGTAACTGTTTCTGCACCCGGGACAGTGACTACCGATCTCAATATACATGTATCTGTAAAAAAAAATATAAGTTCATACTTACCGAGAACTCCCTGCGTCTGTCTCCAGTCCGGCCTCCCAGGATGACGTTTCAGTGTAAGTGACGGCTGCAGCCAATCACAGGCCAAGCACAGGCTGCAGCGGTCACATGGACTGGAGCGTCATCCAGGGAGGTCGGGCTGGATGCCGAAAGAGGGACGCGTCACCAAGACAACGGGCGGTAAGTATGAATTTCTTTGACTTTCACTAGGGAAAGGGCTGTCCCTTCTCTCTATCCTGCACTGATAGGGAGAAGGGAAGCACTTTTCCTGCAGTCCGCAGCGGCCAGTCCGCATCAATTTTCTGCACATTTTGTGCAGATCCGCAGCCGTAATCCGCAACCCGGATTAGGTGCGGCATTGATGCGGACAGTTGCGGAGGAATTCCGCCATGTGTGGTCATGCCCTAACTGTCATCTGAGCTCTCACATTGCAAAAGCAGAATTTTTCAATGTGTCTGTGGATGTGAATGGAGAACCAGGACTAGATGAGCAAAGCATAGCTGAGTTTGTCATTCGGCACAAATAAAAATATCACGCTAAGATTACACGTTAATTTACCGTGCATAAATAACGCAAATAATGAAATGACAAAATAAGCTCTGCTACTTCTTCATCTATATGAGAGGAAATGCCTTCTACTTGTTCATCCATGTTATTCTACACATTACTAATATCTATGTTGTATTGTTCCCCGCAGGCAACGCACACAAATATAATATGTGGATTAAACGTCCAGCATAAATCTGCAACGTTGTAAGCGCGCACACCGGCTGCTGAAAAACAGCTGAGTAGTTTCTGCTTTGGTTCCTGGGTCATCTGGGTAATGCTATGATAGCTGGCAGACACGCTGCCTCCGGCTTTAAAATCAGCTGTAGATCTAACATTCAAGCGCAGGTCACACTGGGATAATTCGTGAAGTCAGCTGTGATGGTGGAACATAAAGATTTCAGACTGGAAGTTGTCAGAGAATGATAAAGAAATACTCTGTCATCTGGCGCCCCTCCACCACTCCATTATCCACAACTGTATAAATAACAACCAATGTGATAATATAATATTTAAAGGGCAACATTCAAATATTTAATAAGAAGGAGAGCAATATAAACCTGGAATTTTAGGAAAGCAAAATTCAACCGACGAGGGAAACACGTAGTCGTGTTGACTGGAATCATGTAATCGTAAATAGGGATACTGAGGAGAAATGGGGAGTTTTTAAAAATATATTACATGAATCGTGTAGTAAGTTTATACCCACTGGTAACAAAATGTCTTGGAATAAAAGGAGACCAGTAGGGAATTACTGAATATAGAAAGACATAAACAAAAAGCACTCAAAACATTGACGGCAGAGGGTTCAGCAGAAGCATTCCAGACATACAAACATCTCAATAGAAAATGTAAAAATGAAATAAAGTTAGCAAAGTTATCCACAGAAAAACAAATCGCTAACGACATTAAAATAAATCTACAAAAAATGTATCAATATATTAATGCCAAAAAGAAAAATTCTGATAATATTGGCCCTCTTAGGGTATGTTCACACGTAAACGGCCGAAAAACGTCTGAAACATCAGAAGCAGAACGCCTCCAAACATCTGCCCATTGATTAAAAATGGGAAATACAGCATTCTGTTCCAACGGGGCGTATGTGAACATACCCATAGACTCTCTTGTAACAGGATCAGTGGCACAGGATTGGAGGACGGCTGATGTTGTACCAATATTTAAGAAGGGTAAAAAGGTGGAACCGAGTAACTACCGACCAGTAAGTTTGAGATCTGTGGTATGTCAAGTATTTGAGGGGATTCTAAGAGATGAACTGCAACAGTATATAGCAGAGAAAAGTCTAATAACTGATAACCAGCATGGATTAATGAAAAACGGGTCGTGCCTAACCAACACGGTTTCTATGAGGAGGAAAATGCAAATCTAGATGTTGGTCATGCGGCTGATGTGATTTATTTGGATTTTGCAAAAGCATTTAATACTATTCCACACAACAGTCTTGTTATGAAGCTACAGACACAGGGACTGGGGGAACATGTATGCAAGTGGGTAAAGAATTGGTTAAGGGACAAGAAACAAAGAGTTGCTATAAATGGAACTTACTCAAAATGGGCTGAAGTCAGCAGTGGAGTACCACAAGGATCGGTGTTAGGCCCAATTCTTTTTAATCTCTTTATTAATGACCTTGTGGATGGAATTGATCGTATGGTGTCCGTTTTTGCTGATGATACACAACTTTGTAGGATACTTAATTCTCAATTTGACTATAAAATATTACAGAAAGACCTAGATAAGCTGGCATCATGGGCAAAAACATGGCAGATTAAATGTAATGTTGATAAATGTAAAGTAATGCACCTAGGATGCAATAATAGTATTAATTCATATACATTAAATGGAATAAAACTGGGGATAACGGAACAAGAGAAGGACCTGGGTATTCTGGTTACAAATAAGCTAAGCAGCAGCACTCAATGTCAAGCAGCAGCTGCAAAATCCGATTTTAGGGTGTATAAAAAGAGAGATAAAAACCTGTGATTCAAATGTAATATTACCCCTGTATAAATCCCTTCTAATGCCACATCTAGAATATGGAATTCAGTTTTGGGCTCCACATTGTAAAAAGGACATAGGAGAACTGGAAAGGGTTCAAAGGCGGGCGACTAGATTATTAAATGGGATGGGAGTTGTCGCTTACAATGAAAGGCTAGAAAAATTGGGTTTGTTCAGCTTGGAAAAAAGACGTCTTAGAGGTGATTAATATGTATTGACGTTCTGTGTCTCACTAAAACTACATTTGTTTGGAGAGAATACCATGTCTTGTCTTTCTTTTAATATAGCCAGCTACAATATATTAATTTCTATTGATGAGGGGGAGCAGCTAGCTACTTCCTTTTTCACTAATTTCATCATTGAACTATACTTCCCAGCATCCTTTGCTTTTCAGCCTAAAGACAAAAAAACACGAGACCTGACAGTCTATAATTGAGACTAAACGCTCCAATCTGTCGGACACTTTCCTGATGAACAAATAGACATTTGGTCACTGATACCGGATCATGTTTCACAATCTTCAAGCAGAGTCAATCTTGTATCTCTCTGCACAGTCAGAGATGGGATGGTTCTTTCACTGTGCTTGACTGAGAGTTTATAGAGGTATAGGGGGTGACTCTCTGGGTGGCCAGGTGACAAAAAAACAGCCCCATGAAAGCTAACATGGCTAACAATGGTTGCTGTCAGACAGCTACTTCCTTTCACAGAAGCAAAAGGCAAGAGACATCTGGCACACAAACTACTGAGCTTACAAGAGAAATAGATTTCATACAGTTATTGTACAGGAGGCTCTGAGGGGGATGTAGTTAAGTTTTCATTTTTGGCTGGACATAAAATTAAAGGGGTTTTCCCATCTTAGACATTTATGGCATATTCGCAGGATATGCCATAATTATCTGATAGATGCATCTCTATCGAGAACAGGGTCATCCGACCACCGTTTTCACGTTCTTTCCTTTCTTTTCAATGGGAGTTATGGAAATATTCGAGCAAGCGCTGTTTGGCCGTTTCCGTAATTCCCATAGTCCCCTCTCCACTAGTCCACGTCTGGAATTGGCAGCTTGCGGCCACCGTACCAGGAAAAACAGGGTTTGGACGACCCTCATTCTTGATAGAGGTGCGGGTCTCGCATTTAGCAGACATTTATGGCATATACTGTGAATGTGCCATATATGTCTAAGATTGGAACACTGCTTTAAGGGATGGTAAAGTTATGTGTTTGAGTAAGGAGATGTACTATCTCTCTTACTATGATCGCTATTCTGACACTATATTTACAATCACAATCCGTTTCTGCTATGATCAGTGACTCCATCTTAGCTACATTGTCTATTGGAGTCTAAGTATCCGTTTACACCGGCCAATATTGGCCATAAAAACGAGCGCCGATCAACGAGATAGCTCGTCGATCGGCGCTCATTTGCTCCTTTAACAAGGAGCTACATAAGAGGACGAGTGATCATTACTCCGATCGCTCGTCCGCATGCATTACCATCATGTCGGCAGCGCATCCCCCTGTTTACACAGAGAGATGTGCTGCCAACAATGATAATATTTTGTGCTGCATAAACTAAACGATCAGCCGATGAACGAGCGTTTCCCCGTTCATCGGCTGATCGTTGCTCTGTTTACACAAGGCAATGATCGGGAACGGGCAGTCATATGAACGCTCGGTTGCCCCATTATTGGCCCGTGTAAAAGGGCCTTAAGGTAGTTTAAAATCCACCTCTTGAGTATTCAAAGGCTTTTGTTACTACTTCCAGGAAGCTTCGCAGGTAAACTTGGGTGGCTGATTTTCATTTTTGTGAGGAAAAATTATTATACACTACAAGCAAATACATTTCCAGTGTTGATGACTATAAGATAGCCACAACTGGACTGCCAAGATATGGTACATATGCGTTGTTCCTGAGTAATTATTGCATCATACCACGTAATGTGCAAAGAAACCGTAGTTATTTTTGGTTATTATTGTAGCTGTTACTTAATAATAATAACAACTATCATTATTGTCATTATAACTAATACTACTACTCAATAGCGCGCCCTTGTGGCAAATTCCTTCGAAGCTCTAATGCATTTAATAGATCCATTAACCAAAATCAACTCCTGAAAAGAGGCTCTTGAATAGTGTCGGTCATGATTTGTACCTTAATATCTAAGTGTTCTGCGGCTCAGAATAGATGGAGGAACCTGTTTCTTAAAGACCATTGTACAAAAATGTTGGTGATGTCGACCATATCAGCCGGGACAGCTGTCTGCTCTCTGACAATATGACTGAAGGCTCTTGTACTCCAGACAGAGATAATCAGACCCAGAAATTCAGAGCAGCGCTACGCCTTTCACAGTGATTAAATGCACATAATGCGGCTATTAACCGCTTTGTCACAGATTCCTTTTCTCCCGTTACACCTTTTACAATAGAGAACATTTTTGGTTCAAATTTTCCTATGATTTCAGGTTTTCTATACATAAGTGATACATATAAAATATAGTCATTACATATTTATATAATCTGATGAATTCATATGTTCCAGAAATGTCAATCATGAAGAAAACCTTCCAGCAGAGGAGGAGTTATGATGCACAAAAAAAATCTGTGACAAACTCAGCTCTGCTACAATGCACCCAATCCCTCTACCTTGAAAAAACGTCCTAACTCTACCACGGCCAGGACCAATCAATATATATGTGTATCACCTTTGGGCGTTATTTACGTGGCAGAGCTATGCCTAAAAACATCTGTATGCCACCAAATGACATGGAGACATATAGAGGTACATTTGGGCCCCGTAGACTTTTTTAGGTGCTATATTATGACTCCATAGAAAATGTAGGTTATATGGAGCCATTAACCGTTGCGTGCATGAGTCCTTAGTGTCTGAGGGTCAAGTCTGATTGGATTAACCAATTAGGTCTAACACCCCTTTATGCTAATTGTTAATAGGGTGTTGTCCGCTGGCTTACCTAGGGTGTTGCCCCATAACAAAGCTCAAATTGGGCTGCCCATTATGGTGCCAGGTTTTGCCGCTCAGGACAGAAGGCTCTGGTGTTTGGTTCCCCCTCCACGCTCTTCCGATGAACCTTGGGCCAATTCCCTACCTTCTTGCTTGCTAACAATGCTGTTCCTCTGGAGAGGAACATGCCACCTAGTGGCATAGGGAATGTGAAACATTACTCCAAGATATACAGTATATATATATTTTTTATTATTTTATTTTTTTTCACTTTTATACTCTTAAGATAACAAAAAAAAAAAAAAAACAAAAAGGAAAAAAACACTTGCTATAAAATAATAACTTTTTGTCCATTAATTTTTTTTTTTTTCACAAAATGTTAAAATCTATTTTGATTATTTTTGTTATAGTACATCTCTATCCCTTTCCTTTCGTTATCCTCTTAGGCCGCCTTGCTTAGTCTACGTTTCCAAGGCAACCGACAGGAAGCAGGCGTTAAACAGAATCTTTCATCTGGGGAAGGGTTGATGGGAATGGATGAAAGAGTATAAGCAAGGTCAGACATTTAGCGCTGAATACAAATCTGTCACGCCTAATAGATGAAGCTCTTTAGTTTCTGAGGAAGTCAGGCTGCACCCAGCAGCCAAGGAGAAAATAAAAAGACACTCAGGCATGAATGCCAATCAGTTCCTATTGGGAACAGTGATGTATGTCCACGAGGCACAGCGTCGCAGCACACTCAACTGCGGGAGATAGACAAAATTAAATAAATATCAGTATTTATGTCGGGGCCGAGTCCTCTCTCCGGATATTTATTACCTTCTTAAAGGCCACACAGAGAACTGATTTGTTGCTGCTTATCTCTGTACCGCACGCTGTTCTTTTTAAAGGAAAATAGTCCATCATAACCATCATTTTGTGTGATTTTTTTATTTTATTTTTTCTTGTATTTTTTGGATTTGTGCCATCTTGCCTAGTGTTTGCATGATATTCTCATTCCTCAAAAGCCTAGCCGGTGCCAGCATACATCTTGCACTTGGACAGTGGCCACAGCTGTAACGTGTCTTATTAAATGTTTTTCTTTTTATGAATTTCCCAGTGTGACATGGGCAGTAATCAGCCGGCCAAGACAAGACTTGTGAAGTATTATAGAGGGGGAAATGTATTATTGCCAATGACCCGACAGTGACCCGACCGTGTTAATAAGACTGACGAATGATATCATGTGATGTCCTATTGTATTACAGATATCACTGTTGGTTTACATTATTAAAGAATAAGAAATAGAAATAAATTTTTGACCTTAGAAATTTTTGAAGCGTATAATGTCTATATAACATGCAGACAGCAAGTAACTATGTAAGTGAATGTTCACCCTCCAACACCATTGTTCAAAATTCTGGGATGATAAACTTTATTAAATACATGGAACTCAATGATCAATCCGTATACAATAAGATTCTAACCTCCCCCTACTGGTGTTTACAGGTAGCCATAATTTGATCATTTCAGGAATTTTATCATAAAATAAAAAATAGAAAACCCTATATGCCTACAGAGTTTAGTCTCCTTGCACAGCCTTCTGTCATGATCAAAGACAATAAATAACATAGGAGCCTGGAAGAAAAAAAGGGGACGGAGGCACCACCCATGAAGAGAACAGAGCATGTAAGCTTCACCCATCACAAGAACAGGGCAGGGAGGCTCCACCCATGAATAGAACAGGATAGGGAGGCTCCACCTATAAGAAGAACAGGGTAGGGAGGCTCCACCCATAAAGAGAACAGGATAGGGAGGCTCCAACCATGAATAGAACAGGGTAGGGAGGCTCGACCCATGAATAGAACAGGGTAGGGAGGCTCCACCCATGAAGAGAACAGGATAGGGAGGCACCAACCATGAATAGAACAGGGTAGGGAGGCTCCACCCATGAAGAGAACAGGGTAGGGAGGCTCCACCCATGAAAAGAACAGGGCAGGGAAGATCCACCTATGAAGAGAACAGTGTAGGGAGGCTCTGCCCAAGAAGAGAACAGGGTAGGGAGGCTCCACCCATTAAGAGAACAGGATAGGGAGGCTCCACTCATGAAGAGAACAGGGTAGGGAGGCTTCAATGATGATGCCAGAAGCAGTTATGGAAGGTAGCTCCAAGCCCTGGGCTAAGTAGCGAGGTCACATGCTTGAACTAACAAATTACATGCAAATAAGTAGAAAATATATATATATATTTTTTTTTTGGGTGGAACAAGACTTTAAGTAGACCACTTATGGTGGCTCAGTGGTTATCACCGTTGTCTTGCAGCACTGGGGTCCTGGGTTCAAATCTGACCAAGGACAAGAAACATGGAGTTTATACGTTCTTCCTCTGTTTCTGTGGATCTCCTAACACAGTCCAAAAACATAATAATGGTTTCAATTGGTTTCCTAGAGATTGTGCTCTCTACTGGCATTGTGGTTTATCTGTGTCCTGCTGGGAAGTGGTGGGTGTCCCTACCATCATGAGTAAGTATGGCCTGTTCAGTGATTTTAATCTCTACTGGGCACAATAAGTAATTCTGTACTGTTCTACGGTACATGTTGGTGCTGCCTAATAACGATGAATACATTAGGGTTATTTTCATCTCTTCCTAAGCGTGGAAGAACATACAAACTCCATGTAGATATTATCTCTGTTGGAATTTAAAGAGGCTCTGTCACCAGATTTTGCAACCCCTATCTGCTATTGCAGCAGATAGGCGCTGCAATGTAGATTACAGTAACGTTTTTATTTTTAAAAAACGAGCATTTTTGGCCAAGTTATGACCATTTTTGTAATTATGCAAATGAGGCTTGCAAAAGTCCAAGTGGGTGTGTTTAAAAGTACAAGTCCAAGTGGGTGTGTATTATGTGCGTACATCGGGGCGTTTTTAATACTTTCACTAGCTGGGCGCTCTGATGAGAAGTAACATCCTCTTCTCTTCAGAACGCCCAGCTTGTGACAGTGCAGATCTGTGACGTCACTCACAGGTCCTGCATCGTGACGGCCACATCGGCAGCAGAGGCTACAGTTGATTCTGCAGCAGCATCAGCGTTTGCAGGTAAGATCGACTTACCTGCAAACGCTGATGCTGCTGCAGAATCAACTGTAGCCTCTGGTGCCGATGTGGCCGTCACGATGCAGGACCTGTGAGTGACGTCACAGATCTGCACTGTCACAAGCTGGGCGTTCTGAAGAGAAGAGGATGTTACTTCTCATCAGAGCGCCCAGCTAGTGAAAGTATTAAAAACGCCCCGATGTACGCACATAATACACACCCACTTGGACTTGTACTTTTAAACACACCCACTTGGACTTTTGCAAGCCTCATTTGCATAACTACAAAAATGGTCATAACTTGGCCAAAAATGCTCGTTTTTTTAAAATAAAAACGTTACTGTAATCTACATTGCAGCGCCTATCTGCTGCAATAGCAGATAGGGGTTGCAAAATCTGGTGACAGAGCCTCTTTAAGCCTTTTGTCTCAATGTAGCAAGGCAGTAGTGGAGACGGAGCCATTATGCTGCCCATTATATTACAAACAGGCTTTTCTCCATAATCACCTGTCTCTGCGACTTGACAAAAAGAGAGCTAGTTATATTGTCGCTCGCAGTCAGTCACCAGCAGATGCATTTATTTAATGTGGTGCCCCTGAAGAAGCGTGAATCTGTCACCATAGATAAGTCTCATCATCAGAGAGGCATATGTAAAATAGTCTATTCCAATCAATGATTGGGCACGCGCCCTGTATGTGTAATGAGAGGCAGGCAGGAGCTTTGTATTCCTCCCCTGATATCCACTGACTTGAACACTGGCAAGTGTACTGAGGAGTGTCTACATCCAGTCATCCAGCGATCATATCCAACCGGATGCAATGATCAGCCATAGGCCTACAGAATGAATGACTCAGTACCATGGCCCCCTCCAATGCCTGTTATTTACAGATGTAGCCAACTTTATCTTGTCTTTTAACGCATTAAATACACAACGTCAATGTTTTTGTTGTGCGATATCACGCTGCAGCAAGTTACCAGAGCCAATATAAACTTGGCTACATCGGTATATGGGAAGAGGCGCCGCTACTCTGCTCCTAGTATCTTTATATTTCTTAATGTTCCCTAAATGTATCCATCTTTCTACTCACATGGATGATTCCACTTTTATCGTCTTCATTGTAGGAGCTATCGACTGCCTCTTAAAACCTCTCAGCATCAGGGAGACACTTAGCGTCTGTACACAATCCTGATATAATTACATTAATTATAATAAATAGGACGACGTTATGACCTCAAAAAGCTCTATGGAGTATAAGGTAGCTGTAATCTTACAAAAAATTGTCTAATCTATACTTTTTTATTATTTTTGAAACCTCTGCTTTTATCCTATGATGGAATGAAATGTACAGGGGCCCCCTCCTATACAGAGCCTGTAAACTGTCCTGACGTGTCTGTTTTAGTAAATACTTGTATTCTCCATGATGTGAAAATTATGGGGCATCTTTTTTTTAAGAACTGCATTGTGTCGGTTCTCTGATTTTCCGTCTGGAAATATGTGAATAAATTGACAGGTGTGTGTTAACATTCTTTTTGTTGTTGGATTTTTGTCCCTACACCATCTGACACTGACCAATCAGTGCTGACCTTGTCAGACTGTGTAGAGACACACCATGTTGATAGGAGGAATGGTAACAGACAGTTGTAAATTTATTCATTTTACAAGAGGAATTAAAGAGGAACCTTACAAAATTTCTAAGAAAAGGTGCTCCAGCAGTTTTATTGTTAGAGCTGACAGGTATATACTATTTACTTAACTAAACCACACAGGAGAGCTAACGGCTCCTCTATACTACACCACACAGGAGAGCTAACAGATCCTCTATACTACACCACACAGGAGAGCTGACAGATCCTCTATACTACACCACACAGGAGAGCTGACAGATCCTCTATACTACACCACACAGGAGAGCTGACAGATCCTCTATACTACACCACACAGGAGAGCTGAGAGATCCTCTATATTACACCACACAGGAGAGCTAACGGCTCCTCTATACTACACCACACAGGAGAGCTAACAGATCCTCTATACTACACCACACAGGAGAGCTGACAGATCCTCTATACTACACCACACAGGAGAGCTGACTGATCCTCTATACTAAACCACACAGGAGAGCTGACAGATCCTCTATACTACACCACACAGCAGAACTGACAGATCCTCCATACTACACCACACAGGAGAGCTGAAAGATCCTCTATACTACACCACACAGGAGAACTGAAAGAACCTCTATATTGCACCATACAGCAGAGCTGACAGATCCTCCATGCTACACCACACAGGAGAGCTGACAAATCCTCTATACTACACCACAAAGGAGACCTGGTAGATCCTCTAAAACTACACCACACAGTTGAGCTGACAGATCCTCTTCACTACACCACACAGGAGAGCCGACAGCTCCTCTTCACTACACCACAAAGGAGAGCTGACAGCTCCTTTATACTACACCACACAGAAGGGCCAGCAGATCCTCCATACTACACCAAACAGGAGAGCTGACAGATCCTCTATACTACATCACACAGGAGACCAGACAGATCCTCTATACTACAACACACAGGATAGCTGACAGATCCTCTATACTAGACCACACAGGGCAGCTGACAGATCCTCTATACTACACCACACAGGAGAACTGTCAGATTCTCTATACTACACCACACAGGAGAGCTGACAGATCCTCTATACTACACCACACAGGAGAACTGTCAGATCCTCTATACTACACCAGACAGGAGAGCTAACAGATCCTCTCTACTACACCACACAGGAAAGCTGACAGATCCTTTATACTACACCACGCAGGACAATGGACATATCCTCTATACTACACCACACAGGAGAACTGTCAGATCCTCTATACTACACCACACAGGAGAGTTAACAGATCCTCTCTGCTGCACCACACAGGAAAGCTGACAGATCCTCCATACTACACCACACAGGAAAGCTGACCGCTCCGCTATACTGCACCACACAAGAGAGATGACAGGGCCTGTATACTACACCACACAGGAGAGCTGACAGATCCTCTATACTACACCACACAGGAAAGCTGACCGCTCCTCTATACTGCACGACACAAGAGAGATGACAGGTCCTGTATACTACACCACAGAGGAGAGCTGACAGCTCCTCTATACTACACCACACAGGAGAGCTGAAAGATTCTCTATACTACACCACACAGGAGGGCTGATCGCTCCTCTATACTACACCACACAGGAGAGCTGACAGATCCTCTATACTACGCCACACAGGAGAGCTGACAGATCCTCTATACTACACCACACAGGAGAGCTGATAGATCCTCTATTCTACAACATAGAGGAGAGCAGACAGATCCTCTATACTACACCTCAAGGGAGAACGGACATGTCCTCTATACTACACCACACAGGAGAACTGACAGATCCTCTATACTACACAACACAGGAGAGATGACAGATCCTCTATACTACACCCCACAGGAATGCTCACAGATCCTCTATACTACATCACACAGGAGAGCTAACAGATCCTCTCTACTACACCACACAGGAAAGCTAACAGATCCTCTATACTACACCACACAGGAGAGCTTGACAGATCCTCTATACTACATCACACAGGAAAGCTGACAGCTCCTCTATACTGCACCACACAAGAGAGATGACAGATCCTCAATACTACACCACACAGGGGAGCTGACAGATCCTCTATACTACACCACACAGGAGAACTGTCAGATCATCTATACTACACCAGACAGGAGAGCTAACAGATCCTCTCTACTACACCACACAGGAAAGCTGACAGATCCTTTATACTACACCACGCAGGAGAATGGACATGTCCTCTATACTACACCACACAGGAGAACTGTCAGATCCTCTATACTACACCACACAGGAGAGTTAACAGATCCTCTCTGCTGCACCACACAGGAAAGCTGACCGCTCCTCTATACTGCACCACACAAGAGAGATGACAGGTCCTGTATACTACACCACACAGGAGAGCTGAAAGATCCTCTATACTACACCACACAGGAAAGCTGACCGCTCCTCTATACTGCACCACACAAGAGAGATGACAGGTCCTGTATACTACACCACACAGGAGAGCTGACAGCTCCTCTATACTACACCACACAGGAGAGCTGAAAGATCCTCTATACTACACCACACAGGAGTGCTGAACGCTCCTCTATACTACACCACACAGGAGAGCTGACAGATCCTCTATACTACACCACACAGGAGAAGGGACAAATCCTCTATACTACACCACACAGGAGAGCTGATAGATCCTCTATTCTACAACATAGAGGAGAGCAGACAGATCCTCTATACTACACTTCAAGGGAGAACTGACATGTCCTCTATACTACACCACACAGGAGAACTGACAGATCCTCTATACTACACAACACAGGAGAGATGACAGATCCTCTATACTACACCCCACAGGAATGCTGACAGATCCTCTATATTACACCACACAGGAGAGCTGACAGATCATGTATACTACACCACACAGGAGAGCTGACAGATCCTCTATACTAGACCACACAGGAGAGCTGACAGATCCTCTATACTACACCACACAGGAGAGCTGATAGATCCTCTATACTACACTACACAGGAGAGGTGACAGATCCTCTATACTACACCACACAGGAGAGCTGACAGATCCTCTATACTACACCACACAGGAGAACTGACAGCTCCTCTATACTACACCACACAGGAGAACTGTCAGATTTTCTATATTACACAACACAGGAGAGCTGACAGATCCTCTATACTACACCACACAGGAGAGCTTGACAGATCCTCTATACTACATCACACAGGAAAGCTGACAGCTCCTCTATACTGCACCACACAAGAGAGATGACAGATCCTCAATACTACACCACACAGGGGAGCTGACAGATACTCTATAATATACCACTCAGGAGAGCTGACAGATCCTCTATACTAAACCACACGGGAGAACTGACAGATCCTCTATACTACATCACACAGGAGAGCTGACAGATCCTCTATACTAAACCACACGGGAGAACTGACAGATACTCTATACTACACCACACAGGAGAGCTGACAGATCCTCTATATTACACCACCACACAGGAGAACTGACATGTACTCTATACTACACCACACAGGAGAACTGACAGATCCTCTATACTACACTACAAAGGAGAACTGACAGATACTCTATACTACACCACACAGGAGAGCTGACAGATCCTCTATACTACACCACACAGGAGAGCTGATAGATCCTTTATACTACACCACACAGGAGAGCTAACAAATCCTCTATACTACATCACACAGGAGACCTGACAGATCCTCTATATTACACCAACAGGAGAGCTGACAGCTCCTCTACACTACACTACACTACACTACACTACACTACACTACACTACACTACACTACACTACACTACACAGGAGAGCTGAGAGGTTCTCTGATTAGGCAAGGTAAAAGTTATCCAATGTGAAGGATACTGATACATATGGAGATTAGGTTTCTAATAGTAACTGAACACTTCATCAACCATTAGAACAAATCTTTCATTGGACAATTTCTATCTTAGAACCTCTCTAGAAGGGTTACCTTTAGATTAGGACATCAGTATGCTGCTCTTTCCCAGGGCAAATGTACTGTACCCAGCTTGAGCTCTTTTCGCCATTTAACAACCATAAGAAGACTCATATGTAGGGGATTCACCATGTTCTTAACTCTACAAGGATGCTACTCTCCACAATCCAATTGAAGTCCTTTCATGCATACTATTACATTTACCAGTTTAGTTTTGATAATTGTCATATACAATTATTATATTGGGAACCTCTGCTGGTGAGATCTTCCATTCCAGTTAGAAACATAGATTAGTAATGGCAGAAAAATGCTTAAAAGTCCATCTGGTCTACCTTTTCTTCCAGCACGTACGTACTACTATTTTGAATGTTATTCCTTACCCCTTATCATTTTTTAATGTGCCCGCTTGTTTTTGAGTTCACCCTCCTACAGAAATTTTCCAACTGGGTTATATTCAATCCCTTAATCATCATTTTTAATAGGTTTCAATCATTGTCCTCTACCTTGTCTTTCCTCAGCGCTATACATATTTAGTTCCTCAAGTCTTTCGCGATATGTTTCATTTCTCATCCCCTGCACCAAATAGTTTTTCAATCCTCTATATCTTATAAAAATATTTTTGTAGGTGAGATCTCCACAATATTCCAAAGCTCTATCAGGTGGACACAAGACCATGTCCGATCTACTAGATATACCTCTTGTGACACACCCAAAAATTTTTCTGGTAGTTTTGGGTTGACCTCTTCTATGGACAGCTCGTTGCACTGCAATCACCTTGAGACTAAGCCGCAAAAAGCCACAAAGTATTCCATAATAATACCCATGCATTTGGAATAGCATGTCCAACAAGCTTGTATAGGTCTGATGGTCAGGGGGCCATATACTTTTGATAAGATAGTGTATTATTAATTTCCTAAAGTCTTTCCCGAAGTCTTATTTCCCAGACCTTGCCCTATTTTAGTTGCTCATTTTTGAATCCTCCCTATCTTATCAATATCTTTTTGTAGGTGAGGTCTCTAGAGCTAAATACACTGTGGGAAATTGTATGCTCTAAATTTATTATGTGTTTTAGACACTTTTTGCACCTTCCACAGTTTTGAAAGTGTCTAGAAAATGGGCTATGGCTAAAAGGAGAAGCAAAATACTGGTGAAAAGTACACAAAACACTTGGTGGCATAAGGAAAAGTGTCTAAGATGTCTAGTGAGATGCGGCAAATCTATCATACAGCGTGTGGCATTGTGTTCCATTTGGCTCATTTTCTTTTGTCTGGTCTAGTTCTATCCTGTCTAAATGGAGGACAAAATTAATAAATCTCCATTAATTTGACAATTTTTTTTAATGAATCTTGGATTGCTATAATCTCACATAGATCCCTAGGCAATACCTCCTACTTCAAACTTGACAATATAGAAGGAACCTCTCCTGGTGAGATGTTCCATTACAGTTTGGATTTGATCTCTTCCATGGTCAACTGGTTATACTATAATTAATTTCAGGCTAAACCTCAAAGAATTTTTTTTTCTTTGTCCAATAAGTGAAATACAAACAATTTGCTTATCTTCGTGTAACCTTGGATCACTAGATCCCCACATACATCTTTTTTCTTTCAGTGGAACCAATTGTTCCTCATGTGACTTTCCAGAGAAGAATATTTGGATCTCAGCTGCATATTTGCTTGAAGAATTTGCTGTAGTGGTGAATATGTACATTTTTTGGCCCTCAAGATAGTCAAACACCAGAAACCTTCCAGATTGGTCGGAATGGTGGCTAGCCGGTCAGCCATTTTTTTGTGGTACCTCTTCTCTTTCCCAGTTTCTTCTGCCATCTAAAAAAGTTATGGATGTAGTCCATACGCTTAGCCAGCTGTATGAATTCCAGAACTCGGAAATTAGAGGACACAAGAACATCACAACATTCTGCACACGTGGCTATAGACTCTCTTACCGTTCCCCAATTCCCTGACATACATTTTATATGTAAATACGTCTATATCTAATGATCACTTGGCTTTTGAAGACTCCTTTAGTGGGTCCCGGGAGTGTATGTAAACAACCTGCCCGATACATTCCACTCCGGTCTCTGTATACACATAGCAGAATTATAATAAAAAATAAATATGTGAGCACCATGCTGAGAGGTAGGTAATTTCCATGGGGATGGAACCTGTACAATGCTTAACAGCACTGATATGGTGCATCAATTAGGAAAAATATCAGAAGCTCCATCTTTTGGGAAATCTTTTATTTATATCTTATAGAGACCAAATTGGAGGTTAAGTTAGGAATAAATTAATAGCTGATCGTAGACTGTTGGATTTTAGAAACTGAAATCTTAGAATTTCTTACATTTTTTTTTTATCTACTCAATTAGATACATCCAAGTGGCAGATACATGTATAGAAAATATAGTGATAGAATGTTTCACTTCTGCATTGCTATGTTCCCTATTAGGTAGGGACACAGTCCACCAGAGCAGGACCAACTGCTTACAGAGTGGCTGTTGGTTCTAGCTTATAGTGCCAAGTAAGGGACCACCCTCTATGTCATCCATATAGATGAATAGGGAATTGTATGGGAAAACCTGGCAGTAAGTGCTTAATTTCCCTGCAGTGCCACCACAGGGGAAATTAAGTATTACACACTGCTCATTAAAGATAATGGGGTGTCTCTGTAATGCAGGACAGCACAGGTCCTCCAGAATGAGAGACACTCTTTGTAACCGCTCTCCACTTTGCTCACGAAATGAGGATCCTGAACAGAGGACCCCCCTTTTTTAACTCAGAATTCCCTAAAAGGGTGTATGAAAACGCGCTTTCTAAACTGGACAACCCTTTTAAAACATACCTATGCTAGTTTTTGGAAATTCCCATTCCCTCTTTTCCTGGTGGGATGATGTGTTCTCTGAGCCAGATCTTTCCCCTATCAGTCCACATCTTCCCTTATTCTGTTTCAATGAAACACAGATTGAGAAGCTGCAGCTACATCACCCTCCTCTCCCCTCCCCTGGTTTTCATTTACTGTTTTACACTTGATGGCGTTTTGGTGACTGAGGAGGTTTGTAAACATTTACATAGATCCTGCAAGCAGGGAAAGGAGAATTACAGACTGTTGAGAGGTGAGGTAATTTTCCCCAATATATAAGTTTTATATGTTCACAATTACTAAAAAAAAATATATATATATATATATATAACAATAGGCATCCTTTAAATGGGGTGCAACCTGAGACAAGCAAGCTGTTTATCATAAAGTTTCAGTCAATCAGCAGCCCAGAGTGGAAGGAGGGACTAGAAGAAAATAGACTCAATAGACACCAAAAAGACCATAAAAAAACACATGTTCTGCAATACAAAACAAGGCCACCAGATGGCGATGATTGTTGTATATTATAATGAGCTGCTTTAATTTGGATTTTCAGATCCTTTCACAGTTTTGACATTAAATGTTATCATTTCTAAACCTTCATCCGATCCCAGGATCTATCTAATATCTATCTATGTGGCAAATATATGTATTTATCAATTTACTTACCTACTTTTTATATCTATCTATCTATCTATCTATCTATCTATCTATCTATCTATCTATCTATCTATCTATCTATCTATCTATCTATCTATCTATCTATCTATCTATCTATCTATCTATCTATCTATCTATCTATCTATCTATCTATCTATCTAATATCTCTCTCTCTCTCTCTCTCTCACTCTTTCTCTCTCCTTTCTAGATGTAACAAATCGCCCCATATATTGAACCTTGTCTATATCTTATAAATATCTTACACTATTAACTACAAGGATTTTTCTCGCGTGTGTTTTTCATTGTTTCCGCGCCTGTACGACGACCTTTCTGTGCCTGATGCATTTTACTTTCTTTTTTTCCCCCACATACATCTGTGAATATTTACAGAAATCTATGAATATCCTTCCTTTCTGCTACAAACAGATAAATAATGAATAATAGCAATGCAAGGAAGCTTGTGAATGTAATTAAATGGACGGGGGGGGGGGGGGGAGAGGAGAGGGGTCCAGGAGAATAAGACCTAGCATGGAGCACAAGCATTGCTATTCCCACTCACACACCAGCCACAATGACATGGAGGGGAAGGCACCCAACAAGAAAGAGGGAGAAGATTGGAAAGTGACACCTTCTGCCCATCCCCCACCTTCACCGCAGCTTCATTTCTCTGGGTTTCACTGGACCATAAGAGCTGAATAATTAATGTAGAAATAAATGTTTCCAGATTGGGCTGATATGCAGAATGGCGGAGATCTAATCATGTTCTGTACTATCCGGGAACAAAACGAAAAACATTGCAGAAAAACAAGTTAAAAATATGATGGCGGGAGGCGAAATTGACATTTTGACCGGAAAAATCAGATATTTCTTTGCTAAACTTACACAGTGAAATTGATTTGTGGGGTAGAAGATTAATCCATAGTAAACGATTTCCTCCGTGTTCCAAGGTGTGAAAGAACATAGTGACCAGGCGGAACAGTGCAACACCTCACATATATATATACAGATGTAGCAGAGCTATGGTAGACTTTCACCAGCAGTCCTATGTAAGACCACACTGGAGTACCACACACAAATGTGTAGAAATTTTTCCTTCCCTTTTCCCTTCCCTTGGTTGAACTTGATGGACATGTGTCTTTTTTCAGCCGTACTAACTATGTAACTATGTAACTATGTAACTATGTAAATTCAGCTCTACTACATCTAAACACATGTAGCAGGGCTGAATTAGTAATTTTTATCTTTGGAAACGCATTGGTTACACACCTTTAAAATTCTCTAAGATAATGCTGTATATACAGATGTAGCAGAGTTAGGGTTCATTTTTTTCCTACAGTCCTTTCCAATGACAACTTTAGCTCTCCTACATGTAAACAATGTTGCAGAGCTGAATTTGTAATTTTTATATTTGGAATCGCATTGGTTACGCTCTGAATTAAGATAATGCTGTAGATTTACCTATAGGATATACAGATGTAGCAGAGTTATGGTCAATTTTTTTACCCACAGTCCTGTCCAATGTCAATTTTAGCTCTGATACATCTAAACAGATGTAGTAGAGGTGAATTTGTAATTTTATCTCTTGATAATTCTCTGAACTAAGATTGAACATTGAACATTGGGATATCACAAAGACTCAAATGACAAATTCAGCTCTGCTACATCTGTCCAGAAATATCCCATGACTATACTATAATTCTATTAACGACCCCATTTGTTTGGAGGGCACTATTCATCACATACTGTATGATGTTCAATGTGTCCTGTCTGACAGATGTAGAACCTGAAGCTGCGGGGCACCAATTCTAAATCTATACCCCCCCCCCCCCCACCTACCATATGCTATTTATAATACTGGGGTCTTCTTATGGACTGCCACCACAACCCTCCCCCTCCCCAATGAGTCTCATTGTAAGGATCTTTCCACCAGCAGTGGACAGACTTGGATGTGATGATCTATTGACTCGGCTTAATCAGAATGAACTACTTTCCCATCATGGTCTGATCCACTACTCAATCTATATTTATAGCACACCTCATCCACCTCAACTCCATCTGTGCAGATTGGCCTTTTTAAAACAACCCCCCTCCCCATGAGAATTGAAATGACATTGTTTGAAGATCTGATTAAATAGCAAGAAAAAGTAATCCATTATTCATACGGGGAGGTACAGACAACATGATGGGGGCAGGATAACATTATGGTCGCACTGGAATATATGGATACTTTATAAATAATTAACAACGATATTGGCCGATCTCATTACTATTACACTGCAGGTGAGATATAGAACACATGTATCTACAGACTGAAACGTATTGTAGTTCTCATTGCAGCCACAAGGTGGCATTACACTCATATAGTGCAACGCAATCTGGCAGCAGTCTGATAATATGTGCCCATTATGTACAGTATATTGCAGGTGCCAAGTAACTGCACTGCATATGGCGGGTTGCATGTTTACTATTAGGGAAAACCCCCTCTGAATCACTCATGAGAGGTGGAGTTAAGTGTAAAAATTATTTCTGCCACCACTAGAGGGAGCTCACTGCATATTAATTTTATACAAAGTTGAATAGACCTGTATGCAGTGAGCTCCCAGTAACGGTGGCTGAAGGTAGACAGAATTTTATCATGTAACTCTATGGGAGCTGTATAAACCTGTATGCAGTGAGCTCCCCCTAGTGGTGGCTGAAGACAGACAGAATTTTAAAATGTAACTCTGTGGGCGCTGTATAAAGCTGTATGTAGTGAGCTTCCCCTAGTGGTGGCTGAATGTAGAAATCATTTTATCATGTAACTCTATAGGAGCTGTATATAGCTGTATACAGTGAGCTCCCCCTAGTGGTGGCTGAAGGTATACAGAATTTTATCATGTAACTCTATGGGAGCTGAATATAGCTGTATCTAGTGAGCTCCCCCTAGTGTTGGCTGTAGACAGACAAAATTTTATCATGTTACTCTATGATCATGGGGAGGGCAAAAGAGAATTTGAAGCTCTGTATAATACAAACGAAGCTCTGAGTAAATTAAATTATATGAACCTTTTCTTGTCCTTTTGAATGCGCTTGGACCCCCCCCCCCCCCCTTTAAAAATCCTGTGTTTGCCTTTGTTGTATCTAATAAATACATTTGGTCATAATGTATCACCAATGTTATCAAAAACCGACATAATATCCACCCTCGAAACAAGAAATCAATTTTATTTTGTTTCTGCCAACAAGCAATCGTTTTGTTTTTGCTGATAGCCGCAGAAACTAAACGGAAAGGGAATCTGATAAATTATGGAGAATTATAGAGAATTTGGGAGAAGTCAGACATCAAAGGAAAACTCTGGGCAAAACTGACTCACCGTGTAATGTCCAGTGTACAGCCTGAGGGGGCGGTGCCTGACACAAGATTGCTTTCTTTGATTCTTTTTGAATCTTAGTGTCATGCTCCGCCCACTCAGACCCTGCACTTGGTATAACACAGTTTTGGTTAGAGTTTTTCTTTAAGCGTGGGGTCACAGAGGCAGACCTCTAGAACGCTAGACCTCTAAACTAACACAATGGGTTGGATTGACTATTTTGTCTGAGTCTAGAAAGTTCCAAAAAATGTGTAAAATTTTGGTGCAGTTTGAATGTTTGCACCTCACTAGACACTTTAAAAAAAAAAGTGTTCTTAAAAGAGGTGTGGCTTAACATGAAAGGGGTGTGGTTTATCTAAAAGAGGGTGTGGCTTAAAATGCACTAATGGCGACAATAAAACACAAAACCGCTGGCACATAATTGTCATACGCCAAATTGTCACGCATCATGTACCACTGTGATAAATTTTGTGCATTTTTTGACTGCCTGGTCTTTGTTTACGATGTCTTACTTTTATGGGGGCCGATATCTCCTGATAAATGTACAACAGTGCAATCACCTTGTTTATTGCTCGAAAGGGGTCACCTGACTGGCACTATTCCTGTAAGGGTTTTGGGGTGTGGTCAGGTGGTCCACAGGGTGCACACCAGCGCTCAATAGAAATGTATACCACATATATGCATAGAGGGAGTTAAAGTTGATCAGATGGTGCAGGTTTTGTTGTACTGTGGAGTGCAATGCTATAAGGTATTATTATATATGGGACACATGGATTGAATAAAAAAAAGGGACCATGATGCTTTGCAACAACAAATCAAATTCAAACATCTCCAAATTTCGTCTACCAGAACCAAAGGAACGTCTTTCCCTTTAATTCTATGTGGGGGAAGGGATGTGACCACCCGGCTGAGACCACAATATGGTGCTAAGAGAAGTTGTCAATGTTTGGACCAAGATGTCATATAGCATTGTAAAAGATTTCTAGGCAGCAGAAGTGTCTGTATTTATTGGTGGGTACTCACCGGGATCCGGAATGATGAGCTGTGCATACGTCTCTGCTGTTCCGGCTTCATTTTCAGCTATACATTGATAATAACCTTCATCTGACTTCACCAGACCTAAAATCCTTAGATTGCTGTCACCCTAAAATGCACAACATGTAGGCTGATGAGAATGTTATATCATTATAATACGGCATTTCTTATGGCTGGCAATTGATAAAATCAGGGGAATGTCGGGGAAAAACTCAGTTGTGCTACATCTGTAATTATCATTCATCTTAATGAAAAAAGGGGGCACAGAGAAATCCAAACTGAGTATATAAAAGTAGTACAAAGAAGATAAAAGAAAGAAAGTACAGTACGCCACTTTCCAGGCTCATTTCATTTTTTTAAATAGTGCCCCATTGCAACAAACTCTTTATCTCTGTGAGCAGGACTGGATCAGGATGTTTTTAAGACTATTTTCAGAACAAACGTTACTCCACTCACTGACTGCAAGCCGAGATCTTGAAAATGGTAAGACGTTACAATACAAAATATACTAAAAAATTGCAGAACTTTTTGTAATTTTATGATTAAACTTTATTCACATAAGATTAGGCAACCCCTTTTACTGCAGGATGAATACTCTGAATAACAACCTAGGGGAGGGTAATTAAAGGGAATGTCCACTATGCAATTATTATTATTATTATTATTATTATTATTATTATTATTACTCTAATGTATTTTATATTCGAAAATTAAGCAAATTTCAGATAATATTGATTAAAATTATCCTCTGTTTTGTGTCCACAGCACTTATGCAGACCCATGTGTCTCTATGGTTACAAACTACAAACACTGTATAGTCTAAACCTGCAGCCATACTCAATGCCATCTTCTTCCTAGCCTACAGTCAGTAGAAGAAGGATCAACAACACATGACTGCAGGATCAGACTACATAGGGTTTGTGTGTAGTCTGTTACCATGGAGACACATATGTCTGCATCAGCACTGTCTACACAAAACGGTGGACATTTTTAATTAAGACTATTTACAAAGTTGCTTGATTTTCTATCTTAGATGCATGGGAGCAATAAAAAAATATTAAAAAAAAGTGGCAACTGATTGCAGCCATGTGTACATTGATCTTTCTGCGGGACGGGACGTTTGGATTGATGATCTAAGCTGCAGACACCAAATAGCCATTGTAATAACTTGATTTTCTTAGTTCTTGTTGCATCTTGGATGAGTATCGTGTCTGGGAGTGATGTACAGTGTGAACTTGTCAGCCCCTCGTTGCTGTAGCTTTAGTCCTTTTTGTGCTAAGGCACCTGTGGGAATCATCACTGGCGGAAAACTTTAATCGAAATTGTTTTGCTGGCGGGCAAATCTTTCAAGAAAGAGACAAATGCATGGCATCTGATCACATCTGAACTCTCTCCAAGAACTGAAGCTGCAGTTTAAGTAAGTATATAGCGTACTCCACACAAGAGAAGCTTCCGAAAGCAGCGTGGCATTAGCTCCAGGGGACGGCACCAACAAATCAAAATCATCTTCCAACTTAACAGGATCCAATAAAAAGAAAATCAACATTCGGTTGCAGGGAGCGGGCCGAGTCTGCACCGTCATCAAGGCTTAGATGGAAGTTTGTTCTATTTTTTTTCCCTGCGCTACGGCTTTAAAACGAAGCACAGACTATAAAGCTTAACGATGTGTCATAATCCATAGCAACCAATCAGCTTACAGGTGCTTTATTGGACTAATAAAGGGACTGGTTCTATGGAAATGGTACACATTAATCAATATTTCATGACATTGATAACATTAAAGAACATTTCCTCCAAAAACCTCTCCAGATCCTTAGCTATATAATATCTGATTCTGGGAAAGCTGGGTGACAATCACTATGTCACTGCAGATCGCACAGTTGGGCTTTTACCCAGGTTTCCCTGACTCCCGATCAGTGAGTCTCCTATTTCACTCAGTCTAGAAGAAAGTAGATATCTCCATCAAGAAATAAGGGATTCTTTCCAGTAAGAGCAGTGACACTATGGAACTGTCTGCCCCAGGATGTTGTGAAGGTTAATTCATTGAATTAACAGTTCAGACCAAAAGCCTCCCAGCTTTCCCTGACTTCCGATCAGTGAGTGTCCTATATCACTGTGTCTAGAAGAAAGTTGTTTTCTCCATCAACAAAAGGGAATCTTTCTAGTAAGAGCAGTAATACAAAAGGAACTGTTTGCACCAGGATGTTGTTAAGGTTAATTCATTGAATTAACAGTTCAGACAAAAAGCCTCCAAAAACATTTCCTCCAAAAACCTCTCTTCTCCTGTTCCTTAGTTAAATAATATCTGATTCTACAAAATCTGGGTGATAACGACTATGGTTGTCACTGCAGATCACACAGCTAGGCTTTACCCAGCTTTCCCTGACTCCCGATCAGTGAGTCTCCTATATCGCTGTGTCTAGAAAGAACAGTAGGTTTCTCTATCAGTATAGAAGGGATTATTTACAGTAAGAGCAGTGACACTATGGAACTGTCTGTGTCAGGATCATGTGATGGTTAATTTATTGAATTAACAGTTCAGACCAAAAACCTCCAAAAACATTTCCTCCAAAAACCTCTCTTCTTCTGTTCCTTAGTTATATAAGTTTTAATTCTGGGAAAGCTGGGTGACATCTACTATGGTTGTCACTGCAGATCACACAGCTAGGCTTTACCCAGCTTTCCCTGACTGCCGAACAGTGAGTCTCCCAATTTACTGTATCTAGAGGAAAGAATATTTTTCCATCAACATAGAAGGGATTCTTTACAGTAAGAGCAGTGACAGTCTGCACCAGGATGTTGTGATTGTTAGTTCTTTTCAGAAGTAGTCTTAAAAGTAATAATAATATAAATTATCATTAGTAGATGAAGTCGGGAAGGAATTTGTTTCCATTAATAAAAGGCCCCTCACAGAAACGCCCACTTTTGGGTACATTTGCATAAGCCCTACTCCCTATGTGGTCCGATTTGTGGGGCTTTTCTGCTAAATAGGGAGCAGTTGACCATATTACAGATCCATGTTGCACAGAGACGTAATATGACACCCATAAAAGTCTATTGGCCCATAATGTACATCTCCAAATTCAGGAGGCATAAGGAATCTGTAAGAAAAAAAACCAAAACATTATGTTCAATTCTATGCCATATTACGGAGGTATTTTCTCCGAAAAGCAATGCCTCTTAGGAAGAATGCGGTGCCCAATGGAGGCACCATTAGTCAGTATATAGAGTGCGATGAGTTCTATAATACAGGACTTTGGGGAATCCCGGTGCCACTACGTGTACATAACTTTGCCCCTATAACGAAAACTCGGATGACTTACCACTATCTGAAAGTAGTCACTGGGGATGACCACCTCCCCATTCTTGGTCCACTTCACTGTAGGAGCGGGCTTTCCGGATACTGCGCATTCAAACTCAATGTCCATACTTTCATAGGCGTACAGATTTGCTGGGTGATTCAAGAATCGTGGGGGCACTGGAAAAAAAGGGAGATTCAAAAATGTTATAAAACTTAGGTCTAAACATTATATAAACATGGCACATGTATACGTACGCGGTTACTTTTCCTGTCTTTGGCTAATTTGTCAAGCAGTAGGTTATGATCACGATGCCCAAGAAATCATTCGCTTGTGTTCATTAATACAGTCCCTTACATGCAATTTAGAAGAGAGTAGGAGGATCTGCAATTTTTTTGTTAATGTTGGTGGACCTCCTGCCCGCACAGGCTGCACATATGTTATGTCCACCCCGCACAGGAAATATTACAGTGTTCTAATAGGTTATTTGTGAATAAGAAATAGATCATAGTGATGATTGTCTCCAAAGTCACCTTCAAATGGAGTTGTCTTCTGCTGGACCCTTTTAGGCCCATAATGGGGTCAGAGCATAGGCCTACAGTAGGATCCTCTGATGGGCCAGTCCAACTCTGGATGGATTTGTTTTCAAATGGATTCCAATGAATCCTGATGGATCCCATTGACTTATAGGTCAAGTTTCTATTGGTTTGGATGGCAAGAATAACGAGGCAGACTACACTATTCTTGGTGTCAAAAATACCCTAAAGGAACATTGTGAACAGAGCCTAAGGTAGGGCTGACTTTGGTCAAGTTACCATAAAAAATAAACTTCTGATTGCACCAAAGTTGCAGCATGGCGCAACAGTCACATCCTATTCATTTCAATGGGAGAAGTGCAACTTTTCTGGGGCATGAAAGAGATGAGCGGCGTCCTACGACTTTATACTTTATCAAAATGTTGTGCAACCAAGTCTTATGAAAGTTGCACTAAAGTCACATGTACAACTGTGACGTGCGACTGTGATTGGCACCAAATACCAAAGTCATCGTGTAGCCCTAGCCTAATGGTATAACTGGATAAAACAGGTGGGCTGCAATACTATGCCAATAATGTCCTCTCTCGGCAAAAGTTCCAATTATTCTGCACTTTAATCATCTCAATCATGGAGTCAGCTTTTAATTAATCAGCGCAATCTGCAAATAATTACTAATATTCCCATCTATTTACTACAACAATGTGGGGGAGGAGGATTCCTGTAGTCACCGGTACCTGGGCATCATAAAAGTCGCCCTCTTAATATTGAATATTTAATATTTAAGTGGGATTATTGCGTGAAATGAGACGATATCTTTAGACATGATCTTTACTGTATCGATTAGAAATGTGACAGAGAGGAGAGATAATGAGATGGGGGAGAATGAACGGGGAGCGGAGGAAAAGCACAATTGGGAAATGTATTAATTCTTTCCTAAATTTGGAAAGTATCAAACTCGGCTAGACTGGCAGAAAATGCGCCAAATTTATCACAATGGCAATTCATTTGGCGCACCTTGTTGGACACTCTTCTCTTCTTGGCTGACGTACTTTACATCAATATTTTGTGCACGTCGTTAATAAATCTGGTGCATTTTACGACTCTTCTTAGCCCTGCACCATTTTTTTAAAACTTTTTAAAAAAGTTTTTAAATACATAATAAATATGGCGCACGGCATGTATTTGACTTTTTGGGTTCAATTTGCGCCAGATTTCTGGTGCATTTTGCCTCCCCATGAACTAGAGGAGAAGAATGAGAATGAACTGAAGTGCAGTGATTTGAAGAGAAAGAAGAAATGGGAAGGTAAGTAAAGGGGCTACAGGTAGGAAGAAAAGCAAATAAGAGCGGAAGGTAGAAGTGTACGTACATAGCAAACAATAAAATGGGGCCCCCGTCTGGTGCTGGTAAAAGCCACCACATCCCTAACCACCTACAGATGTAGCAATCCTTATCTTGACTCCGATAACTTTCTGCAGCATTATAACCTATCACATCCAAAAACAGTGCCTCACTTGTTCACAGGTTGTTTGTGGTATTGCAGCTAAGCCCCATTCACATCAGTGGACATGAGCTGCAAAATTCAGACGCCATCCATGAACAAGTGAAAGAAAGCAGCCATGTTTTTCTAGTCCTGGACAACCGAATGGAAGTAAGAGAAGGAACACATCAAATAGAGGTAAAACAGACTAGAGAGTAAGAGGAGGAAGAAAAGAAAGTGCAGGGAAATATTAAAGAAAGTTCAAGGGAAAGAGAATTAGAAGGAGAAAAAAGAATGTAAATAGCAAGAGAAAGCAAAAAGTTAGATAATAAGATTGGATACAAAAGAAAAAAAGATCTATCTACAGTATTTATCTACAGAATCTATCAATTTGCCCAAGTGGGGATGTACCAGAGACTACATCTATCTATCTATCTATCTATCTATCTATCTATCTATCTATCTATCTATCTATCTATCTATCTATCTATCTATCTATCTATCTATCTATCTCATATCTATCTATCTCATATCTATCTATCTATCTCATATCTATCTATCTCATATCTATCTATCTATCTATCTCATATCTATCTCATATCTATCTATCTATCTATCTATCTCATATCTATCTATCTATCTATCTATCTCATATCTATCTATCTATCTATCTATCTATCTATCTATCTATCTATCTATCTATCTATCTATCTATCTATCTATCTATCTATCTATCTATCTATCTATCTATCTATCTATCTATCTCATATCTATCTATCTATCTCATATCTATCTCATATCTATCTATCTATCTATCTATCTCATATCTATCTATCTATCTATCTATCTATCTATCTATCTATCTATCTATCTATCTATCTATCTATCTATCTATCTATCTATCTATCTATCTATCTATCTATCTCATATCTATCTATCTCATATCTATCTATCTATCTATCTCATATCTATCTATCTATCTATCTATCTATCTATCTATCTATCTATCTATCTATCTATCTATCTCATATCTATCTATCTATCTATCTATCTCATATCTATCTATCTATCTATCTATCTCATATCTATCTATCTATCTATCTCATATCTATCTATCTATCTATCTCATATCTATCTATCTATCTATCTATCTATCTCATATCTATCTATCTATCTATCTCATATCTATCTATCTATCTATCTCATATCTATCTATCTATCTATCTATCTATCTATCTATCTATCTATCTATCTATCTATCTATCTATCTATCTATCTATCTATCTATCTATCTATCTATCTATCTATCTCATATCTATCTATCTCATATCTATCTATCTATCTCATATCTATCTATCTCATATCTATCTATCTATCTATCTCATATCTATCTCATATCTATCTATCTATCTATCTATCTCATATCTATCTATCTATCTATCTCATATCTATCTATCTATCTATCTATCTATCTATCTATCTATCTATCTATCTATCTATCTATCTATCTATCTATCTATCTATCTATCTATCTATCTATCTATCTATCTATCTATCTATCTATCTATCTATCTCATATCTATCTATCTATCTCATATCTATCTCATATCTATCTATCTATCTATCTATCTCATATCTATCTATCTATCTATCTATCTATCTATCTATCTATCTATCTATCTATCTATCTATCTATCTATCTATCTATCTATCTATCTATCTATCTCATATCTATCTATCTCATATCTATCTATCTATCTATCTATCTCATATCTATCTATCTATCTATCTATCTATCTATCTATCTATCTATCTATCTATCTATCTATCTATCTATCTATCTATCTATCTATCTATCTATCTATCTATCTATCTATCTCATATCTATCTATCTATCTATCTCATATCTATCTATCTATCTATCTCATATCTATCTATCTATCTATCTCATATCTATCTATCTATCTATCTCATATCTATCTATCTATCTATCTCATATCTATCTATCTATCTATCTCATATCTATCTATCTATCTATCTCATATCTATCTATCTATCTATCTATCTATCTATCTATCTATCTATCTATCTATCTATCTATCTATCCATCCATCCATCCATCCATCCATCCATCCATCCATCCATCCATCCATCCATCCATCCATCCATCCATCCATCCATCCATCCATCTATCTATCTATCTATCTATCTATCTATCTATCTATCTATCTATCTATCTATCTATCTATATAATCTATCTATCATATGTCTCTCTATCTACAATATAGAACACATGGTTTTGGTGTTTTATCTCTGTCTAAAAATAAAACAAAATCATTAAAATATTTAAAAATGGAAAAAAAAAACACTGATAAAATTCACCCTTACAAAAAAAAATGCCTACAAAGTAAAACTCCTCTATTGCCATGATGCTTTGTACGTATCCTCTGAATTATGTACAGATAAGTCGCTCATTATCTGCCGCCTGAATAGCCCTGAACCCCCCTCCCCTAAGGCAGAGGTGCGTATCAACATTATTAGAAGACTGTATAATTCCTACGGGTTGTAATGCTGGAAATAAATTCTTTATTGCTCAATTTCCAATGCATGAGATCCCCTGCGGCTACCAACTTTGCTGTTGCGTTTTTACACACTGTACATCTCTTCAGTTTTTTTCAGAAACAGCGCCACTCTTAACCATAGGCTGTGTCTGGTATTGCAGAACAACCCCATTAAATTTAATCAGGATGAGCTGTAATACTCAACTCAATTTTCCTATGGTGGTGCTGTTTTTGGAAAAAAAATATAATAGCGGACTCTTTTTTTCTAATGCTTGACAACCCCCTTGGTTCAGTATTCTGCAGCTTTATTGCAGAATTGCTGCTGAAATATCGTTGAGCGCTCAATTCTACTGACATCAAAGAAATCTGCTTATAAAACAGAATGTCAAAGATTAAGAGAGGGATTAGACAAAATATAAACATAGCCGTAACAATGTCAGCGTGATTGGCTTGTGTTTTAATTCTCACATTGTCATGAGCACAGACTACGTCAAATAAAAATCAACGACTTTCCGACGCGTTTTTAGTTTATGTTTAGACTGTGACTTTCCCACTTTATAGGGGTTATCCGGGCTTTTAAAAGTAGAACTAAATTAGTTTAATACACCTAAATAGCAAATGTACTCATTTACTTTGCATTCAAACGCCACCCGCAACGTGAACGCATCCCTGCTGTATACATCCTTCATCTGTGATGTTTTGTATTTTAATAACATGATTCATCACCTCTCTGATTTCACAAAATACAAAACGTCATAGATCAGACGAATCCTTTAGGGAGGGTGAGTTTTTTTGGAGCAGGAGGGTGGGCTTTCCTGAAGGGGGAGGGTGAGCTTTCCTGGAGCGGGAGGGTGAGCTTTCCTGGAGCAGGAGGGTGAGCTTTCCTCGAACAGGAGGGTGGGCTTTCCTGGAGCGAAATTGTGAGCTCTCCAGTAGCCAAGGGGGGGGGGGGCTTTCCTGGAGCGGGAGAGTGAGCTGTCCTGGAGCGGGAGAGTGAGTTTTCCTGGAGTGGGAGAGTGGGCTTTCCTGGAGCTGGAGGGTAAGTTTTCCTGAAGCGGCAGGGTGAGCTTTCCTGAAGCAGGAGATTGAATTTTCCTGGAGCAGGAGGGTGACCATTCCTGGAGAAGGAGGGTGAGCTTTCCTGGAACGGGAGGGTGGGCTTTCCTGGAGTGAAAGGGTGAGCTCTTCAGGAGCCGGGGGATGAGCTTACCTTGAGCTGGAGGGTGAGATTTCTGGAGTGTGAGGGTGGGCTTTCCTGGAGCTGCAGGGTAAACTTCCTGAAGCGGTAGGATGAGCTTTCCCGAAGCAGGAGATTGGGCTTTCCTGGAGCAGGAGAGTGAGCTTTCCTGGAGCAGGAGGGTGGACTTTCCTGAAGCGGCAGAATGAGCTTTCCTGAAGTGGCAGGGTAGGCTTTCCTGAAGCGGGAGATTGAGCTTTTCTGGAGCAGAAGGGTGAGCATTCCTGGAGCAGGAGGGTGAGCTTTCTAAAGCGGTAGGATGGGCTTTCTTGAAGCGGGAGGGTGAGCTTTCAGGAGCCGGAGGGTGTGCTTTCCTGGAACAGGAGGGTGAAGTTTTCTAAAGTGGTAGGGTGAGCTTTCCTGGAGCAGGAGGGTGAGCTTTCCTGGAGCGGGAGGGTGAGCTTTCCTGGAGCGGGAGCGTGGGCTATCCAGGTAGGAATGCAGGAGATGGGAATTGTGGGATCATGGGAGATGTCTTTTTTCCGGCTTCAGTTCTAGGCGAGTGGGACCGCCCACTTTTTTAAACAGCGTATGTATACAATGATGCCACAATGGACTGTGATAATGTGAAAAACTGAACAAAAAGTAGGTCTCCTGTAAATTCGTGTTTTATTTATTTTTCTATCAGATAACCCCTTTATAGGGGTCTCCTTTAAAAAAGAAGTCCGTTTATTGCCGCAGGTCTGGCTTCTCAACCTCCCCGATCATCTGCAGTTATTGCTGGGGACCCCTGCGTGGAAAATATCTCATTATATGCCGCCAATTCATTTGAATGGTCATCCATGTCTTGCATGGACACACCAGGTCTTACAGAGCGTCTCTCCGTCCCCCTCTATGATGTCCATGTGCCGTAATGGGGCATGGTAAGACAACCCCTTTATTATTTATGACCTATTAAGATGAGAAGTAATTACAAATTTATATTCACAGCAGTATATTGGTGTTATTCTTCAGGCCAGATCCACAGCGGAAAATCCATAGGAGATTACACTCTAAGCCGTACGTACATTAAATTTTGAACATTTTCCGCATGGAAATCAGAACATGGTGCTCATTCTGTTGTGGATGTTTAAAGCAGATTTAACCCTTTTCAATGTAGAAGGGGGTGATATTCACACTAAAATCCACACGTAACACATGTGGATTTTGCTGCGGATTACTATGGTTGTGGGAAAATCGGCACCAAATGTGCCCCGTGCGTGTATACCCAATAATGAAACCCGAATCCATTCCTGCAGGGCCTAACAGTGTTAGATTACATGTTTTGTTAATTGTTTTGCCTTACAGAATTCTTCTCTCGTTACAATCAAAGATAAATTCAAAATTCGACTGATTTCCTGTTACAAAAGCTCAGTGCATTGTGGGAGTTGAAATGACAGCATTCAGCATTAGATCACGTGATTATACTTGGAGTGTAGATCAACTACAGGCAGATTTCAAGATGCAAACAGCAGAACTATTACTCTTGCTTTGGATGTGAAGAGAGAAAGAAAAAAAAACGATCATGTAAACTAGTTGTGCCGGATGCAGATCTAATTCTGTCTGCTACTTTTGATCTCGATAAGGCGACTTGTACTTTATGTTAAGAAACACTTTGCATTTTATGGAGAGATTGATCCTTAACCAAGATAACTTCTTTATCCAAAACGACTGTGACTTAAAAGTTCCACTCTCATTGCAATCTCTGACATTATCATAATGGAACATAATTGGTTTACTCTGTTCTGGATGCACTGGAAAACAGTAGCGATATATTAAACTGCTACAGGACAACAAGAATTAGCATTATAATTTACTTTGTCACACAGAGCTGACTCTGAGCCAAGTGTAGACGCTCTCGCTGCTACTTTGGGGATACGTACGGTTATTTATAATAATCTGCGGATCAGTCTCTGCCTCTTAATCTGTAAATTGGTTTATCTGGATGGTGACTCCAGTGAGTTCACCTCATTCTATATAAAAGAGATTGCAAATTTTAGCGGTAGATGTGGCTACTGACAGTGTCAATTTAAAATGTCTTTCAGGGTCTTTAGTGGTGGGATATCCTTAGGACGGGCCATTAATGTCTTATTGGTAGGGGTAAAATGCTTGCCCGATGAGCAGAATGAAGATGTATTGCCCTGATCCACAAGTCCAATTGACTTGTATTGGACAGCTCAGTCTAATTCACTTGCAGTCTCAGACACAGCCACCTGTGAGGATGAGCCACTGCTCATCCTCAAACATGCTGCTGATCGGCGATGGTCCGGAGGTTCGGACTTCCACCGATCAGACATCGATGGCTTAAGACCTTAAAAATGCTGTTTAAAAAAGAGATGTTTTCCGTTAAGTTTTTACTATGACAAGAACAAACAGGAGACCAACCTTTTTAAAGGTATTCCCCTAACTGGACAACTCCTTCTCAGAAACAAAGATACGGCAGCAGAGGAGAAACTCTACCTTGGACAATCCCTACTTGTTAGAAGGGTTTGTTGACAATAAGCAGCTCACAAAGTGTCCCCTTACCTGGACCCCTAATGATCAGCTGTGATCTGTGGGAAAACCTGGTGGTAAGTGTTAAATTTCCCTGCAGCACCACCACAGGTTGAAATTAAGCATTACACGGTGTCCATTTATACAGAGGGGTTTTCAGTGTGATGCAAGACAGGACAGGTGGGAGAGAGATACTCTTTATAACCACTCTCCACTTTGGCCAAGAGATGAGGATCCTAAACAATTCCCTAATAGGATATATAAAATGAGTTTTTTTAAATTTAGAAAGCCCTTTTAATGCTTTTGGGCCCCATGAAAAACCTGTACCAGGGTCCCCCAACCATCATGTGCCATTTATAATACTGGTGTCCCATGTGGTAGGACGGTCCTTTGGAGCACCTCTCAACTTTGGCTAATAGAGAAGGTTTCCAAGTAGGGGATACAACTCTAGGCCACATGTAAAGAGTTATCCAGTTGGGACAATCCTATGAAGGTTTAACTACCCCAATTTTAAGTACTATAATACTGCCCCCTATTGACATAAATATACAAAAAAGCACATTTTAATTTTTGTAAATGGGGGTCATAGACCCGCCGTATGATGTTCATATGCCCTGATAGGACATATAGTGAGTAGTTGACCTCAAATAGCATAGGTTTTTAAGTTATTTTGTCACTTTAACAAACTTTCTGTCTGCCTTACATGTTAGGCGATGCTAGGAGTGCGAGCTGACGACTGTTAAGTGATGGCGCTTGTCAAGGGACAGAGAAATCTGCAACAAGGTGAACATGTTATTCAGTCATAGCAGCCATCAGGTAGAGAAGTTTGCAAAATGTACATGATTTGTTGCTTCAGCCTACTCTGAGATCCTTATCTCAAGGGCACAATCTCATCACATCATGTCGTCTCTGCTCATTATTTTCCTTTTATTATTTTCTTTATTACTAAGAGAAAATATATTGGTTTGACATCTGAAAAGTGGTAAAAATGGTAAGAAATATTTATCAGAAGTTTAGGACCATAGATAACACAACTGCCCGGTGAATAGAATCTGCATTCAGATAAAAATTATATTATTCCATATTCTATACTCTTGTCTATAGGGGGCAGTATTGAATGCTGGAGCAGTAAAACCTTAAGGTACTTTCAGACCTTTTTAAAAACCTGCAGCATAAGTTGCATATCATCACATATTGTCACATACTCATGCTGCCGCTCCTGTGTCGATAGTTCCTTGGTCTCCCATGATCTTTGGTTACTAGGCCACAATGCCACAACGATGACATGACATACTCAACACATGGACGTGGCAGCCAATCACTGGTCGACATCAGTATCGACGGTACATCAGAGCTGCGCTAGTCATTTTTTTTTCCATATTCATGCATTGAATATGGAACATCATCTCAGCAGCCTAGTATGTTTGGTGTGGGAGCTGTAGGTGGGGTTTTTGGAAAGGATGGAAAAACGCTTTAAATGGGTTGTCCCATTGTCCAATTGCCCAATGGATGCCATAATGGGTGGGTACTCCTTTTGAGACCTCTTTCAATTACCCAGTTGATAGCCACTGCAAAGAATGATTTCTTCTCATGAGGGCTCAATCTGACCATCTGACTTGGTCATCTATTTATTTGAATAGGTATCATATAGTGGCCTCCAGCAGCTTCCATTGGAGAGAATAGCTGATGGCCAGAGTTTCAGCAATTGAATCTATAAAAATAAGCTGATCACAGGAATGGCAGAGTTTCGAGAAGAGATTGTCTAGTTAGAACAACCCCTTTAATTTTTTAGACTAATCAAATCATAAGTATGCTCAAAGCAGTTATCACTTCCCTTACCTCACTCCTCTAGGCACAGTGGCGGATTATCATATGGGCGTTTCGGGCGGCCGCCCGGGGCCCGAGGCTTCCAGGGGGCCCATGGCAGCCCGAAACGCACATTATCTCGTAAATCTATTCAGCGCGCTAGCGCTGCTAACGGCCGAAGATGGGGAGGAGCAGGGAATTCGCCGGGATCCAGGGGTAGGACACGCCTCCCTGACAGTGCGGGCCGCCGCCATTGAGTAACAGAACAGCGACGGACGGCTGTTCTGTTACTCCAAAGCAGCAAGAGAAGAGCCGGCGGGCGGTCACCGGCGCTGAGGTCAGTACAGGATTATCCTCCTGCCCAACTGGTTCCCGACCGCTGGCTGTATTTTTACGGCCAGCGGTCAGGGACGGGTGCTTAAAACCCGAGCCATAGACTTTCTACGGCTCGGGTTTTAACTTGCTGCCCGCGCGATCGGGCAGCTGAATGTCAGGTCTCCGGCTGTCAGTGACTGCCGGGGACCCTGAGGAGAAGACAGAAGCAGCTTTCGCTGCTTCTGTCTTCTCCGATGTCTTCTTACACAGCGTTCAATGAACGCTGTGTACAGGAATAGAGACAGCAGCAGCGGCGCTGTCTCTATTCCTCCCGGTGATCATGTGACAGGTCACATGATCGCCGGGTGCCGTTAGTGGCAGACTGTTGCTGGGTCTTACTAGACCCAGCACAGCCCTATTAGTGACAATCGTCACTGTGAGAGGGCTGATTTCCCCTGTAACTGGGGCTGCTGTGCAGCTCCAGTTACAGTGGAAAAACATGGTGTAAAACAAAGAGAAAGTAGATATAAGGTTCCCCAAAGGTCTTTTTTGACCTTTGAGGATCAGAACATAGTAATAAAAAATAGTAAAGTGCAAAAAAAAAAAATAATAAATACACATAAAATACCCACCCCAAAAAAAACGTTCCCCCCCGCCAATCATTGTTGTAACGCTAGCGCTGACCCAATTACCCTAATATAGACATGTAATATATTAAAATTTACGGTAGACAATGACTATCACAAATAAAAGGTCTATTTTAGGGTAAAACAATGTTATTACCAAAAAAAAATAGCTGAAACGTAAAAAAGCTTCTTTTTTTACTATTATTTTCAAACTTTATGAATAAAAATTCTAAAATGGCAAAAAATGTGTGCATAAAAACGATAAAAAACGAAACCTGCATTGTCTACGGAAAAAACGTCGCAAAAATAACGTCGGTTTTATTTTTTTTTAATAAAAATGTGTGTTTGGTGCAACTTTGTAATTACGTTTTATTAAAAAATATTTTCACTTTTTGAGATACAGCTGCTTTGTATCCTGTATCCGTCAGGTCAGCAGGACTGACGGGATCAGTGAAACGGGCCCTGCGCTAAATTATAATCTTAGATGTGATAGATTTGAGGTGGATCCTGCGTGTCACTGATCCCGTCAGTCCTGCTGACCTGACGGATACAGGATACAAAGCAGCCGTATCTCAAAAAGTAAAAATATTTTTTAATAAAATCAATCAATCACACTGATACACAGACATACTATATATATATATATATAATTATAATATAAAGTTTTTAAATGTGTACATAACCTTGTGGCACTATATACAAGGGGGAGCGCTGTGTGGCACTATATACAAGGGGGAGCGCTGTGTGACACTATATACAAGGGGGAGCGCTGTGAGGCACTATATACAAGGGGGAGCGCTGTGAGGCACTATATACAAGGGGGAGCTCTGTGTGGCACTATATACAAGGGGGAGCGCTGTGTGACACTATATACAAGGGGGAGCGCTGTGAGGCACTATATACAAGGGGGAGCGCTGTGAGGCACTATATACAAGGGTGAGCGCTGTGAGGCACTATATACAAGGGGGAGCGCTGTGAGGCACTATATACAGGGGGGAGCGCTGTGAGGCACTATATACAAGGGGGAGCGCTGTGAGGCACTATATACAAGGGGGAGCGCTGTGAGGCACTATATACAAGGGGGAGCGCTGTGAGGCACTATATACAAGGGGGAGCGCTGTGAGGCAAGGGGGGGCTGTGTAGTGCTATCCACCGTGGTATGTGTGTGGCGCTCTTTATAGGGGGGGCTTTTTGGTGCTATTTACAAGAGGGGGAGGGCTGTGTGGCGCTCTCTACAGGGGGGCTGTATGGCACTATCTATAGGGGGCTGTGTGTAACGCTCTCTACGAGGGGGATGTGTGATATATAGAGGGGGCTGTGTATGGCGATATCTATGGGGGTGTGTAATATCTACAGGGGCTGTGTGTGGCACTATGTACAGGGGGCTGTGTGTATGGTGTTTTACAGTGTGTGGTATTATATTCAGGCGCGCAGTGTTTGGTGCTATTATATTTAGGGGTACACTATGTGGCACCATGATAACTTTATTTTCGTTTATAGGTGTGGAAATGTTGGAAAAGTGAGGAGACGTCTAAGTGGCAAATTCTGCAGAAATGAGTCATGGCCGGGAGAAGTCGTCATGAGCGCTGGACCGGATGGAGAAGAAAAGAGGAAAAAAACTACTAGAATCTGAGACGTCGTCACCTGTGAGTCACTAGATTTATAGAGAATCTGTCACCTCTCCTGACATGTTTATTATAGGAAATCCTTGTATTTCACAAAAAGTCTTTCTGCGGTCCAGGACTGATAGACAATTCCCCTTGTCAGAAGGTTGTGTCCCTGCACAGTGTGATCCTGTCAGTATGTAGGGACACCGCGCTGTGACAAGGGGAATCGTAACACTGTTAATGCTTGCCCAAAAAGGTAGTGTTAAAAATAGTTACGGTGAGGAAGGGGGGCCCAAGTTTGGGTAACAGCCCAGGGCCCATGGTCTACTTAATCCGCCACTGTCTAGGCATCTACATTGCCCAGCAGGGAGTGACAAAGAGCACAGAAGAAAGTTCCTCCCAGAATAAAAAAAAACAAACTGAACTTAGTGCTCCTTCCTGAGGCTTGATAGGAGCGAATAAACAAGGTATTTTCCAATAGAATTTTTCAAAATGTTTGGACATTTCCTCTAAGATTTTTAATCTTATATATTTTAGAAGTCCTTGTAAAAATTCTAAAAATGTAAAAAATATATAAACATATGTATTGAATAAAATAGCTGGAACTTATTCCATCAAATGATCTCACTGAACTCTATCATTAGCTTCCTAATAATAACAAAGTCTTTCGAAAACCCAGCGGTTTCTGGTTAGTCCGAGGTTAGCTGTCCAAAATGTGAGGGCAAAATTCACACGTTTCATACAATACAAGCAATGAATTCCCACAAGGAAGACTTCATATTACACCGGAGAAGAGATGAATGACCTGTTTCTTGCCTCAGGCTTTTCATGTCCAGTTATTTTCCCTGTAATGTTCTCTTGCCGTTGTGTTTAATGTCCATATCTGTACATGTAATGTTGAATTTGCAAGAGGCTTAGCATGGTCATGGTCAGGGGATGGCTGTCAAGGTAATGTAGGCAATAAGCTCATTTGAGACTAATATAAGCAGGTCAATATAATTTATAATTAAATTTTATAAAGGTTTTAGAATTTTTTTTATTAAAAAAACACTTAAATTTTTATTTTCAGGAATTTTCTTTTATTAGTACTGAAATTCATAATATTGCCCAGGAAGGTAATTTGTATAATATATCAAAAGCTAGAGACCAACTATTCCTGAACAAAAATGTAGGAAAATAAAGCCTATACCCTATATTACAGATTATCAAATTACAGATTATCTAAACTATCAGAAATTTCTGGCCTGGCTGTGTCCATTTGTAAGTATGGCCTTTTTCGGTGTTTTTGTATATGTCCCTGTGTTTTTATCGGTTCTGTTTGTGCATCAGGAACGTTCTGTTCCAGTTAGGGAGTTAGGGACTCGCAAGTCTGGGGATCCTTGTCGTGGATTGCGAGCTTCCGTCCTTTTGGCCAAAATGATTACCAATACCCCAGGTATTTTTCATTATTATGTATATTCGCTTCTCTTGGACACAGCCGGGTCTTTGATGCTGGGAGAGCATGGTGTGTTGTTGTTTGGCATAGCAAGCAGGGTAGCCCGCTCTATGAATTATCAAGGCGTCACAAATAGGCTTCTACCTGGCTATACACGTTGTGCCTCATGACGTACACACTATCCCTCCATGTTTCACTCACTTGCACCCCAATATCCATTTATTTCTATTGAGGCACTTCATTTATTACTGCCCCCTATATTTCACTTATAGTATTACACTTGCACACACACTATTCATTTATTATTTCTTACTACACATCCCATGCACCACACACCACTCCCCTCAAGACTAGTGGAAGTGGCTATTATTATTTAAAGCACCTGCTCGCCCTTTCATCAGCATTTCTGGCCTGGCTGTGTCCATTTGTAAGTATGGCCTTTTTCGGTGTTTTTTTTTATCAGAAATTTTGACTTGAAAGCCTAACTTTAGGTCAGCTCAATGTCAGGGGGATTCTGTAAAGCACTAGATACAAAGATGATGTCACAAACAAATACACAGTAAACAGTGAGGTCCCTGTTTTTCCCAAACTACTGTCCCCACCTATTTGTACGACCCGACCTAATCGACAGCGCACAACTGGGCGGCGTTCCCTATACTATTACACGTGAAACTGACAAACGGATAAGACAGAGACAGTACAAAATAGCAAAGGGTAACTTGGGAAATACACGGAGGGAGAGGCAGGGCAATTGTGTCACGGACAAGTCCGGGTGCAAAAGACGGAGTCAGGCAGGGTCAAACCAGGAGAGTGCAGAAAAGACAAAAGTCAGAAGGCAAAGAAAAGTCAGGAGTCCAGCCCGGGTCAGGTCACAAAGGAGTCAAAATTCAAGTCGCACAGGGAAGTCTGGAACAATGGAAGGCACCAGGCAAGGTAACTCTAATTACAGGCAAAGGCCTACTACCCCAGGTTTAACTCAATAAGGAGGGGGCGGGAGTTCAGGAACATCGGCCAGGCTTTGACTTGCCTGACGCTCCTGAGCTCCTATTGGCTGCAGACTGCCTCAGTCTGTCAGGCCGAGCGACGCCCGAGCGAGTAACTCTCGACGTCTTGGAGACCGAGGGAGCCGCAGGCAGAGAGTACGTGACAGTTGATTTTATATTTTCTTTGGAAATGGTGTGAAAACTGGTTTGTGCCTATAGGGATTACTACATAGGGTAATAGTGGACAACCAGGTCACTTCTCCACCACTACATGAATCCTGTACATAAATATATACTACCAAAACATTGCTAGCTAGTGGGTTCATCCATTTCTTTTGCATCCATTGCTAACAGAGTCTGTTCATCAAAATAATGCCCTACCAGTGTTGGCCAGGTCAATTGGTGTTGAGACATGGGAACTCAGCTATGAAGCAGTAGAACTCACAAGCTTAAAGAATGGAACCGCAAATGGGAAGCAACTAGCACCCAAAAATCAGTTCTTGATGGTAACATTCCACAATACTAGTGTTAAACTGCCTCGTCAAAATGAGAACTTCAAGGTTTGGTTCACCATGGCTGTACCATGTACAATGTCAAGCATTGGATGGGGTGGATTAAGTCCACCACCCACCATCGGAAACACATTCTCTAGAGTAATGTTTCCCACTTTACCATTTTGCAATTCGACAGAGGAATCTGGGTTTGGAAAATGGTAAAAGAATGCTTCCTGCCATAACCTGGGTCTGACTTTGGCTCCTTTGTTCCAATAAAGGGAAATCTTAATGATACAGTATTTGATGACATTCTTTATCTTAGTATGAAAATGTCCCCGTGCAGATAGAGATGTTTGCCAAGTTTAGTGTGAAAGAATTTGACTTGTCTTCTTAGATCACAGACTTTAAATCTATCAAACCCCTTTTGGGTGAATTGGACCACTTACTGTGAGCCAGAACTTGACAACCAACATCAGTATGCAACGTCATTAAAAAAGCACTGCACTTTTTTTCTTTTATTGCCCCCTCCATTTGTACATTGGTGTTTCAGTGGGGTACTGTGTGCATAAATACTTACCGATCCCTGCATCATGCAGTTTTCGGGTCTGGCACTGCCCAAGTGATCTTAACGCTGACCTGTCTGTAATTACTGTGCTTACCAGTATACCGGAATCAGGGCCTGCCTCAGGGGTGCACAGGGAGCATCACTCCAGCAGGTAGAAGGGGCGCTGCACGGGCTCCCTTCCCCTGCTTGTTTCAGAAGCGCCCGGCCTCGGCGACTCAGCAGTCGCCTTTCCACCAGGGCGCTTCTTCACTCAGTGCCGTCGCTACCGATGTAGCAGGCCTAGCTGCGGCTGCTACAGCGGTAGCGACGGCACTATAGCAGAGCAGGGAGGTATCTCCCTGCACTGCTATCTACTAGCGACCACTGTAGCTTTCTGAAGGAGCGGAATCCCCGGCCACACGGATCGCTCTGCTTGAGTTCTCTGTCCATATATGGACAGTGACATCAGGGGAAACCCCTGAAGCGGAATCCCCGTCCATAGCGTTGCAGACGCCGTGACCAGGGATTTCATTCCAGGATAAGCCAATGATGTCACTGTCCATAAATGGGCACAGACGATAGGAGCTTCTCCTGGAGTGGAATCCCTGGTCACAGATTCAGCAACACTGTGGACGGGGATTCCGCTTCAGGAGTTTCCCCTGATGTCACTGTCCATATATGGACAGAGAAATCAAGCGGAGCGATCCAGAAGCGGGGATTCTGCTGCTTAAGGGATCTACGGTGGTGCTATCTACAGGAAAGGGGGGTGCTATCTACAAGGGGGCTGTATGCTGTGTGGCACTACCTACAAGGGGGCTGTGGGCTGTGTGGCACTACCTTCCAGTGGACTGTGTGGCACTCCCTACAAGTGGGCTGTGTGGCGTTTCCTACAAGAGGGCTGTGTGGCACTCCCTACCAGGGGGCTGTGCAGAGCTCCCTACCAGGGGGCTGTGTGGGGCTCCCTACCAGGGGGCTGTGTGGCGCTCCCTACCAGGGGGCTGTGAGGCGCTCTATACAGCAGGCTGTGTGGCACTCTCTACAAGGGGGCTGTGTGTCGCTCTCTACAAGGGGGCTGTGTGGCGCTACCTACAAGGGGCTGTGTGGCGCTACCTACAGGGGGAATCTGTGAGTGGTAGGCTGATGGTCATTTTACTGTGAATGGGGGGCAGATGGTTATTTTACTGTGAGTGGCGGGTTGATGGTCATTTTACTGTGAGTGGGGGGCTGATGGTCTTCAAGTGGTTTCTGCCTCTGACCTCCAATTGAAATAATAGGAGGAAGAAAATACCTGCGGCGCCTGTTTGGAATTTTTTTGCCTGCGTCTTTTGCATTAGCTTCAATGGCTTAAGAAAAAATGCAAAAAAAAAAGGTCAAGCAACGCTGTCAATTCAAAATCTGCTTCAAAATTTTGAATTTTGAGGCAGATTTTTTTTGGCTTACAAAAATTGTGAGTGAACATGCCCTATGAGTGTAGTGCTTTTTTTTTTAGCCCTTTTCTGTCTTTCTCGAAACTATTTTTGGTAGTGGTGCCCTGAGGAGATTTTATTTTTCCAGTGCTGCCTCGAGTCCGAAAAGGTTGGGAAACTCTGTACTAGGCTACAGGATCACGCCGGCCTACACAAGGATCCCGTCGTGGAGCAGCTCAGTTCATCGTGGGAACAGGGCCTAGGTACAGTTTTTGTTTTGGGTGCATTGTCTACAAGGGGGAGGTGGGGGACTGTATTGCACTGTCTACAATGGGGAGGTGGGGGGGCTGTATGGCACGATCTACAAGGAGGAGGTGGGGAATTATGGGACTGTCTACAGCAAGGCTGTATGGCAAAATCTACAGGGTGGCACTATACAGTGTGGGGGCCACTAAGCGGACATTATACTGTGTAGGGGTACTACAGGGGGCATAATACTGTGGCCACAATTAGAGGACAAAACACTGTGTCCTTGAAGGGGTTGTAATATATAATATTATTAAATATTATTATACTGCATGGGGGCACAAAAGGGGCATTATAATTTTTTATGGGGATTTTTTTTTTAATGATGGGGTGGGGTCGACTAAAGATCATTTTGCACGGGGCGCCATCTATCCTAAGGCCGGTTCTGACCGGAACTCAGGCTCAGTGCATTCCTTTGGAAGCTTCATTTGGCTCCCATAGGACTACATTGAGAGCCTGAGTTCCGTTCTAGAATACATACGTATACACCATTCACAATAACATTACAACCACCCTAATATTGTATAGGTTCCCTCGTGCCACCAAAATAGCTTTGACCCATTGAGACATGGACTCCACAAGACCTCTGGAGGTTCCTATTTTATCTGGCACCAAGACGTTAGTAGCAGATTCTTTAAGTCCTGTAAGTTACGAGAGGGTGCCGCCATGGATTGGACTTGCTTTTTCAACGCCGTGAATTCTTTGTCATGTTCCACAAACCAGTCCTGAACAATTGCAGTGTGACAGGACACATTATCCTGCTGAAACATGCCACTGCCATTAGGGAAATCTGTTATCATCACAGCATGTCTTCTTCCCATACTGAATCCTGATGCCGTCTCTTCCCCGGGTAAACGGCGCACACGCACCAGACCATCCACATGATGCAAAAGAAAACAGATCCTTACACTTGCCAATCTTTCCAACACATCATCTTCAAGAACTGATGGTTCACTTGCTGCCTACTATTAACTGCCACCTTGTAGGGCGCCATTGTAACCAGATAATCAATGTTATTCACTTGATCTGTCAGTGGTTTTAATGTTATGGCTGAAAAAATTATCTTGAAACTCATGGACAACAATACAAAATGTATTACAGGATACGATGCCATTTATGGTACTGCTGTCTTCCTGTGCAGCGGAGGCGCTGTTGTGCCCACTCATGGGTACCTGGCCCATAACTCTGCACCCACTGTAGTTACGCCATTGCACTAAAGTGATTTCCAATTTTCAGAAGCACTTTATCTTGAAAATGCAGAATAATTTCCCATTTTTGAACGTTCTTCCATTTACTCTGTTTTGTTTATTTTACAAATCCATTTCAGTGACTGCGGCTTGAGATTAACAGGTTATTTGTACAGCTTGATGTGTATTTTAGAACAGCCAGACTGCTCTTTAAAAGAGTTGCCAAAATCCGGTGCCCTATCAGTGATGGGATGCCAGTTGTTGACGCACTCTGCTTTCATCATTTAGCCAATAACTGGCATTTTAAGACGTCTTTTTGTGAGATCCACAAGTGCCCTTATGACTGATAAAAGCATCCAAGCCTCGATTTGTCTGGCTGCCCTAAGGCCCATTTATAGGATGATTAAAGAAATTCCCTGTAATGGGTAAACTGGATATGGGGCGGTGTTGAGAAATACAACTTAAAGTAAACGTCAATACTTTAACACAATTTTAGTTTTTTTTTTACAAAAAAGTTAAAAATTCTGTGCTGCTTATTTCCCCAATATATCTTTCTAGCAGTCAAAGCTCTGTTTTTCCCATACAAAGCGCCAAACCCCTGCATTGACAAAGATTAATGATAAAATTCTGATGTGAAGCACGTGGTGTGATGAATTTTAATTAATAGTAATTAACCCCATCACATTCCTCACAGTCATAATGGACAACATTGGGTTAATGTTTGAGGTACATGATGGGGTTAATGACTATTGATGTGAGGCACATGGAGGTACTAAATTCATAACATCCCGTGCATCACATTAATAAGTGAAAGAAAGGTGTATTTATTTTATTTTTTACGGAGTACACATATAGTACACATCATAAATGACACTATAAATTTGGTGGTGATTAGGGTCGCGATGATACCGAATATGTGTAGAATTTTATGTATTGAGACTTTTATTTTAATGTTTATGTAAAAAATGTGTATTTAAAAAAAAACAATAATAATAATTTAACATTACTTTATTTATTTTTTATTTTTTATTTTTAAACTAATACCTAAGTACTGTATGCCCTAACAAAAGGAAATATGGTCAGACAGCCCTGGGGTCCTTCAATGGACCCCAGGCTGTCTGCCCATATATGGTATTTCCCTCAGGGATTCCATGTGACGCGTCACCCCTTCTCATTTTCCCCTTGAATGCTGCGGTCAGCTTTGATCTCAGCATTTAAGGGGATAGCGGCAGATATCAGAGGTTTCTCTAATCTCCACCATTAGAGCGGGGCTACAGCTGTGTAATATAGCTATTGCCCTGCTCCTGACAACAAGTGTGCACGCAGTCAGCATTAGATGATGCGGCCAGCGCTACATTAATGAGCGGTGGCGCCAGCACTGAAGACAGAACAAGGGGGTGTTTTGTAGTGCGCCCGCCATGTTCAGTTTTCAGTTTTCAGCGCTCATTCGAGCAGAGCCGGCCACATCACATCATGCTGACCGGTCGCGCACACTTGTCAGGAGTGAGGCAATGGCTGTATTACACAGCCGCACCCCCGCTCTGACTACATTCACGTGTTACAATACTAAGCTATGCGGCCGAAAAGCTTAGTATCGAATACTTGAATTACGGGATTGAACCGTTTGAGGGTGCACGGCATCGAAATAGTATCGATATTTCGATGCATTGTGCAACCCTACAGTTTTGTCTGGAAGTTCGCTTTAAATAATTTATTATCGAGAGCCGCAGAAGCGATCAATTTAACCATGACTCTAAATGTTATAAAACGGAAGCATGGCGACACGCGAGCAGAGGCTTTCTTTAAGGGCATGCCCCCACGTGGCGGATTTCCTCCGCAACTGTCCGCATCAATGCCGCACCTAATCCTGGTTGCGGATTACGGCTGCGGATCTGCCCAAAATGTGCAGTAAATTGATGCGGACTAGCTGCTGCGGACTGCGGAAAAAGTGCTTCCCTTCTCTCTATCAGTGCAGGATAGAGAGAAGGGACAGCACTTTCCCTAGTGAAAACGAATTTCATACTTACCGGCCGTTGTCTTGGTGACGCGTCCCTCTTTCGGCATCCAGCCCTACCTCCCTGGATGACGCGGCAGTCCATGTGACCGCTGCAGCCTGTGATTGGCTGCAGCCGTCACTTAGACTGAAACGTCATCCTGGGAAGCTGGACTGGAGACAGAAGCAGGGAGTTCTCGGTAAGTATGAACTTCTATTTTTTTACAGGTTGCTGTATATTGGGATCGGTAGTCACTATCCAGGGTGCAGAAACAGTTACTGCCGATCGCTTAACTCTTTCAGCACCCTGGACAGTGACTATTTACTGACGTCTCCTAGCAACGCTCCCGTAATTCCGGGAGCCCCATTGACTTCCTCAGTCTGGCTGTAGACCTAGAAATACATAGGTCCAGCCAGAATGAAGAAATGTCATGTTAAAAAAGCAATACGCATCCGCAGCTCACATAACATGTGCATGACAGCTGCGGACTTCATTGCGGAATTTAGAATCTCCATTGAAGTCAATGGAGAAATTCCGCCATGAGTCCGCAACCAGTCCGCCACTGCTCCGCAACAGACAGAGCATGCTGCGGACACCAAATTCCGCTCCGCAGCCTATGCTCCGCAGCGGAATTTTACGCATCGTCTAAACGAACACTTCTAAATTTAAGTGGAAGTCAATGGAGAAACGGCTCCGCTGCGGATTAACGCTGCGGAGTGTCCGCAGCGGAATTCAAGTGAAATTCCGCCACGTGTGAACCCAGCCTTACAGGGACTAATCTGCAAGGAATAAATGTAACTCCTTCTTACTTCAGGGTATTTTTGTTGTAAACATAAAGCAAATTTATCTTGTTAAAGGCGTTAGAGAAAGTGCAAGAATGTAACAAGAGACATTATTTTTACGAATATTTACTTCGACTAATTTCAAATTGCAATTAAGCACAAAACGCTATTTTGTTGCCGGTTGACACACATACAATTATTACGGCATCTGCGAGTTGTATTATCTTGATGTTTGTTTGTGCAATTTACTTTTTAATTTTCAAGCAACATCTGGTACTTAAACATCACATTAAGACTGTGACTGGAGTTTTACAAATAAAAACCATAAATACTGTACATGACAGATGGGAAAATGTAATCTACAGTCTCAAATATTGAGACAAAAAAAGTATGAAAATAATTTTTAGCTCTGTCATTTTTTTTAATTAAAAATGGTGCTAGGTTATGGTTCCCAATATTGTTCTCTTCATGAAATAGCTCTGAAGGCAGTTTAAGATCGGCCAATTTCTCAACCTGATATTTATGGCATCTCTCCCTAGAAAAGGACAATATCCTTCCAGCAAGGCCAGAGCCTTTTTTATATGCCCTATTAGGGCGTATGGACGTCATAGAGCGGAGTCCACCACGCTACGAGCCAGAACACAGAGCCGCTAATAAGCAGCTTCCCTCATTGGGTCGACTCGAGCTGTCATGAATGGCCACATGTAATACTACATTTCCCCTCTAGTGGCCACCGCAGTGAAAATGAGTAGCAAAAGGTAACATCCCACTGCTGTCATGAATGGCCATATGTACAGATGTAGCCATCTTTATCTTGACTTTGAACGCATTAAATACTGTACACAGTGTCAATAAACTTTAACCCCTTAATGACCGGGCCTAAAAAGGCCTTAATGACCAGCTAGATTTTTCTGTTTTTGCCTCTCTGCATTTCAGCAGCCATAACCTTTTTAATTTTTTATTGATGTGGCTGTATGAGGCCTGGTTTTATGCGGGAGAAAAGTTTGGAGGTAGAAAAAAAAATATTTTTACAGCGTGAATATAGGAAAAAGCGATACTCGGTATAGTTTTTCTTGTTTATTTTTTATTCTGCTTATGTTTCACGCTAAATAACCTGTTCAATTAATTCTTCCGGTTATTACAGTCATGTAGATACCTAATATGTGTCGATTTTTTATTTTTATGTAATGTAGGGGCAATAAAATATATTTTATGCAAAATAATTAACTTTTTGGGGAAATTTTTTTGTTACTTTGTTTTTAATCCCATTAATAGATAACTTTACTTACAACTTTATTTGTAACTTATAACATATTAGCATACTCCTGTATGCTAATACATTATACTATGTCACTTTGAGACAGGCTAGGGTTTCCGATGACGAGAACAAAGAGGGAAGTCCCCTTTGATTATGCAACGGTCACGGACCGCGGCGATCAAAGGGTTAAACAGCTGGGGTTGGCATGTTTTCTGACCCCAACTGTATTTAGCAAGCTGCTTTAAGATCAGGAGCTGTAAGTTGCAGCTCCTGTTTAGAGGATGAGCGCTCACAGGAGTGCTCATCAGCTTCTTGGCATCGCTGTAGACGAAGCACCTGCACCGCCTGCCATCAAAAGACGGTGGGTGGTCATTAAGGAGTTAACTTAATTTTTTCAATGGCTTTCGTTGTGTGATATCACGTCGCAGTTAAGATAAACTTGGATACATCTGTAATGCTACATTTCCCCTGTAGTGGCCACTGCAGGGAAAATTACTAGCTGATGGCAATTTCCCACTGCAACCACAGTTGTTTTTACTTTAGTTATATCTAATTCTGTGAAAGCTGGGTGGCAATTAATATAGCTGGCATTAGGAAGATATTGCTGACTTATGCCAAACTTACAGGTAATAATTTCACTTTTTTTTTTTTTAGGGGAAATTGCTTTACAAAAATATTAGGTCAAATATTTTCCCTTTCGATCTTCCTTTACTTATCATTAATATTCGATAATGTAATAAATTTGTGCTTATAGTATCCTCTTCAACAAAAAAATAAAGGAACACTCCAGGGAAGACTTATACATTTTAGTGCAGACCATTGGGTACAACTTATATTTAATGGTGATTTTGTGAAAGAAGAACATTCTCTTTAGTACGTATAATTATTAATTAATATTATTATTATTATTATTATTATTATTATTATTATGTGATGCTATACTGTAAGTTCCTGGGCTGCTCTAACCTGGTGTAATCACTTTGCAGCAACCCTGCCATAAAGTGTTTATTTTTTAACTTTTTAATCTTCCTATGTTACCATTTCAATCGTTGATTCTAGAATCTTTTATGACATTTTTATCTGACATCAATAGTGGCTAAGATGAATAGTTAATGTGACTCAATGCGGAGGCGATGTGCTTTATTAAAATGCATTCGATTTCAAGGTTAGGTTACAAAATCGGAAGTGGCAATTATTTAACATATTTTGGGCCAGTCAATAAACCAGACATGTCCCATATTTCACAATGAAAATGAATGTAGTGCAACTTTTCTACAAGGCCAATAGTTTGTCATTGTCCTGTCTAATACGAAGGGATAACAAGAGAGCAGTAGAAGCAGTGGATAACTGGAAATCTGACCATCAGTCTTCATTGATTGCAAGGGACACTGAAGGATCTTTCTTGACGTGAAACTAAAGTCTTTGGGTTGTAAGATACGACAGCCGGTTATCAAATATTCTATCGACTATGAAAAAAAATCATGTAGTAAATTGTGGATGCCTATATCAGCCTTCCATATAACACGATGCTCTGCAGAATAACGAAATGGAAGTATGGATATAGCAGAGATGAGTTTGTCACTGAGTACAATATATATTGATACCTCTGGTTTTAAAGTCCGTAATAACTTAAGAGCTTAATAACAAACTTAGCTCTGCTACATCTGATGTTGCTACAGAAACAAAAAAAATTCCGCTATAACATGGCTGCTTGTACTGTCTTTATAACCCATTATTCCGTCTTGCCATTGGTACACCCAAGATGGGCCCTAATCCATCTGCAATATGAGCTGAAAATAGTAAGTCCTGATTAGTGAGAATTGGGAGGTTGAGTTGCATTTTGGAAGGATGTCAGAAAGGTTAGGGAATGAGGCAGAGAATGAAAGGGAAGGGTTAAACGGGTTGTCCACTTTCGGCAATTGCTTATTTTAGAACGGTCCCCCAAAAATCAGCTGATTGGAGGATGTCCCACTGCTGAGATCTGCAGTAATCAGCAGTGGGGCAACCCAGCAACAAGAGTTAGATTTCCTTGCAGCACCTCCACAGGTGAAATCAAGCATTATATGTTTGAGTCCTCCAATGCCAGAGATACTCTTTGTAGCCACTCTCTGCTCCAGTTTATAGATGAGAATCCCTAATAGAGTATTTGTATATGGATTTTAAAAACCAGAAAGCCATTTTTAAATAAATAATCATTATGGTTATTGAATACTGGGTAATATATGGTTAAATGGAGTACTGACACCATTGTCATGTGTATTGAGAATGCATTGAGGTTTAATATGGATTATAGTAATAATTACAATTATTTCATATTATTGTGTAGATGTTGTTCACATTTGTCTTTCTTTTTCAAATTCTAAGATGCAATGTTAGCAGCTGTCATTACGGACTCACTGGACCGTGATGTATAGTTACCAGATAACCTTCATGCACAGCAGAGTACACTCAATGATTAAAGCCACCAGGGAAGGCCACTCAGAAAGCACTGAGGTCAACACAGCATCATATTCAATTAATATTCCATCTGTAGCCCAAGAAAGCTGTAAGTGGTCAATTTCTGTCTTGAAGTAGAGACCTGCATTGGCCTTTCATCCACATGCAATGTCATGGGCCAATGCGCTGAATGCTTCTCCCAGTCCAGTCTGCACAATAAACAATAGGAAGCATAAAAGCCACTAACAGACAGAAAAAAGATGTCAGAAAAGATCAAGAAAAGAAAATACATAAAAATATGCAACTTTTTGGGAAATGTGTCTGTTTTAGATCCAAACCTTGGTAAAGGTATGTATTGCATTTCATGCATACAGATGTAGCAGAGTTGTGTAGTCAGTAAATACCATCTTAATGGGGCATATGTAGATAATCAGCAAGCGGCAGATGTATCACTTGCTTATTATCCCTGTAGCACAAAGATTTGATTCTTAGGTTGTATGTCATATCACTTTTTTGCAGCAATGTTTGCAAAATGCAGCATTTTTTTTCTTTCCCCTAGATAGATATGAGATAGATGATAGATAGATAGATAGATAGATAGATAGATAGATAGATAGATAGATAGATAGATAGATATTTTTGGGGTTAGTGACTGCCTCCATTTTTTTTATCTTGCACTCCTCCCATTCTGCCTTGGGTAATTATAATTAGTTTAATGCCGGTTCCTGCCATCTCCAAGAATATGTAGGTTTAGTCTTAGTTCTGGGTGTATGTCGTGGCAGGTGGGCTCACACAATTTGATCAAAATGTGCGCTAAGAACCTCCCTATTGTAAGTAGATTTAGCAGTAATGTATATTTATTTATATTTAGTGGCTTAGGTGGCATTAGTGTTCACAGTGTGCTGTCTCCATTTTCTTGTGTGATAGATAGATAGATGATGATAGATAGATGATGATAGATAGATGATGATAGATAGATGATGATAGATAGATGATGATAGATAGATGATGATAGATAGATAGATAGATAGATAGATAGATAGATAGATAGATAGATAGATAGATAGATAGATAGATAGATAGATAGATAGATAGATAGATAGATAGATAGATAGATAGATAGATAGATATTGATATTGATATTTTTATTAAAATGTATTTCCAGGAAACAACACATATGTATTTAGTTTAATATTCACCCCCTATCAATAAAAGCTGAGTCAAATACAAAATCCTCATTTCAGGCGCTGAGAAAATTGTACATTAACTACCAGCGTCTGTAAACCCAAGTCAAAGTTTAATAAGAAAATAATTTGCTCCCTTCATGCTCCATCCAAAGGTTAGAGTCTGGTATTCATAGTGACCTTTACAGGTTAGAAATCTTTTATCAGAACTGGCAGACAGGACGTACACAATAAGGCGCCCATAAAGGAATATAGAAGTGGACTCCCAATTCGGTAATGTTTCCGAGTTACAGGAGAATCGCTGCCATGACCTATTATAATACAAACCCATGATGTGACATTTAAAAGCTACCGAGCCCGGATGACAATGCATCCTTCAATAACTCCTACAAGATCTATTTTGGACTTGTAGGTACGATGGTGATAGCCGGAGACGACTTGCTTTATGGGTCTTTTGTCCCAGTTTCTGCAGAGTGATTAGAATTTTGCAAATAAATTATTTGGAGATGAAAGATTTATAAGGGAACACACTTTCTAATGTCTGTAGTATATAAACCGAAATACAACGCTGGTAGTTTTGTATCCAGAGATTTATTTGCGGAACTGAGTGATGTTGAAAACAATTCCAAGAAGCAGTAAATACTGGCACATATGCTGTCTCATATCTCGCCAATATGGAATAAATAATGGCAAACAATATGATACATTTTGACAATATTAAATAATTTTAGTTGCAAAGTCCACGGTAAAGTTTTTAAGCATTGTTTACAGTTAAAGGGAAACTCCCTTTAATTCATAGTGGGCCGATGTAGCCATCTTTATCTTGACTTTTAACACATTAAATACACAGCAGTAAGAAGCTTTATCTTGACTTTTTCAATGACTTTTCAATGAGTTTGGTTGTGTGATTTCACGCTGCAGCAAGTTATCAGAGTCCAGATAAACTTGGCTACATCTGTACCATGTACATGCTGACAAATTTTTGAGTAATAAAATATAAGCAAGAATGCGTATGGGTTGTTGCATAGCAACAATCCAGGAATGCATTGGGTGACAACCACAAATCTGCAAAGCCCTGTGTGTTCTGCTACAGTGACTGAATCTCTTTCAGGCTGCTTTCCTTTTGCTGTAGATGATGTAAGTATTCCTTACAACCCTCCCTTAATCCTAAAAGGCTCAAGAGTGGGTGTTTCCATGAGGTTTTGTGGCTGTTTATGGGCGTGGCTTAAAACTGACCCACCAATGGGGACTCAAATGTTGGGAGGTATGTATAAGGCTATTGCTAACCAATCATCTCTGCCCCTTTCTGCAGTGGGCTGGAGTTTGCACACTGCCTGTGACATGCTGAATGCTGCTGCACAGGACACAGTCTGCTGCCTCTCTTGGGCCTTAGACTTCTATCTGTGACTCTCAAGCATGCTGCTCACAATTTGGAATAAACTATTTAATTATGTATAGTTTCTGATAGGAAGGTGTGGCCAGATCACATCTATGTGATGCCTGGCCAATTCATCATGGGACATGTAGTTACCTGCTCTACTGCCTGCAGAAAGTGATTTCTACAATCAAGATAGAGGACAGAAACTGGGTTATTCTATTTTAAAAAGTCCTTTAGAGGAGGTAAAATTAAGAGTGCTGTGGGATATTTTTAGATATTTTCGACAATGTGATATATACCCTGCAGTCACTGCTCATATCCACTCTATAACGCAGCCAGTAAATATATAGAAAGGTAGAATTCCTCTCTATTTCAGAACAGCAGGATCACTCACGAAATATACACAGGATAGAAGTGAATGAAATGAGAGCCGGGTTTTCCCCTTGCTCAATATCCCATTATTGCTTAGATTACAGTGGTACCAAATATGCTGTATTGAAATAGAAATATTTTTGTACGGAAACAGAATAGCTCGCGTGCTATGCGGATTCTATGGGAGTTACGGAAACAGCGTAGCTCAGCTGTTTTCCTGATTACATGGTCGGAAATTACAAAGTGGCAGCGGGAACAGAGTGAAGTAAATTGTGGTTTAGGGGGCCCTGTTCTAGAGATAGGTGCGGGTCCAAGAGGTGGGACCCTCATCTATCCGACGTTTATGGCATATCCTGTGGATATGCCATAAATGTCCCTGATGGGCAAAACCCTTTAAGCCGCCGATCGTGGAATTTTTAATTACAGATGCCTCTAATTCCACGAGTGATCATGTGGGCACAACTGCTGCGCTCACACGATCTCAGCACCATAAAGGCACTATGCTGGGCATTAAGCACAGGCTCCCAGCTACGTACATTTGCATGGTGCTAAGGGGTTAGGATTTACGTTGAGTTCTAAGGAAAACCACAGGTAACAAACACATCCTGTCAAATGACAAACTCAACTCAGCAATATTGACAAATTCAGCTTTGCTACTTATATATGATGGAAATGATGGAATCAATTTAATAGTCTTACAGGTATTTAGGGTAATTTCAGACCTATTATGTCTAAAGAGGTATAGTTTGGCTTTCCTTACGTGCGTCAAAGATTCAGTTCACTGCCCTAGCCTTGTATCTAAACACCATGGCCAAGCAGAGGAAACTGTTGGCACCCTCTGGCATCCAACAACTGTGATACATGAACTGCCAGTTCCCCTTCCGCCAACTGCACCCCTGATTTCTCTATTCACAACATAGATTAAAGGAGAAAATAATTAGTTGAAAATCTAATTCTGGAGACTTAATCTTGCCAAAAAAATGTTCTTCTCCATTGAATCTCAAACTTGGGAATTACAGATGTGAATCTTAAAGAAGTGAATGGTATTCTTTGTAGAGTACTGCTGAATATAATGGTTCAGTATCAGTAATGGGTAACAAGTACAGTAAGATGAGAGATCTTTGGGTCGGGAAAGTTTCTAATGAGGTCCTTCCTTCAGTGGAGGCCTGAAGAAGAAAAGTAATAGAGATGAGCAAATCTCCAAAATGTGACTCACTTTGACAAAAAAATTCAAAAAAATTCTACCATCTCTAATCGGGGATTATGAGGTCATTATATGATGTTCTACACAACCAAACACCATCAGAATCAAATACCCACCACAGCATGAAGGTGGATGGACATATTGTTGGTGGTAACCGAGGGCTTGATGGTTTGATTCTCAACCAATGACCAAAAAATTTCAAAATGTGTCCATAACACAATGTGCAGCTGAGCTCTGCAGAATACCATTGTTTGTGTGGCACAGTTGGCTAACCTATGGGCCACCTGACGTGTAGGACCCTTGGGCATTGGTTGCTGATGGCTTGTCGGCTCAGTTTTACTTGCCACATGCTATGTACATCTTCCCAAGGTTATACTTCGCACTGTTTTATATCATAAACCTTATTTGACTCTCATTTTCCATCTACTATTGTGTTCACATTTGGATTTTACATTTTCCTAACATTTTTGTATGCAAACCTTATCCTGAAACCAGTGGTTGCTGGTATTATCTTCAGTCGAGACTGCCAAGAGCCTTTTATCTTCAAAGCAAGGAGTGCATATATCCATGTCATTGTCATTACCAGACACACAGCACTGATGTATATTGTAATTGTAGTTTTATCTACCTAAGGACGGTGTCATTCAGCTTAGCTCCAGTTATTGTAGTGTGTTCATTTAGAAAACACAGCACCAGCTTCCATAGTCGTGCATGGTACCCAAATGTCTGTCTTCTGGAAGCACTGGAAAGTATACGGATAGCATCTTCAACTCTTAAAGGGGAATTATTTCTTCTTTTATTGTATTTTTGGCCCTTAGTGGCATTGTATCCCTGCTGATGTTATAATTTGTATACTGAGCCGTTAACCGTCACCTGTTGTCTCTGTTATCTGCTATTCCTCCTCCCCTAGGTGGCATTGCAGAAGAGTTGTTATGGCCACCCGGCCTGTATTTAAGTTGTATTGTGTTGTAGCGTTTGATTGTTCATTTGTGGGTAGGGCAAGTGATGGTTGGCTGGCACTTAGAGTTGTTGGCACTGGGATGTATGGCCCATACGCCATTTTACCAGCACTCTCCATGCCATAATAGGGTCATAATTCTCATCATGTCTACTTCATGTCGTCACAATGGAGGGCAGCGGCTTATGTATAAAATGCTAGGTTTCCCGCCAGTTCGGAGTTTAGTGTCGGATTGAAGAGAGGAGTGACCTAGGCTGCGTTCTGTGCCGGAGAAGAAAATGAGTCGAGTGAGCTGCTGTAAAGCTTCGAGAAGTTATTGGGCCTGTGGTAAAGATCCTGGGGCAAGATGTGGGTTGCAGGCACGAGTCCTCCCACAGTCAGTGTACGATCATCTGAGCAGAGGAGGGTGCGGCAAAAGCCTGCCCACAAACAGCAAGCAGTCAGTTATTTTGCGGCCTACAAGACCGGAATTGCCGGACTTAATCCCTGTATCAGGGAGGGGCGCCCTTGGCCCGATCTACAACAAGTCAGTCAGTTATCATACACGCTTGCCTGAGCCGTGTCTAAAGTAGTACTTCTTACGTTCAAGAGATCTTAAGATATTGTGAGGCCACGTGCATCATTGATTCATATTATCATTGTCGAGGCATTCCTGTAAAGACGGAAAACCACCTAGGCAGCACTTTACAGCACAATCCGAATTTTTTGGCTAAAATAATTTTTGCTTCCATTCATTCATCTAAACCCCCTTGTGATTTATAACATACACTGACAGAGGGGTAACTTGAAGCTGTTGAACCCCAGTGCAGAATCTGTAACATGCCTATGGGCCTCCTAACCTGTAGGACCTTTGTTCCCCAGCAACAAGCTGTAATATGTTGGGGAACCCAGTTGCAAGTGTTCAATTTTCCTGCAGCGCCACCACAGGAGAAATGAAGCATTACACAGTTCTCATTGAAATCAATAAAATGTCTGTGTAATGCATGGACATGATGGGTCCTCCAGAGTGAGAGACACTCTTTGTAGCAACTAATAGATAAGGGTTCTTAATGGGGTATCCCTATAAATGAACTCCAAATTCTCGTATAAGGTATTTGAAAATGGGTGTTCTTTACTAGATAATTTCTTTAATTATTGTTCAAAAAAAAACATTGCAACATTCTAACATAACTGTGATTTAAAAATTCCTCATAATTTTCAAGATCTCAGCTTGCAATCAGTGATAAAATAAATTAATTCATTATTTTTGCATTAAGGGGATGAACATCTGTCCTGATCTGCTAACTCAAATGACAAGTTGAAAGGGCCCATAGGTTCGATTTCAAAACCATGTAGACCAGTTGTCTTCAACCTGTGATTTTCCCGCTTTTATGAAACTTCAACTCCCAGCATGTCCTGACAGTCTACAGCATGATGGGAGTAGTAGCTTCAGTGGTTTATCTCAGTGGTAGATCCCCATCCAAAGCTGTTAGTTGAACACATTCATTTTTACACCCTCTGACAACTTTGACACCAGTGAGTTGATCAGCTGAACGTTTCTCATAAGACACCTCTTGCAAGATCACTATGTGCTGAGTAAATGAATGGAGAGAAGTGTATGACGCTGATTGGTCACTGATTGGTCAGCGTCATACACTTCTCTCCACAACTCCCATATGGTCAAAAAGTAAAAACATGCCCAGGTGGGCATTAAGAAAGTAATTAGCTTAAATCTAAAATCTAACTCCGTCAAAATTGATTGTTTTTCTAAATAAAAAACACTGCTGTAATCTACATTACAGCGCCGATCACATTATGTAGAAGATAGGGCATTTATAATGTGGTGACAGAGCCTCTTTAATTCACAACATTTATTTACTTATGTTATGGGGTCTAAGAATACATCTAAGAATAGATAGATAGATAGATAGATAGATAGATAGATAGATAGATAGATAGATAGATAGATAGATAGATAGATAGATAGATAGATAGATAGATAGATAGATAGATAGATAGATAGATAGATATGAGATGTATAGATAGATAGATATGAGAGAGATAGATATGAGAGAGATAGATAGATAGATAGATAGATAGATAGATAGATAGATAGATAGATAGATAGATAGATAGATAGATAGATAGATAGATAGATAGATAGATAGATATGAGATAGATAGATAGATAGATAGATAGATAGATAGATAGATAGATAGATAGATAGATAGATAGATAGATAGATAGATAGATAGATAGATATGAGATAGATAGATAGATATGAGATAGATAGATAGATAGATAGATATGAGAGAGATAGATAGATAGATAGATAGATAGATAGATAGATAGATAGATAGATAGATAGATAGATAGATAGATAGATAGAAAGAGAGAGATAGATAGATCGATCGATCGATCGATAGATATGATAGATCCATTTTTGATCTTGCATTCCTCCTCTTCTGCCCTGGGAGATTTTAAATAGTTTAATGCTGGTTCCTACCATCCTCAAGTATATGTAGGCTTAGTCCCAGTTCTGGGTGTATGTGTAGCGCAGGTTCCCACCTTATAGAGGTGGCCTTGTCGTGGCAGGTGGGCTCACACAATATGATCAAAATGTGAGCTAAGAACCTCACTATTGTACTTAATTCAGCAGTAATGCATATTTATTCATATATACAACTTTGTTGCTGCTTTCCTTGGTAGGGTGGGGTATAAACCTCAGGTTAAAATATATTTATGTGATTGAGACTCAGAAAAAGCCGTACCTTCCAAGTACTGTACCATTTTCTTTAGGCTGATTTATAGATGATTTTTTTTTCCTTGACAATGACCCTGGACAATGTTATTCTCTAAGATTATCATGCTGGTTGTCACAGTGGAAATATCCATGATTATATTTTACCTATAGGTAGTTTGGGTGAAAATGAAGAGAAAAAACTGAAATTATATTTTATTAGACAAAATCTAAGAATGAGATGTTTAGAAAGATTATGCCCATTGATTCAACCACCAAGAACTTATAGAAGATATTGAAAAGCAGGCAAAGAAAGAATAAACCACAGTGATGGAAGCAGAGACATTTCATTGTTACATCTATATATTATATCAATTCAATTCAAAGAAGCTTTATTGGCAGGACCAATATCTACTTATAATAAAATCCTTCCAGACGTGATATCATACTCCACAGGGAATTCTAGAAATACAACTATAGAGTAAAAATTCCATTAACAAGTCGGATTCCTCTAAGATTAGACAGAGTGTTTAAAAATATTATACTTTTATATGGGAACTTCACTTTCTTGGAATACCTATCTATCTATCTATCTATCTATCTATCTATCTATCTATCTATCTATCTATCTATCTATCTATCTATCTATCTATCTATCTATCTATCTATCTATCTATCTATCTATCTATCTATCTATCTATCATCTAGGGATTAAGAGGAGTAAATGGAATAGAGACTCTAATGATTACCTTAAAGGTCAAGTTTACAGCTGGCAGAATACTGATGACTACATAGATGGCACTGGCTCTAGAGAGAACAAAAGAAAGAAGAAATCGGGCCCATTAACTAGGACCATGTTGGATGATACGTTGGCCTCTTTTTTAGGGGCAACCCCTGGCCCTTCTACACCAACCAGAAGCGCACTAGAAGAGGGGGAAGACGCCACCGTTGGCACACAGGTTCACAGAATGAACTGATTGAAACCCTCAACAGCGAGAGGAGCGATGTCCCTAAGGAGACGATAGTGGTAAACATTTCTTCAAAAATACTATCTGAAACCCATCTTTCTCTTTTGAACAAAGGCTTATCATTCTGTCCTTCATCGCATGTTGACATGTTTCGTTTTTTCAGGGCTATCAAATTGAAGTGGTGGTTTTCTGGACAATCTACAAGTAAGAAGCAATCCAACACTGAATTGAATCTTAAAAAAGATGGTCTTTCTAAAAGTAGCTCATTTATGTCCCCCACCAATATGCCAGTTATTGACGCCTTTATCTCGGCTGTCAAAAATGATCTGGGAGTACTTAAATATACACCAGGAGATATTGGTTTTTCACATCCTAATCTTACGAAGAGTGAGTTAGTAGCCCTTAATGAACTTTCCCGTGACAAAAATATTACGATGAAGCCCGCTGATAAGGGTGGGGCGGTGATAGTCATGGACACCTCCATGTATCTTAATGAAATCAATAGACAACTCAGTAACCACATTGTCTATAGACAGATTAATTACGACCCTAAATTTGAGATCTCCCGTGAAATCAAAATCATTGTTGATGAGGTGCTATCAGGTGCCATTATTGATAAGGATCTGGCTCAATACCTAGTGATTGACCAGCCGAGAACCCCCATTATCTATGTACTCCCCAAGATCCATGAATCACTTACAGATCCACTGGACAGACCTATTGTATCTGGCTCGGACTCCATCTTTTGTCATATAGCGATTTTCCTTGATAAAGTACTGAGAACATATGCACTTGAGGCTGGTTCATATGTCAGAGATACGTCTGACTTCCTTTGCAAATTGCATGATGTCACTTTACAACCAGACTCCCATGTCACACTAGTATAATTTTACGTTACTAGTCTATATACAGTCATTGACCACACTAAGGGCATCTCAGTATTTGAGAATTTTCTTGAAACCTCTGATTACACCCCTGATTGTTGTACATTTTTTATATAATTACTAAATGTCATTCTAAGACGTAATTACTTTCTATTTTGTGACATTTTTTTCTTCCAACTACAGGGGACTGCAATGGGGTCCAATATGGCACCTATTTATGCCAACATGTATATGCGTTCAATTGAAGAATCATTGATTTATACATCTTCACATTTTTCACATGTCCTTAGATGGTGGCGCTACATTGACAATGCATTTTTACTTTGGACAGGCAACCTGACAGAACTTCAGGATTTCCATACATACATCAATGAGGTGGATGAGACAGTCAAATTCACCATTGTACACTCTGACACTAAAATACAATTTCTTGATGTACTGGTTACATTGGAAGGACAGAGCTTCACTACCGAACTCTATACCAAGCCCACTGATTGCAACAATCTAATTGATTTCCACAGTAACCACCCTAGAAAAATGGTAAGGAGTTTACCCACTAGCCAACTCATGCGAGTTAAAAGAATAGTGAGCGACATTGACACGTCTAAACGATCCATTGACACCATGACCAACGCTTACTCAATGAACATCGTTACAAAATCCAGCATGTAGAAAGAGACACACTACTTACACAACAGACACCTAAGACCAGACAGGAATGTATACCGTTCATTTCCACATATTCTGATAAGAGTGGACAAATAGCTGATGTCATTCGCCACCACTGGCCGATGTTAGGCAATTGCCTTCAACATATACCTGAATTTACTAATCCTCCGCTATTCTCGTATTGCAGGCCAACCATTCTGATGGACAAACTTGTAAAGGCTGATCTGGGCCCACAGAGAGGGAGTAGATAGACATTCCTCAAACAGCCCAAACTAGGATGCTTCCCCTGTCTTAAGTGTGTCAATTGTAGACTCATTAATAAGGGCTCGACCCTTGTACATCCTACTACCAATAAGAGTTATGACATTCGACATTTTCTCACCTGTGACAGCAACTTTGTGATTTATGTTCTTCAGTGTCCTTGTAAACTACACTTGAGCTCAAAACCAGACTCAACCAACACAGGTACACCATCCGGAAAAATAAGTTAGACTTACCCGTGTCTGAACACTTTTCTGATATGGGACATAATGAGAACCAATTAAGGTTTTTGGTACTTGACTACATCCCTCCCCTTAGAAGAGGGGGTAATAGGTCTAAATTATTGAAAATCTGTGAGCTCCAATGGATCAACAGACTTAATTCTCTTAAACCCAACGGCTTAAATGTAGATTTTGCCTTAGGTGGACTGGTCTAGATTTCCTACCGCCACTGTGGCCCCCTTGGGTTCCAAACTCGATGTTGCCTTCAGTTTTATTCTTTTATGACTTTTTCTTTCCTTCATTTATTATCTGATAATATGATTATTATGATATACTAACACTATTTTCTTTATTTTTTAGATGATCCACACTTCGTATCCGTCACCTCTATGATACCCTATTGGTGTTTCCATATGCTATCTTTATTATTTATTTACATCTACTTCAGGGTAATTTGATATATTTGATTCATGTATACCGCTCTTATAATTGGTCTCCTGATAGGAACCTGCATCTGATGTCCATCAAATGTCACATTCTAGAATTGTCATATGCCACTCCGGTCTCCTCGATATACACATTTGTGTGGTCCACACCACACTTCCCATAGGGATTTATGTGGATGTCCCACTAGCCGATGAGCAAGCCAATGCACGCTCTGGTCGCCGGTACTCCGTATTTTGGGGCTTAGATCGTGACCATCTTTGATGGCCATTGTATTTTCTCCCCTCTCCGATATCCTCTAAAGTGTATGAGGTTACCTGGCTACCTGACTACTACGAGTATAGTGATATACTCTTACCATTAGTGAACAGAAACATGGATACATCTTTGAATTTTGACGTTATCATCAGGATGACCGAGTGCTACATCTTCACGCATGCGCTTACCAGCATCCTAGGCATGATTTCCATAGTCCAAAATGGCTGCTTTGTCCTCTTTCCCACACGGCGCATGCGCCATTTGTGTCCTGTTACCTGTAATTGGATTTTACTTCCGGACATGCGCAGTTGCGCTGCACGGACGCCGCTTTCGGCTTACACCTACTGTATACTCAGAGGTGAGAGATTGATTTTAATTCACAGCACCCTCTTGCAATTCACCTCATTGAGACATTTTTTAAATTATATTTGTCTGTATGTATTAATACAACCCTCCATTGATGTACCTTGTCTCTGTATTAATAACCAGGTACATATATAACACCATGTATTGTTTCCTATGTACAACACTTTGCATTTTTTACTGATTACTGTTAATAGCACTTTTGTTTGATACCCTGTTATATTGTGTGAACTCACATTTGTCATTTGCTTGAGAAATGCTCCAGTGGATGGAGCTGAAACGTTGCACGGGCAATAAAGTACCCATTTTTTCCACCTGAATCTTTGGAGTTGCTGCTCATTTTTTCGATTTGTATGTACTTGGAACTTTGGTCTGTTCCTTAGAGCTTGCACCCACAAGCTGCCAGTGCTACCTGACTTTGCATATACGTATCTATCTTTCTATCTATCTATTGTAGCAGTGTAGCTACTGGACAGTGCAGAAACTGTCAGGTTTTAAGCAACCAGGGAACATGTAGCAGAGAGAGTTTTCTCTGCTGTTACTTGGGTGTAAAATCTGGAATAGGGCCTGGTTTGCTGGAGTCTGAAGAAGAAGAAGAAGGGCTTCCACTCCATACAGAGAGTCCATGTCTTGGGCTGTCTGATGAGCTTAGTTAGGCTTCACCTGAGGCGGCTCTTTAATTGAGGTGTGTGATGTTCACACAGGTCTCTCAGTCTGGGGAAGACAGGCATGCTAGCCTGTGAGAGTCACCACCGTGTAAGGTAAAACTGCCTATGGTTTGAGGTACTGGGCACAAGGCTCAGAGTCTCTTAGTAAGGGACAATTAATGTTTAGTTAGAGGCTGGACGGCCTAGGGTTTATTTTGTATGTTTTTGTTGCAACACTGCTTGCAGTGGTGAAGACAATAAAGCTAGCTGAGGCTGGTTTCAACTTTTATTCCATGAGTTGGAGTGAACTTTCTATGTGTGTCAACGATCTCACCCGGGAGATGGCGATCCTGTGAGCTAAGTGGTCCCCAAGTTGTCACACTATCTATCTCATATCTATCTATCTATCTATCTATCTATCTATCTATCTATCTATCTATCTATCTATCTATCTATCTATCTATCTATCTATCTCATATCTATCTATCTATCTATCTATCTATCTATCTATCTATCTATCTATCTATCTATCTATCTATCTATCTATCTATCTATCTATCTATCTATCTCATATCTATCTATCTATCTCATATCTATCTATCTCTCATATCTATCTATCTATCTATCTATCTATCTATCTATCTATCTATCTATCTATCTATCTATCTATCATCTATCATCTATCTATCATCTATCTATCTATCTATCTATCTATCTATCTATCTATCTATCTATCTATCTATCTATCTATCTATCTATCTATCTATCTATCTATCTATCTATCTATCTATCTATCTCATATCTATCTATCTATCTATCTATCTATCTATCTATCTATCTATCTATCTATCTATCTATCTATCTATCTATCTATCTATCTATCTATCTATCTATCTATCTAGTAGGTAGAAAAAAGCAGCACTTCAGAGAATTCAAGTATCACGGTGCTATGCGTCCTTGACCGTCATCCACACGGTCCTGAATTGGAGGACTGAAACGCAGCTATTTCTGTACATGGGTGAATAAACCACTATCTTTGCAACTACTTTTGGAGTGCTGCGTCTATTTCCTCGTCTATCTATCTATCTATCTATCTATCTATCTATCTATCTATCTATCTATCTATCTATCTATCTATCTATCTATCTATCTATCTATCTATCATCTATCTATCTCATATCTATCTATCTCATATCTATCTATCTCATATCTATCTATCTCATATCTATCTATCTCATATCTATCTATCTCATATCTATCTATCTCATATCTATCTATCTATCTATCTCATATCTATCTATCTCATATCTATCTATCTATCTATCTATCTATCTATCTATCTATCTATCTATCTATCTATCTATCTATCTATCTATCTATCTATCTATCTATCTATCTATTTTAAAACTCGGGAATTGCAACCCCACAGCTATAATCTGAGTATCATATTTATGATATTTGTCGGCATGTGACAGCATTTTCTACCTTTTCCTGAATGCATCCTTGTTTCAAGGTATATGAGAGGCAAGGAGCACAAACAACCTGATGTTTGCTATAGACATTAATCTTGCACCTTTCTTTTCAGTGCTAAAGCAACAAAACATTACAAGTAAGGCAGGAGCGAGGCGACTATCTCTGCTTGTTTATATTATCAGACACAACGCAACATATAGCAGATAGCAATGAATAAATGCCTTGTAACTGTCATTCATCTGCAGCGACTGAGACATAATATAAATATAAAGGGACACTAAAGATTCAGTGAATGTCCAGGATTACATAATAAAAAGTATCTGTTTTCAGGTTTTTTTTTGTTTAGAAACAGCGCCACTCCTGTCTATGGGCTGTGTCTGGTATTGCATTATTCAAATACATGGGGATGAGCTGAAAAAACAGAGAAAGCCAAGACAGATGTGGCACTTTTTCTGGAAAAAAGGCAAACCTTTTTTTGTAATTCCAGACAAACCCTTTAAGTTTGTCCTCTACAAAGAATATACCGTACATGGATTATTCTCCTCTTTAAAAAAATAATAATACATGAGGGCCTGTCAAAGTATTCATCTGATTGGGCAACATATCATAACAGTCAGTGCATTATTGGGTGACCATTAAAGCGACCCTCCGGTCCCAGGACAAAATGATGAATGTGATGGTGTATATGGAGTTATATTACCTGGTGCCCTTCAGCTGTGTCCCTCTGCCGTGGATCCGCCACTTTTAGGTTCTCTCTGTGTTGTCCCAAAATGGCCACAGCGCTTCCCAGACTGAGTCTACGACACTCCTTTTCTTCTTGGATTGGCCAGAACTGTTCACAGGAGCAGCCTTGGCTAATCAGAGAACAGTGGGAGTGTCTCAGACTCATAGTCTAAGAAGCGCTGCAGCTATGTTGGGACAACACAGAGGGAGCCCTAAAACGGCGGAGCCACAGCAGAAGGGTGGAACTGGTGGGCACCATGTAAAATAACTCCATATACCCTGTCATTTAAAATGTTGTCGCGGGACCGGAGAGTCGCTTTAATTGGATTGCTTAAAACTTGTGATTTTGGTCGTATCGGCTAATTTTTACCTTACCCATCCTACTTCCCAAACCTTATTCTTTTTCCTTTTAGATTGACCCTCTTTAGACTGACTGCGGTGTCCCAAAAGGGGCGATCAATTATTTTAGTAAGGCCCCTTCCTAAGAAGGTCTATGTCTTGCAGAGATAGTTCTTCCTTAGACCCTCTGCTCAGTAGTGAGACACCCTGGAGTCACTTTACTAGAGATGAGGCCATGATATGAGAAGCAGTAGAAACCCTCTATGATCTGAAGGGGACCCTCAAACTGAGGAGGGGTTGCTTAAAGTGCACCTCTAACTATAAACTTGATTTAATTTTAGATCCAAAATTCTGTGTTGATCAATCTCATATAGGGGTTGAAGCTCTGATACTGAGCTCCAAATGCCATATAGAATTAGAGATATTAGGGTCATCGCATAAAGATGCATTCTCATTCATCTAAATGGCCACTATGTCATATTTCAGTGGCTGCTGCAGGGGCAATATCTAGCTGGCCACAGCTCTTCCCGGTTTGTAGAAGGTGTCAGGGTCTGCTTCCATTTGAAAGGGGTTTTCTGTAGTAAGACAACCCCTTTAAATAATAAAACTCTGAGTGCCTACAGTCACCACTAGGGGGAGCCTACAGAATATGTATTTATTTTTGAGTTGAGTAAGCTCCCCCTTGTGGCGTTTGCAGTCAGGCAGATTTTTAGCATTTAATTTCATGTTTATGCGGCGGTTTTGGAGCTCTGTATCAGAAAGACAGAGTTTTGAACTCTATAATCATACAGTATATTATGGAACTAATCCACACAGAATGTATAACGTAATAAAATAAATGCACATTCATCATGACAGGTACAGTAATCCATTTGTGTAACCCCCTCAGATCCTGAGGGGAGGAGGTTCCACTGCTTGGAGCCCTTTTGGTTTCCTACACTAATGAAGATCAATGTCGTGGTCAAAATACATTATTTTCTGCAATTTTTGCGCAATTGGTTAAGAACCGCGCCCACTTTGCTATAAAAAAAACTCAATTTAATCTCAATAAAGTTGCTTATACCAGTCAATGCCTTCAATATATTATTGATCCTACATTACCGGTAATACAAATAAGAATTGAATCCTCATAACTAAATTTGAGGAAAATTCAAAACAAACTAAAATAACACAAAAATGCCATCATTTTATTTATATATCTGTGTTATAATATGTTACAGTATATCAATTCATTTCACACCAGTTCCTTTGTCTTACAAGTCATGCCTGGGGATTTAAACAGTATCACGTTAAAGCCAAATTTAATGGAAAATGGATTGAATCAGCGGAGAAAAAACATTGAAAATGTTGCTTGTGTTGAATATATTAATATATAGCCGGCATTATGTTATGATAATAGAGAAGAACGACGGAGCTTCACTGCAGTCATAATGGGAAAAATGATTCTAGATATGTCATCTGCTCAGGAACCAAATCTCCGAGCTTCAAGAATTCCATCCACAAATTGATCTCGGATTATCCAAACCTACAAATCCCATGGTCAATATACTCAGTGATTACCAAAGAAAATATTCAAAAAGTCAAATATTTGGATTAAATATCTCATCATAATAAATATTCAGGGAGAGAAGTTTTGTCATGATGGTGGAGGTGACTTATTTGTCCTCGACATTTTCTATGAAGTACAGGTTATTCTCCTTCACTCGAGGAGGGAGATGAGGGGAAGAAAAAAATGACATAATCCCTGCTAAATCAATACTCACATTTTTTAATTTCCCCCTGGAAATGGATTATTAATTTTAAAAGGCCACAAATGTAAGCACATTATTGGGAATGTTCATGTAAATAGGACCTCCGGAAGGTCCAACCGAATCGACTTTGTTAGGGATGACTGAATATGGAAATTCAAACCCCATAAGAGACCGTCCATAGCAGGCACAAATGAATTTAATTTGACAATTACAATAGTTGTGATGAGAAATCAGCGGGCAGCTTGTTTTTTTAAAATATATTTTGGACAAAAATATTTGGCTCTTGTATACTGAAGGAAGCTATTTTGTCTTCTTAAGACCATATGTCACTGTAATTCAGACCACCGACCAGACCCCTAAATTAATTTAAACCCCAGAGCAGACCCCTAAATAAATTTACACCCCAATCAGACCAGACCTTTAAATTATTTCAGCCCCCGACCAGACCCCAAAATTAAAGGGTTTTCCCAATTTAAAAAAAAAAAAAAAAAAAAGGCTTAATCACTATATAATTTTCTAATATCATTTTTGTTTACATTTTTAAGATCTCTGCTTGCTGTTTTTTACTTACAGAGGTAGAAAATCTTTCCTGGTCGTGTAATGGACACACAGGCGCATGGCTGATTTTAAGGACTCTGTTAATTATTCTGTAACGGTAATGAGCCGGCACCTGTGAGATCATTACATGACCAGGAAGGATTTACAGCTTCTACTAAACCTATATGGAGAGCACCAAAGGAGCAGCGCCAGCCAGGCCCAAATCCCAAAAATAAATCGTTAATAAGATGAATATCTTTTGTATACATGTAGAATAATTAGAGGGACAACAAGAGGGGGGGCGGGACTTACAAGCCCTGAGTGAGCATGATGGTATCGGTGGAGATACCCACTAAATGAATTGTAAACCTAGAAACGGAGTCCGACACACCAAGGTTATGAAAATATAACAAATTTTATTAAACACATAACAAAGAAGAACATTAAAAAGTCAAAGATGATAGCCACAGTATGAGAAGGATGGCAGACAGTCATATATACGATGTTAGAGTTGAATGCATTAAATAACAAAGTGACAGCAGGAAAAAATGACAATTCCCACTTCATACATGATTGAATGGATGAATAAATGAATATAAGTACATGTAGTAGTAGTGCACAGAATCCTGCATCTGGTATAATAGATAAAGACCACACCAACCGGTGTATATTAGTCACAACCAGATGCAGGAGTTAAAGTGCAACAGCAATCCACTCACCTACATGTAGATATCAATAGATATATGCATGAAAGTAACAGCACAAGCAATCAATTGAGAGCTCAAAGAATGAAGTAGGACATCTTACCCATGTCACACACAGCACTGTCTGGCATCAACCCCGACGCGCGTTTTGGCCATCGAGCCTTCGTCTGGGGGTGGTGTCAGAAAGTGAAGAGACATCTTTTTAAACAGTCAGGAGCAAATCAGAACATCAGGGGGCAGCTGGAGCTGCTAGAAATCACTGTACAATGTGTAATAGCCCATCAGTCCGGTGTGTCAGCCGCCGGGACCGGAAACGAGGCGAGAGTCACGTGTCCCGCAGCCCAGTCCGGCCAGGGACACAGGCAGCCGAACAAAAGTTCCGGCATGTTGACTTCCCAGGCACAGACCCAGACCCAGGGAGACGGGAGCCACGCCCCCATGCTGCTCCGGCCGAGGCAGCAAAGACCCGCACTGACAGGCCGCGCGTGCGCAGTAGACAGAAGATGGAACACCGTGGATTATGAGAAAAAGAGAAAAACGTATGTATATATATATATTGAGTTGAATTATACTCATGTGCTTATTGCATTGGACCGGAAACGAGGCGAGAGTCACGTGTCCCGCAGCCCAGTCCGGCCAGGGACACAGGCAGCCGAACAAAAGTTCCGGCATGTCGACTTCCCAGGCACGGACCCAGACCCAGGATTTACAGCTTCGTTGTTTACTTCCAGAAGCTGTAAATCCTTCTCATTCAATAACCACAAGCAAAGATCTTTAAAACTGCAAGAAATTGATACACAAGATATATATAAAAATGTAATAACTTTTTACTATACAATAAAAAAAACTGGGACTGAAATTGCCCTTTGATTTGTGTATCCTAAGAGAACTCAGTAGGTGTGCCCTAATGGGCACCATTTTTATTAATGGGGTTGTCAAAAAAAAAATATTTTTTTTTCCATCGAAATGGTGGAACCATTTCTCTTAAAAAGGGGTTGTTCCATAGCAACAATCTTTTTACTTATATGACATGTTCTAAACCTATTATAGTCTGGGATTCAATTGTTGGTACCCTCAACATTACTGCAAACAAGAGTCTCTGAATCACTCTCAAGAGTTGCCCTTCACTTGTGCAGCCAACTTTATAACAACATTTACAGTACTTTTATGCAAAGTGGCTGTACAGGCAAGACTCTTGGTCATATTGGAAGTCTCAGTGGTCGGACCTTCATCTATTATACATTTATGACCTGTTTAAAGTAAAACAATGATTATCACGGGACAGCCCATTTTTAAGGAGAATGGCACCATCATTCAGATGAAATTTCATTAGATGGTTGGGCATGAAAATAACCCTCACAACCTGATAAATGGGGCAAACTATGTATGGTTGTAATATGCTTATTACAAAATCTTTTTTACAATACTTTTTATGGCCGGTTACAACAAAATAGTAAAACTGAGATACAAAAGCTTCCAATGAAAAAAAGGAAGCAAATAAAAGGAATTACTCTTCCAATATATTATTTTGCTCTGTACCTTTAAGTACTGTATAATCTAGCTTTAGTTTTATTCATGGCCATAGGTAGCCACAAACCTTTATGGTGTCATTCCCCACCCTCATCAGTGATGTCACCTACTGTACGTTCTAGTAAGACACTTCAGGTTTTAGGAGGAAATGCTCTTCAAATTTTGTTATTTGGTTGGAGAACATTTTGTTTGGATGGAGATCTTACTTAAAGGGACAGTGGACCTAGAAATATTTTTTTTTAATAAACTGTAGAAAAACTTGCCCACAGTGTTTGACATTCTGCAGGATTTTCTGCTCCTTGAACAGTTTTGTAGAAATCTTGTACAGAGCAAGAATGTTTGTTTAGCTGGGGCATAGCAAAGGGGGTGGGGTTTAAGTGCTGTGGACATTGTGTGCTATTGTAGACAGAGCAGTGGGGGAGAGCTCCTTCTGCAGCCAGGTGCGTTACATTCAGAGACAGATCTTATTTGATGTGTGTGAGCAGGAGCAGAAAAAATTGCAAAGCGTGGTACATATACAGTGTTATGATCATGGGGACATATTATTTGTGTCCGCGTGATCACAGGGGAAAAATCCTGAAGCAGAATCCCCGACCACTTCGTTGCCGATGCTGTGACCGGGGATTCCACTCCAGGAGAAGCCCCTGACGTCTATGTCCATTTATGGACAGTGATTCCGCTTCGGGAGTTTCCCCTGATGTCACTGTCCATATATGTACAGAGACATCAAGCGGAGCGCTCCAGGAGCGGAATCCCTATCCACAGGGGTATTCTGCTCCTTCAGGGAGCCACAGTGGCACTATCTACAGGATGTGGGGTGCTATCCACAAGGGGACTGTGGGCTGTGTGGCACTACATACAAGGGGGTTGTGTGGTACTATCTACAAGGGGGCTGTGTGGCACTACCTACAAGGGGGCTGTGTGGCACTACTTACAAGTGGGCTGTGCGGCACTACCTACAAGTGGGCTGTGAGGCACTACCTACAAGTGGGCTGTGCGGCACTACCTACAAGTGGGCTGTGTGGCACTACCTACAAGGGGGCTGTGTGACACTACCTACAAGGGGGCTGTGTGGCACTACCTACAAGGGGGCTGTGTGGCACTATCCACAGGAGGCTGTGTGGATAGAGACATCAAGCGGAGCACTCCAGGATCGGAATCCCTGGCCACAGGGGGATTTCACTCCTTCAGGGAGCTACAGTGGCACTATCTACAGGATGGGGGGGGGGTGCTATCTACAAGAGGGCTGTGGGCCGTGTGGCACTACATACAAGGGGGCTGTGTGACACTACCTACAAGGGGGCTGTGTGGCACTACCTACAAGAGGCTGTGTGGCACTACCTACAGTGTGCTGTGTGGTACTACCTACAAGGGGGCTGTGTGCCACTACCTACCATGGGGCTGTGTGGCACTACCTACAAGGGGGCTGTGTGGCACTACCTACAAGGGGGCTGCGTGGCACTACCTACAAGGGGGCTGTGTTGCACTATCTACAGGAGGCTGTGTGGCACTACCTACAAAGGGGCTGTGTGACACTACCTACAAAGGGGCTGTGTGGCACTACCTACCGGGGGCTCTGTGGCACTATCTACAGGGTGATGTGTAGCACTACCTACAAAGGGGCTGTGTGGCACTATCTATAAGGGGTATCTATGAGTGGCGGGTTGATAAGGGCTGATGGTCATTTTACTGTGAGTGGGGGGCTGATGGTCATTTTAATGTGATTGGGGGGCTGATGGTCATTTTACTGTGAGTGCGATGCTGATGGTCATTTTGCTGTGAGTGGGGGGCCGACGGTCATTTTACTGTGAGTGGGGGGCTGATGGTAAAGTAAAAGTCCTCTTGTGGAACCAAAAATAAAATAATGTTTGATAAAATAGTTTGCAAAAAAAAATGCGCACATAAAATAAAAAGATTATACTTGATTACATTTAATAAAAACTGTTTTTATTTAATATTCATAAAAAATACATATATGGCATAATTGAAGGTGTTCAGAGAACTATAAAAAAATAAAAATAAAAAAAACAATAGCGGAATAACATTTTCTGCACACTCTACTTTAAAATAAATAATTAAAAAATAATGTAAAATTTTGTGCTTGAAAAATTATACCCAAAACATTACACCCTGAAATGTAAAACCCAAAACGTCACACCGCAATGTTAGCATAAAATAAAAAAAGTTATGGCTTCCGAAATAAAATGAAAAAATGTGCAGCGTCTTCAATGGCAAAATGAAAGGGCTGGGATATTTTTTTATTCTTTCTTTTGTGTAGTTTATCGTGATTTTATAAATTCAATGAAGAAAGGCGAATTTGTCTGAATGTAGATCTGCTACCGACAAGTGTTTATTAAGGACTAATGCGGAAATAATTTAAAAGGTTCAATGTTTTTGTAAGTGAACAAGAAAATAATAAAGTTTTGGCAATATAACTGACAGATACACGACTTCCTTTAATTTTCTCTTTGCAGATAAATGTCTTTTTTTCCTTCTGGTCTGAATAATGCTCTGTCACTTTTTGTCTTCTATCGTAATTAATATGTTAATTTTCATTGTGTCGTCTATCTCCATAACATTGAAGTATTTTATGAAACTTAATACAATAGTTTTATCAATTCGAAAAAAATAGATGTTTTTAGATTCTCTAAGCCCATCAGTTTTAGCTCTTGCTCGCCGGCTGATTGAAGCCATTGTATTTTTATAATCAGAAGGGGTTGCTCTGCCATTTGAAGAACGAGTGAAGCAGAAATAACTTGTAAAACAATAACTTTTAGCTGTCCAAAAACAGCAATAGATTGCGTTATCTTGTGACATTTTCGAAAACAAAATAAAAATAACATCTAATCTGGAGGGATTTTGAGTGCTGCCATAAGGTACCGCATGCGACGCAGTATGATGCATTCACGATATCGAATTAGATAGAAAAATACTCCAAATACCTCCATATGAAATCAGAGGCATATGAAGGTACAGTAGGACCCCAAAAAAGTCTACAACTTCGGAGGTTGTATGGAACCATAATACGGTTGTGTGCGTGAGACCTAAGTAGTTTAAGACAGCAACCTATTGCCCCCAGTTGGATCCTGAATCTGATTTTTAATACAGTAGAACACAAGGGACGATGATACATAAATGTGTAAGATCTTTGGAAATTACCTCTGAACAATGAAATACTAATATCATTGGATTATTTTTGCATATAGTCTTCAGACAATGGAAAACTAATGGGTGGATTATTCCAAAATATTGGATTCTCCAATAGCTGAGATACTGCTTAGTCTCGGAACAATGGACCACTAATGGTACAGGACTGCAGCTTGTTGCCCCTAGTTGGTTCCTTAGTTGACTTCTAGTATATCTTGACCTTTCCTATGTGCTATTTTGTACTGTTTTATATCTATTGGTTTCCAGAACAATGTCAAATTGATTCTTGGACTGCTTAACCATGACGCACCAAAACTAAGGGTCTTGGGAATGAGGGACTTGGACGCCCAGTCCGAAACAATAGAACACTAATACTTAGGATCACTGGCATAATCTAATACTGATGCTTAAAGTTGCGGTCGTCGACCACTGATGAAGGGTTTTTGGAAATAGATCAGGCAAATTTACGATAACTAGAATACTAATGCGTTTCAGAACAGTGGACCACAAATGCCACAGAAATACAACCTGTTGCCCCATTTGGGTTCCTGAATTGTTTGTTATGTCTTGTCCTTGAAATATTCAATTTTTTACTGTTTTCTATTTATCGGTTTCCAGACTTTTTTTTTTTAACCATGGATCACTAGAATTCAAAGTGTTTTGAATAAGGTGATGTGGACGTCTAGAGCTTTCAAAGAATGGAACACTAAAATGAAGGGTCTTTGACATATTAAAGCATTGATGGGTGTAGTTGCAATGAATGTGGCATTGACATTTAGCACTAAATGACAAAGTAAAAAAAAGTTCCGTCAAAATAACACAACACTGGCACTTAGAGTCTCCTATAAGTGCAAAAATAAGAGAACCATCAGACAATGGAACACTAATGGCCATGATAGATTAGTGTGTAAGGTTGTTGGTATAACAGAACACTAATGTTTAGAGACTGAGCAATGAACCACTAATATTACCAGGTTACTGATACTTGGGGTCTTCAATAAAGAAGAGCGAATCGATTCTACACTAATCGAATTCGGTTTGAATTTCCTAAATGTTTTGAATCCAGCGATCTCCAAAACTTTTGGTGTTTACGACACACAAGTAGTAGTCCATCATTTTACAGATTAGAAAAATGATCACATGACCTCGGGCTTGCTTCTTCATAATGCCTTGCAGGCAAATTTCCCAAAATGCACTGTGGTTATCCCTCTCTCTAGCACAGCTAGTCATGAGGGTTATAGGTGGATGACATTACTAATGCTGGCTTGGTGTTAAAGAGTTTGAAAGGGTTTGGATACAGTGCTAGAAGACATCAGAGAGGAAGACACAAGTTTTCAGGGCAATTTGGGCACTGAGGTTCACAGCAAATTTATTAGGACTGAATTGGATGGCCGATTTCACTGAATCAGACTTGATACGAATTTTGGGAAATTTGCTAAGCTCTAATCTTCAGACAATGGAAGACTGGGTTTTCAGAATAATAGAACATGGAAATGTAATTTTGATGGACCAATAATGGCAATTGAGAAATGACAAATAGTCTCCATGGACATGGCCATACTATGGCTCTGTACAACTTTAGAGTTGTGCGAAGCTGGAATATGGCCCTCATAGGGGGTAATTTATCAACCTTTCTATGCCCATTGGGCAAAAGGGCCTAAAGGTCACAATTTGTGGTGCAAATTGCTACTTTTGGCCTTTTTGCACCATCATCGGCACTTTTGTGGAAAGGGGGCATTGCTTTGAAGAAAGAGGGCATGCTCATCGAAGCCCGAGAAATGTATTATAATTAAGGCCAGAAAGCTTGCATAAATTATCGTGGAAATCTACTCCAGTTCCAAGCCGGCATTGATTTCACTCTATGGAGCATAGCAAGATATAGGCCTGCGCCAATAAAACTAAACTCCCCCATTGGACAGTTAAATAATAAAAAAAAAATACAAATTACACTCACCTCACCGCTCCTTATCTCCCCTCAAGCTCCCTCATCATTCCAGCATGCCACATACAAGGAAGCAGAGCAGCGTCAGGACCTTATATGAGCCACACTAAAATGATGAAGCGATCCGGAGGACAGAAGAGGTGAGGTGAGTATGTGTTTTTATTTTATTTTATGGGTGACGTGGGGAGAGTGTATGACTGTTTATCAATTATATCAATAATTATATAAGATATTAGCCAAAATACACAAACGAACCAAAGAAACAAGCCTATATAACCGGGCGCAGCCTATAACGAGGAGCCATTGCACCGGGAACCTGAAATCTGAGAGCCCCAAAAGGTTCCTCTACCCATAACTGGAGGGGGCCCTGCTACAGATTTGGCACTGAAACCCAGGACCTCCCAGTTACGTCTCTGCCTATAACAAAGCTTAAAATTCTACCGGCCGAAAGAAATAGCTTAAAATTCCACCGACTGAAAGAAATAGCTTAAAATGGTATTAAAGACTTTCAATTAGTAGTCAATAAAAAAAGTACATCCTAAACTAAACTATTATTAAGATTAACATTAAACAATATTACTAATTTAACGGGTGATCATGAAGCAGGACAGATATTCATGTTTGGAAGAAAGGCAACATCAAAATCTGCCATGTTATAATGAGCTTACTTTATGATCTGTTTACCAACCTCATTTACTTAATAGCATTACGTGACTGGTGAAAAATGAGCCACCGTGCTTGCCAGCGAATTACAAAGTTACTCGCGGATGCCTGGATCTTACAGTCTTAGGCTCACACTTCCTTCTGTCAGAGATATACAGTACATTGAAAGTATTCTCCAACACGGAAGGCTGCGACGTATACAGTGCCATAGGTACTAGTGATATGTTTGGCGTTTGCACCAGAAGCTTTCCTGGCACATGTGCTGATCGTAATTAAAAAAACGTGTAAACGGAGTCTTGGTTTTCACGGGAGAGAAAGTACAGGAGTGCAAGAAGCAAAGTAATGTGAATGAAATGACCTAGCAGAGAACGTGAATCTTCAGTGGAAAAACAAATTGGCGCCATAGCATCCCCATCTATATCATATCTACCTATTTTATTCTTATATAGATATATATAAATCTATCTATCTATTTATCTCATATCAATCTAATACCTGTCTATCTATCCCATATCTATCTATCCCATATCTATCTATCCCATATCTATCTATCCCATATCTATCTATCCCATATCTATCTATCTATCTATCTATCTATCTATCTATCTATCTATCTATCTATCTATCTATCTATCTATCTATCTATCTATCTATCTATCTATCTATCTATCTATCCCGTATCTATCTATCTATCCCATATCTATCTATCCCATATCTATCTATCTATCCCATATCTATCTATCTATCTAATCTATCTATCTATCTATCTATCTATCTATCTATCTATCTATCTATCTATCTATCTATCTATCTATCTATCTATCTATCTATCTATCTATCATCTATTTCTTACTGTATATCCATTTATTGGTATCTACCAGCAGACTGTATAATACTGAGCAATGTGACTTTAAATCTTACAAAATGTTTGAACATTTCTCCTGCATACCGAATCTGATTTGTCTCATTGCATTTATCAGTGATCACAATCCAGAATTTACATGTAAATCAGACAGACATGTCACACTCATGTTTACAGCAGATTCAGGCATCTGGATGACAAAATGACCCAGCAGCTTATATAATTCGTCTTTACCAGAGATGCCGGTAATCATATTGAATATTAAAATCACCTTAAAACCCTCAATACTTTTTGAAATAGAATAGTATTTCTTATTCATAGTGCTGTTTGTATGCAGATGAAAAATAAATACTGTTTCCAATGGTCTCTCCCTTGTCATTTGTTTGTGCAGCTACAAGCAGTCAAGTGGATCAATCAGCTTTGACTGTGCGCCGCCTGCCAGCTGGTAAGTCAGGCATAAAAAAGGCAACAGAAAATGCCAATCTGGCAGGGATTTAAAGGTAATACTTTCTGACGCTGAAAAAAAGGTGGCATCTGCAAGCTTACACTGTATTAATACATTAAATACAGAACAGTTATTGGCTTCAAAGTAGACACTGACAGATGAAACCAAGCCACTTTGTCAAAGAGGATCTGCCCCTAAAAATAGTACTATAATCCTGTTTACTGACCAAAACATTGTCTGCTATTCCTGGAGGTTGATGAGACATAAACCATTATATCCTAGATCTAGTTTTAGTAAAGTAGATCAAACTTATTGTTTGTCACTGTGACAAATCCTGTAGGACATTGGCTTACTGGACTCCATGACCATGTGCTAGTGTTTGATAACATGTCAGCTCTCCTGTGTTGTGTAGTATAGAGGATCTGTCAGCTCTCCTGTGTGGTGTAGTATAGAGGATCTGTCAGTTCTCCTGTGTGGTGCAGTATAGAGGATCTGTCAGATCTCCTGTGTGGTGTAATAAAGATAATCTGTCAGCTCTCCTGTGTGGTGTAGTATAGAGGATCTGTCAGTTCTCCTGTGTGGTGTAGCATAGAGGAGCTATCAGGTCTCCTGTGTGGTGTAGTATAGATGATCTGTCAGCTCTCCTGTGTGGTGTAGTATAGAGGATCTGTCAGTTCTCCTGTGTGGTGTAGTAAAGAGGATGTCAGCTCTCCTGCCTTGTGTAGTATAAAGGATCTGTCAGCTCTCCTATGTAGTGTAGTATATAGGATCCGTCAGCTCCCTTGTGTGGTGTAGCATAGAGGATCTCTCAGCTCTCCTGTGAAGTGTCTTATAGAGGAACTGTCCGCTCCCCTGGGGCGTGTAATATAGAGAATCTGTCAGCTCTCCTGTGTGGTGGAGTTGAGATAAGCTGTCAGCTCTCCTGTGTGGTGTGGTATAGAGGATCTGTCAGCTCTCCGGTGTGGTGTAGTATAGAGGATCTGTGAGCCCTCATGTGAAGTGTCTTATAGAGGAACTGTCAGCTCCCCTGGGGGTGTAGTATAGAGAATCTGTCAGCTCTCCTGTGTGGTGTAGTTGAGATAAGCTGTCAGCTCTCCTGTGTGGTGTAGTATAGTGGATCTGTCAGCTCTCCTGCGTGGTGTAGTATATAGGATCTCTCAACTTTTCTGTGTGGTGAGTATAGAAGATCTGTCAGCTCTCCCGTGTGGTGTAGTATAGAGGATCTGTCAGCTCTCCTGTGGGGTGTAGTGTAGAGGAGTTGTCAGCTCTCCTGTTTGGTGTAGTATACAGGACCTGTCATCTCTCCTGTGTGGTGTAGTATAGAGCATCTGTCAGCTCTCCTGTGTGGTGTAGTATAGAGATGTCAGCTCTCCTGTGTGGTGTAGTATAGAGGAGCTGTCAGCTCTCCTGTGTGATGTAGAATAGAGGGTCTGTTAGTTTGCCTGTGCAGTGTAGTGTAGAGGATCTGTCAGCTCTCCTGTGTGGTGTAGTATAGAGGATCTGTCAGCTCTCCTGTGTGATGTAGTATAGAGGACATGTTAGCTTTCCTGTGTGGTGTAGTATAGAGGATCTGTCATTTTGTCTGTGCAGTGTAGTATAGAGGATTTGTCAGCTCTCCTGTGTGGTGTAGTATAGAGGACCTGTCAGCTCTCCTGTGTGGTGTAGTATAGAGGATCTGTCACCTCTCCTGTGTGGTGTAGTATAGAGGATCTGTCACCTCTTCCGTGTGTGGTGTAGTATATAGGATCTGTCAGCTCTCCTGTGTGGTGTAGTATAGAGGATCTGTCAGCTCTTCCGTGTGTGGTGTAGTATATAGGATCTGTCAGCTCTCCTGTGTGGTGTAGTATAGAGGATCTGTCAGCTCTCCTGTGTGGTGTAGTATAGAGGATCTGTCAGCTCTCCTGTGTGGTGTAGTATAGAAGACCTATCAGTTCTCCTGTATGGTGTAGTATAGAGGATCTGTCAGTTCTTCTGTGTGATGTAGTATAGAGGATATGTTAGCTCTCTTGTGTGGTGTAGTATAAAGGATCTGTCAGCTCTCCTGTGTGGTGTAGTAAAGAGGACCTGTAAGTTGTTATGTGTTATGTAGTTAAAAGGACCTGTCAGCTCTCCTATAGGCAAATTCGACCGCATGAAACCCTACACATGCTAATCGGGCCTAAATCGGACATGTCAACTTTTGGCCTGTTTTAGTAAATACTTATATTACCTATTAAATAAACATTTTAATGCATCTTTTCTTAGATCTCTGTTGGGCTGTTCCTCTGTGTTTCCTCCTGGCAATGTATAAATACATTGTTAAGTAGGCGTTACTAATCTCCTTGTCAGTCAGGTGTATTTGACAGTGCCATCATGGATCGGATAGCAGTAGTTTGTGTAGAGACATGCCTCATTGACAAGGTGTCTGGTATTGCCCAGTTGTCAATTTATTGACCTTTGCATCTTACTTTGCTTTAGAAAAGTAGAATTTTTTTTTTAAATCATTGATAAAAGAGTCACTTTGGATTTGGATGTGTCGGTTCAAGTGGCACAGATCCTTTATAATTATGGTGTACAGCCCAAATGTCATTTTTTTTATGTTATTGCATTATTTTATTATTACATTTTTCTGACCCTCTTTCTATATACAGTATATAATAAGATTATTCTTCTGACAATTGTATTTTTATCTGGAAAATAATTACATCACCAGTAAAATATTTAGTAAATTCCCAAGAATAAAAATTTTGTGCAGTTAAGAATCGAAAACCATAATTTCTACAAAGAGCCAAAAATTACCATAAGTCTCAGGAAAATGCAAGCCAAAGATGTGGGCTAACAGCTGTTCAAAAACAAGTGTTTTTTGTCCCTCCTTCACGACTTTTAAAATTACAGTTTCCCTCCCACACTCAGCCAAGAAAACCCTTTAAGAAGTATACTTAACAAAAGGAAACGTTTTCTAAAAAGTATGTATAAATAAAATAAAAAAAATCTTGATTTACGTGTCTTTAATGAGAAAAAAGAATTAGTAATGTTTTTGTATTTAGGATTCTCGAATATATGATATGTCTGGTAAAGGGCCAGACATATATATCAAAGAACAAAGCCATTCAATGGTGGCCACCAGTCCACTCAATATCATTAGAGGAGCTGTCGCCGAATCTCTTTATATATGGAGAGCTATCTCAGATTTTGGAGTCTAGCTGTTCCAAGTCCTTCAGCCAAAACTTTTAGATGTTGTGCTAGACAAAACATTTGGCTTAGATGTTGCATAACATTAGCACACCATTGCCGACTAATGTGAAAAGCTACAGCATTTGGATGAGGCAAGTTGTGTTTTTAGATATTTTAAAATAAATCTAGACTCATTCGCCTGATAAAGTAGGAGTGTCTCTGGCCTCAGACTACCAGGAGAGCATGCCAGTCATGGACTCCATGCTGCCCAGGACTTTGGCATTGTTTTGTAACAGAATTGTGCTTGCTTTTGAGTAAATTCACTATGAATACCGTCTGTAGGATCCCAATTCATACCTATTCCAGACGGATGATTTTGATGACGAGCGCTAATTAATTTGCTGTGTTTTATTACTTAGATCCACAGTACCACCTGCTGCCTGACAGCAGATGTCTGAACAGTGCCAAACATGAAACAGTGTGGGTGGCTGTGATTGAACTCAAGTCCCAACTTCTAAACAACATTTACATAAGTATGCCACTTTTACGCTTTCGCACTTGCAAAAAGCTACACTATATGGCCAAAAGTCTGTGGACCCTTTACCATCACACCATTAATGAGCTTATTGGACATCCCATACCAAAACCATGGGCATTAATACGAAGTTGGGATTCCTTTTGGGGGTATAACAGCCTTCACTCTTCTGGGAAGGCTTCCACAAGACTTTGGATGGTGTCTGTGGGAATTTGTGACCAAAAGAGCAGTTGCACAGTCAGACAACTGGTGTATGAGCAGAATGTCTGGCTCGCAATCGGCATTCCAAATCTTCCCAAATGGGTTGGATGGGGTTAAGTGTCGGCATGCTTTACACCACTCCAGCCGCCAATTGGCATTGTGCATAGTGATCTTACTCTTGTGTGCAGCGACCATGAAAACCTATTTCATGAAGCTTTGGTCACACAGTTCTTGTTCTGATGTCACTATCAGAGGGAAACTGGATCTCTGTAGTGAGTGATACAACAAAAGATAAACGATGTTACCGCTTCATGGCTAAGTTGTTATTATTCGTAGATGCTTCAACTTCACAATAATAACACTTACAGATGACTGGTGCAGATCTAGCAGATAATAATAGCACTTACAGATGACTGGGACAGATCTAGCAAATAATAATCACACTCACAGATGATCGATGCGGATCTAGCAGATAGTAATAGTACTTACAGGTGACTGGGACAGGTCTAGCAGATAATAATAGCACATACAGGTGATCGGGGCAGATATAACAGATAATAATAGCACTTACAGGTGACCGGACAGATCTAGCAGATGGAAATTTCACGACCTGACTTATGACAAAGATGCCATCCTATGACAGTGCCACGTCTAAAATTACTGAGCTCTTCAGTACCACCTATACTATTAGAAATGTTTGTCTATGAAGATTGCATGGCTGTGTGCTTGATTTTATGCATCTGTTTGCAATGGATTTGACTGAAATACCTGAAATTAATAATTAGTGGGGATGTGCACATACTTTTGACCATATATATTGTATTAAAGAAAAAGATAGTTTATTAAATTATCTGTCCATAAATGCCAAATTTAGTAATTTTCTAGGACTTCAATTTGGTTCCTCACTGATGTTTTACTTGGGATGAAGAACAATGGGAAACGTTCTGGAATTGTGAGTCGTCTATCACATCAATTCAGTGGTAGGAGATATTGTCCCAATTGTATAAAAAAAATTGAGAAATTCCAAATATTAAAAAAAACTATCGGATAGACACTCGGATTGTGGCCTTGTCCACCTGGGGGTCCTTCGGCCCCTCAGAAGAGATAATTCTGAGGGTTAACCTTCTATCCATACAGAGCATGTGCACATTCACCCCTCCTTTCATTCGGTATCCTACCGCATTTCAACGTTCCCGATATCCATACAATGTATCAGAAACACAGTATAGAAACTTCCATACTTAAAAGTAATATTAATAACCTTCCCCGTCCCTTCTTCATTTTTAAGGGATTATAAAGCTTTCATACATGTTTTAGCCTCTTTGTGTTTAGCACTTGTCATATTTGACTTGAGACAAAGATGAGAAGCCACAAGCGATTTATTTCATTTTATCCAATATAACTGGGATGGAGCGCTGACTGGTGACCTTTACCTTTGCTGTTGATATAGAACGGAGGGGTGGGGGTGGATGACGAATGCGCCTAAAAAACCTAATTGAGCCATGACATTTATTTGTTATGAAGTGCATGAAGCAGGTGTCCTACGAAAATTATTTTAGGATGTTACACCATAAAGTTAAATAAAAAACGCGGTGACAGGCGGCTGTGACATTTCAGCTGCTAAGTTCATCCAACAAATATTTTCAGACATGAGAAAATAAACACTGTCACTATATATTTATGTGAATTCACCGCTTAACAGATTATCCATATCCAGCCAGAAGTCCAGTGACCGTACTATATATATATTACCTTGTTTGCACTAAGTAACTTTCTCCACCTAAAGATCTCCTCCACATTAGGCATATTAGACTGTTCAAAATGTACAATGGTTCTCATAGGTAGAACACATTAATTATGTTAGGTTAGATAGCAAATGTAATGAAATATGGAATTTTAATTGAGATGATAGATAGATAGATAGATAGATAGATAGATAGATAGATAGATAGATAGATAGATAGATAGATAGATAGATAGATAGATAGGATATGAGATTCAGGAACCCAGTGTATGGTACTATTATATTCAGGGGCACGGTGTATGGTACTATTATATTCAGGGGCACAGTGCATGGTACTATTATATTCAGGGGCCCAGTGTATGGTACTATTATATTCTGGAGCACATCATGTAGCACTATTATATTCAGGGACACATTGTGTAGCACTATTATATTCAGGGACACAGTGTATGATACTATTATATTTAGGAGCATAGAGTGTGGCACCATGAGAATATTCTCTACTTAGGTGCTAAAATGTTAGAAAAGTGAGGAACCAAAGACATCTGAGCGGCAAACTCTGCAGAAATGGGTCATGACCAGCAGGTGCCATAATAGAGGTCTGGACCAGATGGAAAATAAAAGAGAAAAACAACTACTCCAATCTGAGAAGTCGTCACCGGTGTCACTAAATGTAAATGTTTATTCTCCGTGTGACTGATCAGTACTGTAGTCACTGTATGATATGCAGCGAGATAAAGGGTGTATCGTTCTTTTTAGTGAAACAGCTACTCCCAGCATATCCTTACCATTGTTCTTGCTATACTGGGAGCTGTAGTTTTATGCCGTACAAACTTATATGGCAGGGGTTCAACTGAATTTGCAAATGATCTCTGTACTGAGCTGTATTTGTGCTTGTACTGTATTTATGTACTGAGCTTGGTTCTGGTGCTGTATATATGTACTCAGCTTGGTCCCAGAGTTTTATACATCATAACAACCAAGCTCAATACATATATACAGCACCAAAGAGAAGCTCATTACATATATACAACTCCAGAACCAAGCTCAGCATATAAACACATCACCAGAACCAAGCTCAGTATGTATATAGGGCAGCATGGTGGCTCAGTGGTTAGCACTATTGTCTTGCAGCGCTGGGGTCCTGGGTTCAAATCCAACCAAGGACAACATCTGCATGGAGTTTGTATGTTCTCCCTGTGTTTGCGTGGGTTTCCTCTGGGTATCCCAGTTTCCTCCCACACCCCAAAAACATACAAATAGGGAATTTAGATTGTGAGCCCCAATGGGGACAGTAAAAAAGAGGACCTCTGTACAGCACTGCTATATAAGTAACTGAAATAAATATATACAACACCAGAACAGAGCTCAGTACATATATTCAGCACCACAACAAAGCTCTTTACATATATACAACATCAAAACCAAGCCCAGTACATAAACACAGCACCAGAACCATGCTCAGTACATATTTACAGCATAACATCTAAGCTCAAAACGTATATACTAGTACATGTGCTGAGGTTGGTTTTGGTGTTGTATTTCTGTACTGAACTTGGTCCTGGTACCATATCTGTGCATTAGCCTGGAGATTTTCCTCCGCTGTTCTGACAGTGCACAGTCTCACTAAATGGGCTGAGCACGCTAAGGATATTGAATGTGCACATATGTGAGTGTAATATAATGTGAGGCAAGGTAGGTAATGCGTAATTATATACTTAAACATTCTGGACAGGGAATTTATTTATTTAGAGTCCGCTTTAATATAGGGTGTATTTAGAATATTGTAATTGTTTTCTTTGATTATTAGAATAATTTTCCACCGAACCGGCGCGTATTTTTTGGTTCACAACACAGGGAACCTGTTAACAATTTGAATCCCACCACTAGATAGATTAGACAGATGGATTAGATAGACAGACAGACAGACAGATAGATAGATAGATAGATAGATAGATAGATAGATAGATAGATAGATAGATAGATAGATAGATATGAGATAGATAGATAGATAGATAGATAGATAGATAGATGTGTATTTACATTATAGCGGGTCACTTGTACACATGATTTTTTCTTAGGTACACACTTCCTTTAGTTGTAATAGAAAATAAACACAAAAGACAAAGGCTGTGTAAATGCAAACAAGAGCATTGTTCCACTGGAATAACATATCATTAGTATTTAGGGCAAAGATCATTTCCATAGGAACTGGATTGCATTGAGATGCTGATCTGGAAGCCTTCACCACGGAATGAGCCTTTTTATAATCGCCGGCTTGATCTTTTCTCACTGAAAGTGATATGTGCGGATATTATATATGTTCCTTTCACCGGCTACACGCCGCTTATTAGAAAAGGTTTCTTCATTTTAGAACGTGATTCCATCTGAAATCCGTGAGGGAACTTTTAATGTGAGGAATTAATGAGGATGGAGAAAAATGCATCTCTTTTATATTGGATCTTTCTGGTAAAGATTCTGCATATACAGCATAGGTTATTTATTTATTTATCTATCTATCTATCAGCGTTCATCAAATATAGACGGTAGGGATTATTATAATCGGTAAAGAAAAATATTTTGTTATAAAAACTCGAGATTGAAAACTTAAACAGGAACAGGAACACATTTCTAACCCTAGTCTGAAGAACTGGCCATCTAAATTGTTGTGAAAGAGGAGACTTCACATAATATTATTCCCCATGATAAAATTGCTTGTATACTATGTAAGCACTATTTGGCTCTGTGTGGGCACTGTTTGGCTCTATAAGGGCACAGTGTGATACTATGTTGGTACTGTTTGGCTCTATAAGGGCACAGTACTAAACTATGTTGGCACTGTTTGGTTCCATAAGGGCACAGTATGACACCATGTTGGCACTATTTGGCACTATAAGGGCATAATATTACACTATGTTGGCACTGTTTGGCTCTATAATGTTACAGTATTACACTATGTTGGCACTGTTTGGCTTTATATGGGCACAGTATGACACTATGTAGGCACTGTTTTGCTCTATAAGGGCACAGTATTACACTATGTTGGCTCTATTTGGCTCTATAAGGGCACAGTATGACACTATGTTGGCACTGTTTGGCTCTCTAAGGTTAAAGTATTACACTATGTTGGCACTGTTTGGCTCTATTAGGGCACTGTATGAAACTTTGTTAGTACTTTTTGCTCTCTAAGGGCACAGTATGACAGTATTTTGGTACTGTTTGGCTCTATAAGGGCACAGCATGACACTATGTTGGTGCTGTTTGCCTCTATAAGGGCACAGTATGACATTATGTTGGTACTGTATAGTTCTATAAGGGCACAGTATGACACTATTTGAGTACTGTTTGAGTACTGTTTGGCTCTATAAGGGCACAGTACGATGCTATGATGATACTGTTTGGCTCTATAAGGGCACAGTATGACACTATGTTGGTACTGTTTGGCTTTATGTAATAGGAAACGTCCGTCCCTTTAAGATGACCATGACTACCAGTCCCGCTTCTGGGCAGTTCTGGTTTTAATTGTTGAGCCAATTCCACTTCTCTGTATTTCTTCCTATCAGATTGAAGGGTGGAGTATTTAAATCTGGGTTGGTTCTGTTTCCTTTGCATGTGATTTTCCTGGTTTCCATGTGTTGGATCAAGCTACTGACTATATCCTGCAACTTTGACTATTTGCACTTTTTGGAACTGGACCTCGGCTTGTCTCTGGATAACGCTTTGCTTACTGATTTCTACTTTCTCTTCCTGTCTGGTTTTGACCTCTGCAATCCCTGATATCCTCTAGCTTTGTGATTTTGACTTTCTGCTTACCCTCGTGTTGTCTTGTTACCTGTTCTGGTATTGCCTGCATTGCACCTCTTATCCAACACCGACTCTGTTAAAACAACCTGGGTTCTATGCAGCCAATTCCAACCAGCCTTGCGGTGGGCGCTGGCAAAAACCATAGAGTAGCCTTAGATTCTGTTGATCAGAGGTGTGACAGATTAGAGGTTGCAGATTTATTTGCATACTCTTTCCTGACAATCTCCAGTAGCCTTTGGGGAATCGCTCACCTAGCAACTCCATAAACTTACACCCTGGGAATTCCTTGACTGGTAATTCCATAACATTATGGCACTATCTGAGCACTTTGTTTACCATCTATAAAGTGTATGCAGTAAATGGATAGTATATGGCACTCTACGGGAAATGTATGTATTGTGCTATTAATCTGAGCACTTTGTGGAAGTATTTATCCGAAACTATATGGCGCTATATTCAAATATACTTATAATGTCACTAAGCACACCACACCTTGCTGTCCTGCTTTCTTCCTTTAGAAACTTGACAGGTATGAAAAAGCAGGTATGTGGAGCTGTGTACTATTGTGGTGCTAATTCTTGGCAGAATTGGGGCTGTGAAATTGTGATACTCTGCTCCAGTGGGCCAGTGGAACTGCATACCTAGTCTATTCCAACTGAGTACAAATGTAACCAGCCCTGTTCCTAAAGGTGCCAAATTAAGTTTGCTGTTGTCAATTTATAACAATGAAAATGGATTTGGATGTACAATATCTTTAGTTTCCAATTTCAAGGCACCTGATTTGAAAGTAGCACTGGAAGTATCCAAAGGATACTAAACCCACCATGAATATGATGGCATTTCTGCTTTAAACAGCTCTGTAATCACCTGTGATAGCAGATGTGCCACGCGATCAGCTCATCCCTGCTATGAAAAGATTGTGTTTACAATAAAAAAGAAAATTACCGAGATGATTAGTGATATTCCTGATCATTTGATCCAGGTTTATAATTGTCGTACCGAAATTAACCAAAAGACAATTCAATTAACAACACAGCTTTGTGCAGGGAATGTATTCTTAGCTGCACGCTGCTATATGAATGGTTGCATATGAACATAGGGTGCACACTGTCGAGCTATAATTCTCTTGTCTCTGAATAGGTAGATAATGAGTGTGTGGGCTGCACTGAACCCCTTTACCGCTGTCAAATGCTTTTAGTGCATGAACCATAGATTTTAAAGTCTGTGGCTGCAGAGATAGAATGACAAAATCTTAAAGTATATAAGCTCAGTCCACAGTACCAATTTGTTAACTATGATTCAGTATGTTAAAAAAAAGTGACAAAGAAAAAAAAAAGCTTTTTAATACAGGATATAGATTTGGGGTGAATTTAAAGAGAACTTGTCAGCTCTCCTGGGTGGTGTAGTATAGAGGATATGTCAGCTCTCCTGTGTGATGTAGTATAGAGGATCTGTCAGCTCTCCTGTGTGGTGTAGTGTAGAGGATCTGTCAGCTCTCCTGTGTGGTGTAGTATAGAAGATCTGTAAGCTCTCCTGTGTGGTGTAGTTTAAAGGATCTGTCAGCTCTCCAGTGCGATGTAGTATAGAGGTGTTGTCAGCTCCCCTGTGTGGTGTAGAATAGAGGATCTGTCAGCTCTCCAGTGTGGTGTAGTATAGAGGATCTGTCAGTACTTCTTTGTGGTGTAGTATAGAGATCTGTCAGCCTTTCTTGTGTGGTGTAGTACAGAGGATATTTCAGCTCTCCTGTGTGGTGTAGTATAGAGGATCTGTCAGCTCTCCTGTGTGGTGTAGTATAGAGGATTTGTCAGCTCTCCTCTGTGGTGTAGTATAGAGGATGTCAGCTCTCCTGTGTGGTGTAGAGAAGAGGACCTGTCATCTCTCCTGTGTGGTGTAGTATAGAGGATCTGTCAGCTCTCCTGTGTGGTGTAGTATAGAGGATCTGTCAGCTCTCCTCTGTGGTGTAGTATAGAGGATGTCAGCTCTCCTGTGTGGTGTAGAGAAGAGGACCTGTCATCTCTCCTGTGTGGTGTAGTATAGAGGATCTGTCAGCTCTCCTGTGTGGTGTAGTATAGAGGATCTGTCAGCTCTCCTGTGTGGGGCAGTATAGAGGACCTGTCATCTCTCCTGTGTGGTGTAGTATAGAGGATGTCAGCTCTCCTGTGTGGTGTAGTATAGAGGATGTCAGCTCTCCTCTGTGGTGTAGTATAGAGGATGTCAGCTCTCCTGTGTGGTGTAGAGAAGAGGACCTGTCATCTCTCCTGTGTGGTGTAGTATAGAGGAATGGTCAGCTCTCCTGTGTGATGTAGTATAGAGGATCTGTCAGCTTTCCTGTGTGGTGTAGTATAGAGGATCTGTCAGCCTTCCTGTGTGGTGTAGTATAGAGGATCTGTCAGCTCTCCTGTGTGGTGTAGTATAGAGGATATGTTAGTTCTCCTGTGTGGCATAGTATAGAGGATTTATCAGCTCTCCTAGGTGGTGTAGTAAAGATCTGTAAGCTCTCCTGTGTGGTGTAGTATAGAGGATCTGTCGGCTCTCCTGTGTGGTGTAGTAAAGAGCAGCTGTCAGCTCTCCTGGGTGGTGTAGTCAAGAGGATCTGTAAGCTCTCCTGTGTGATGTAGTAAAGAGCAGCTGTCAGCTCTCCTGTGTGGAGTAGTAAAGAGCAGCTGTCAGCTCTCCTGTGTGGAGTAGTAAAGAACAGCTGTCAGCTCTCCTGGGTGGTGTAGTCAAGAGGACCTATCAGCTAACTCCTGTATATATTAAGTCGCAGAGGATCGATGCTCAGTCTATACTATTTGAGAAGATTTGATTTAAATATGACACATTGTTCATGTTGTTATAGGTTTTGACAATTCGCCTAATATTATAACTGGGCTCTAGTATCTTGAGTACTCATAAATACCATTGTAGCATTAAAAAGAGCTGCTTTAGTGTATCTAAGAGACAGGAGATATATAACAAGCACATTATAGGTGTAGTAGAGAAAATAACAATTTCTCGTCAGGCAATTTGGATATTCTGTCATTTATAGAACAAAAGCATAAAACGTGCATCTGTCAAGCAAAGCTCTTATATATCCAGTTATCCACTTAACATCATTAAGCAAATATCCATCAAGCAAAACTCAAACCTGTTCCCCCACACCTCCCATTGTCTTTACTCACACTGATATGATGTGATAATGGAAGAACTCATTGAGATCGCATAGTCTGTATCGATAGTCTAAACTAAACATGTTGTCACCGTTTCATAAAATGTCATATTCACTCGATACAGAATGGTAATTATAAGACGGGGGAAGATTGGCCTTCAGAGAACAACAGCCATTGAGTGACCCTTACAAAATCAATACTGTCTGCAGAGGAGGAAAGGATGCGGAGATGGATTGCTTTGCATGCTTTTAACATTTCCAATGATAAATCTTAGCTTTGCTTTCAAGCATACCAAGGCGAAAATAGTATTCAGCCCCATGATGGAGTTATGTAAATGACCTAGTACAGATGCTGCCGATGGGCCTGAAACGCGCAGTTCATGCATGGAAACATACCAAAATGTGTCTGAAATAAAGCAGTACAAAGAAGAAGCTTACATTCCTCAACAGGGACATGAAAGACTGGTATCAAATGGTTGTCCCATTAGGGAATGTGGACATCATAGAGGAGGGACCCCACTTGTAACCCCCCTCTATGTGCCAGAACGCAGATATGCTCTAAATATAAAGCTCCCACGCTGGCAGGCCCAGCACGTCCTTACATTACATGGATGGCCATTGAGTGGCTGGCCGAGTGGCTGACCCGCAGGCTACATTTTGAAAAGGAGTGGTCTTTGTGAGTCACCCCCTTTAAAGGGGTATTCTCATTTTAAGCATTTCTGCATATCCAGAGGATATATAAACTAGACAAGAAAGGAGTCAATTACTAGCATTTATAACAAAGTAGAAAATTTATTGATTACAAACAATACAGAGAATCTAAAAACCAAGTCTGTATCTGGATCACCATTTAAATGCACACTGTCACAGCATGTACAGAGAGTATACATAGCATGAGAAAGTCACATGATCTTTGTACAAGGACCAAAGGTGAACCTACTCAAAAAGTACATATAGGACCACCTCTCTCGAAAAAGGTAAGTAGAAAAGTCAATGTAGGAATTGGAATATAATTAAACAAGGTAACTATTGAGGTAAGCACATGTAAGACCCAACAGGTCATTGATAATGGACTTACCCATACTAGATGGCATAATTGCGTGACCCAGAAGGTAAGGTAGCGCCCCTTACCTTCTGGGTCACGCAATTACGAGACTTTTTTGTTTAATTATGTCCAGAGGATTTATACCTCTGGAACCCTTACCTATTGGGAGATTGGGTATCCGGTTACCCCGGTGGCCAATTTGCAACCACCACAGTCTACATAGTGATCAATGGTGAGGTGGCCATATTTGCGCAGGGACCTCTCTGTTGAATTCTATAGGAGTTATGGAAAGTGCTGAATAAACAAATTGTTTGTAAATCTTCAAAGAGGAGTCACCGGGGTTCTCCCGGTAGATGAGAATCCCAGACATGGGACCTGTACCTACCTGTACCTACATAATAAGTATTTATAGCATAACCTGTGAAAATGACATAAATGCTTAAGATGGAAATACCCCTTTAATAAGTCAGAACATTTAAGGGGGCAGTTCGTTTTTCACAAAATGTGGGTGTTGTATATATTTGGCCACAAATAAATTGACCAACAAATTTTTTATATTAATATGATTGTTATGTGATTACTCTGAGGTAACCACCGCTAACGCCCCATACATCATATGGGCAGAAGTCACCTCACTGTGATCTGCTAGAACAGCACTGGAGCCTAAGACAAGGTATGTGCGAATATAAATGTGAAAACCATGTTTCTTATCTTACTTATCTGCTGAGATATGATCACTTGACTTTACAGGCCTACAGCCTGAGGCTGCACTACTGAGAGATTTTTATGTTAACATTTCCTGTTCTGATATCTGTCAGGTGCAGTGCTGTTATGGAGATCTTATATGGCTTCAGTATAGAAAATAAATCAATGTCACATATATACACACACATATAACTACTACTATGTAAGCTAAGGTAGATAATGTATTTGGTGAATTAGATCCACAGAAGGTCTCCATGTAAACAGAGAATTGAACAGAAACCAGAAGGGGACATGTGAGTAGTTGTCATACCTTCCTCTGAATCATAACTGCTGGCTAACCGGCTGAGCAAGATAGATGTATGTCTATTTTCAACCTTCCAAACGATGTAACTATGTTGTCATCAGAATCTCTCAGTAGTGCAGCCTCAGCCTTCAGACCTGTAACTATATGTGCTCCTATCTCAGTAAAGAATTAAGATATTAAAAAACATTTTTCACATGTGTAATGTACACTAAAGGCCCCTCTTAAATTTTCTAATGGGTCTCCATTAGCTTTTGATTATTATAATTGACAATTAGGCTCCATTGGTCCTATCCACTTTAAAGGTGTTGATGAAAGAACCCATTTTTTGATACAGCCGATTAGGACATTTTTAGTTAATAGAGGGGCTCCTCTGTTCGGGATCCTTATCTCTTGGCCAGAGTAGAGAGCCGTTACAAAGAAAGTCTCTTGCTCTGGAGAACCTGTCCTGTCCTGAATTACAGACAACACATTGATATGAATGGACAATCTGTAATGCCTAATTTCCCCTGTGGTGGCGCTGCAGGAAAATTGATCACTTACTGAGAGGTTTCCACACAGATTACAGCAGATCGCCAGGAGATCCAGCAGAGGGACACTTTGTGATCAGCTTAAGAACCCTTATAATAAGTAGAGATTGCTCAAAGCGGACCCTTTTAATAAAAAAATTCTAGAAATTAAGTATAAGGATAAGATGAGCCATCTTGTTGCTCACAGGTTAACAAATCAGCTAAGGATTGCTCAGTCCAGCAGTTCTTTTCATGCATGGCTGCTCCAAGATAGTTCCATAAATGTTGGATGGCTTATCTGTCACACACCCTTTGACGTTACCAGGCGATATGCCAACTCTCTTCTCACGAGCAACTCATTTAGAGAGGTAGATCCGAACAAATGAATGTGGTTCATCTGTCATGTAATAGTTATTTGGCCGGGCTCTATGTTAACTGCTGGCCTCTTCTTCACCCGGCTCACCGGATTTTTAAGCCAACACTGCTGATCTATTGTGACATTGTATCAGAGTGACACCGATCATTGTTACAGAGACTCTAATGTATTACTAAATGCATGAACCTTCTTTAAAACTACAGCAAGCTATCTGCTACTGAGCACGTAACATGGATCCACTGAGGTAAATCCACACCTTAAAGGGAAAGTCCACTTTTTAACACCCTGTCATTTTAGGTCCATAATTCTGTGCTTATTTATTTCTTAATATACCTTTATGACAGTTGGGGCTTCAGTTTTTTTGTTTTTTTTTTTGCACAGGGCTTCAAATCTCCTGCGTAGACATACATTTAAAAGATAACACACTGGTTACCGTCAGCTGCCACTAGAGGGAGCTTAGGAGCTAACACAATACTTGTTTATTATTGAGTTAAATGTATAACAGTATACAGCAACCTCCTAAGCTCCCCCTAGTGGTGGCTGCAGTCAGACAGAATTTTAGCAATTTTAGCACTAACCCTAAAATTATTTCCTAGACTCCAAAGTGGGAAATCTGTCCAGTTAGGCAGATATATTGAAAGAAGAAAAATATCACAGCATAACTAAACTCAATGGCCATGCAGAAGACTAGAAATGTTGGATGACAACCAAAATAAGTACCTTTTCAACTCTCACAGAGTTTGTCAGCCTGATTTATAATCTAATAGCAAATCTAACTAAGCAAAATGGACATTTAGAAAGAATGAGAGAGTTGGGTAACAAACCTATTTTGCAGCAGTGGCCGTATTATCTGGCACTATCTTTCCTTGCAGCCGATATAATAAAGAGATGACTGTATAGAGGAATTCCATACACATAATAATAAATAATGTAAGGGTAACATATAGGAAGGGAATTGTTTTATTCATTGGTATAAGAAAATGGCCTCAACTGCTCTAGATTTAACACTAAGATATAGAACGGCGGTATTATTACACTTTATTTATTCTATGCACATGGGATGAAATATGGCCCAGGGCCATGGAGAGCTTTGGTCTATAGGAAAGGGGGAACAGCATGACACAGAATAATGGCCTAGGGGTTAAACAATGCACATCTTGGATTGTTGAGAAGAACAATGTCAAGCGTTCATTTATTTATAAAATACAGTATACCAAGCTCTCCATACCACCATGATCACTCCCTGCCATTAAAGTCAATATATACACTGTATGCCCATGTCCCACCATGCCAGGCATTGCAATTTGTACATCCCTATAATAACCTGCCAATAATCTAGCTACTCTGCTGCTATAGACTACCAGGGAATTTACCATTCACACCTTCACTATTTAGGCATTGAAAGGTGATATTATGTGTACATTGAATGGCAGTATTATGTGGGAAATATATGGCAGTAGTACTGCATGTGGGCACTATATGGTAAGCATTATTTGGGTAATGAATGGGGGTATTATTTAGGCATTTTATGTTGATATTATGTGGGCACTGAATGGCAATATTGTGTGGGTATTTATTATTTGGCATTTAGGTAAATTGTAGTATCTATCTATCTATCTATCTATCTATCTATCTATCTATCGATCCCATATCTATCTATCTATCTATCTATCTATCTATCTATCATCTATCTATCTATCTCTCTCTATCTCATATCTATCTATCTATCTATCTATCTATCTATCTATCTATCTATCTATCTATCTATCTATCTATCTATCTATCTATCTATCTATCTATCTTTCCAAAAGTAGACCGCACTCCAATTCAAAAGAGAAAAAATTGGGCTTTTTATTAGCTTTCGTGCAACGTTTCGGCCCTCCAAACAGAGCCTTTTTCAAGCATGCTTGAAAATGGCTCAGTTTGGCAGGCCGAAACGTTGCACGAGGGCTAATAAAAAGACCCATTTTTCACATTTTTCACTACACCTCTCAAGGAATTTATCTAGGGCTTTAGTTAGCATTTTGACCACACAGGTTTTTTGCAGAATTTAGTGGAATTAGGCCGTGAAAATGAAAATCTACTTTTTTTTCAGAAAAAGCATAGAAATGTTTAATTTTTACAAGGAATAAAGGAAAAAAGGAAACACAATATTTGTAAAGCATTTTCCCCTGATTACGGAAATACCCCATATGTGGTAATAAACTGCTGATTGGACCCATGGCAGCGCTCAATGACTTTGTGGGGGCTGCCGATGTGCTTCAAACCCCTTAAATGCGGCGATCGCAATCGGGGGCCGCATTTATGGGGTTAATTGCCAAAATAAGCGGCGATGGTCCGCTGACCGACAAGACTGGAGTGTCAGCTGTCGGGGACAGCTGACCTCTAGGTTCCCGGACACCGTCCGTTAGGACAGTGTGCGCCGGGAACCGCTCCGCAACTGTACGTCCTGGTGCGGGAAGCAAGCCCTCTGAAGGACGTACAGTTGCGGCGCAGCACGTGAAGAGGTTAATGCTTTTTGCTACCATCCCCATATATATGTAGGCTTAGTCCCAGTTCTGGGTGTATGTTCAGTGTAGGGACCCACCTCAAAGAGGTCGCCTTGTCGTGGCAGGTGGGTTCACACAAGTGGATCAAAATGTGCGCTAAGAACCTCCCTATTGTAAGTAGATTTAGCAGTAATGCATATTTATTTATATTTAGTGGCTTAGGTGGCATTAGTGTTTGCAGTGTGCTGTCACCATTTTCTTGTGTGCTGTATAAATTTGCAGTCACAGGCGTTCTTGCACCTGCATACACGTTTTGTTTAATTTTTCTGGAATGTTCTGATCAAACTTTTGTGTCTCTTATGCATTGCATATATGTGGGGTTAGTGAGTACCACCATTTATTGATATTGCACTCCTCCCATTCTGCCCTGAGTGATTTTAATTCGTTTAATGCTGGATCCTACCATCCCCAGGTATATGTAAGTTTAGTCCCAGGTCTGGGTGTATGTGCAGCGTAGGTTCCCACCTTAAAGAGGTCTCCTTGTCATGGCAGGTGGGCTCGCACAATTTGATCAAAATGTGCGCTAAGAACCTCACTATTGTAGGTAGATTCAGCAGCAATGCATATTTATTTATATTTAGTGGTTTAGGTGGCATTAGTGATCGCAGTGTGCTGTCACCATTTTCTTGTGTGCTATCTATCTATCTATCTATCTATCTATCTATCTATCTATCTATCTATCTATCTATCTATCTATCTATCTATCTCATATCTATCTATCTATCTATCTATCTATCTATCTATCTATCTATCTATCTATCTATCTATCTATCTATCTATCTATCTATCTATCTATCTATCTATCTATCTATCTATCTATCTATCTATGGACACAGGCGGCGGAGGGCCCTTTGAAAGAATGTGCCTGAGCCCCCCATAACCTAACCACACCCACATACAACTATACAAATCTATATTGCACATTTTATTACTAGTTTAGAACACAAGTAACAAACATAAATAATGCAAATAATTTTCATATTGAACAACTGAGTATAACACAAAGCAGTCATGTAACTAACTTATAATGACTTTATCTTGCTCATTTTTACTTATCAAGCAGGACTAACTTGCGATACTTCACCTAAAGGAATGCAATAGTGCTGAACCGAGGAAGTGATGACAGAAAAGTTTTTTTTTAAAAATATTTTTAAATAGATACATGCAATTGTAATAACAAATACACTAGTATAAGTAAACTTACTTTATACAGCAAAATAATATAACCAAAGTAGTAAACCAATAATAAAATAAGTGTTTTTGTGGTGGTGAAGTGGGTATGGCACCCCATACAGTGCTTGAGGAGGCCAACGCAGCGTGGTGACCACACAGTGAGTGAAAACTTGAAAGGGGTTTGCCCATCTTGGACATTTTTAGAATATCCACAACATATGCCATAAACATCTGATAGATGCGGGTCCCACCGCTGGGACCCGCACCTGTCTCTAGAACGAGGCCCCCCTAAACCCCGTTCTGCCTTTCTCGGCTCCTGCTGCTTTCCAGCCACTTCCTGATTAGATGGTCGGGAGTTACAAAAAAGCAAAGCTCGCTGAGCTACGCTATTTCCGTAACTCCCATAGAAGTGGACGGCAGTAACAGAAGCAGCGTAGCTCAGCGAGCTTATCTATCATCTATCTATCATCTATCTCATAGATTGTAAGCTCTTGTGATCAGCGTCCTCACACCTGTTGTGTAAATTGTAAAAAGTGCTGCGGAATATGTTGGCGCTATATAAATTATCTATCTATGTATCTCATATCTACCATCTATCTGTCTATCTATCTATCTATCTATCTATCTATCTATCTATCTATCTATCTATCTATCTATCTATCTATCTATCTATCTATCTATCTATCTATCTATCTATCTATCTATCTATCTATCTATCTGTCTATCTATCTATCTATCTATCTATTTATCTCATATCTATCTATCTATCTCATATCTATCTATCTATCTATCTATCTATCTCATATCTATCTATCTATCTCATATCTATCTATTTATCTCATATCTATCTATCTATCTATCTATCTATCTATCTATCTATCTATCTATCTATCTATCTATCTATCTATCTATCTATCTATCTATCTATCTATCTCATATCTATCTATCTATCTATCTATCTATCTATCTATCTATCTATCTATCTATCTATCTATCTATCTATCTATCTATCTATCTATCTATCTATCTATCTATCTAATCATGAGGGCCTGCTTTACTTGTTGCCCACGGCCTCTTTTTCTATCAAATCAGCCATGCTTCTTCTTTTACTCCTAATAATTGTAATAATCCACTATTTCCTTTGTATCAGTATTAGCTATTTCCAAAAGTTGCATAGAACATCAATCACCACTTCGTTCATTTACATCTATATTGTCTAAAGACACTTAATAGTGTCAGTTCTAAATATGTAGCTAGTGCCAATACAATTATGTCTCCGTCCCTGATTCCCTTTTATGTTCTTTGTAGGCACAGCAAGGCCTTTCTGTGAAGCATTTTATTTCAATTTATAATTAAATCATGCCTAAGGGTCTATCCAATGAGCTCGCCAACCTCCCAGTTGCAGAAATCTTATTTTATTCTGAGCTTTACAAGCTTCTGTCCACTTATATCTTTATAATAATATGAAAATTAGGTATCTTTTTAAATATAGGACTTCAGAAAGCTCCAGATAAATAGAATATAGTAAAAGTACCGAGGAATTGAAGACAAGAATTGTATAGCTTCAGTTATAACCTACCTTTTATGCTATACATAGTTCATAATATTTTGTTACAAAATGTATTATACGATGTGTGTATATATGTCCTTCATGAGTGTAGCCTACAAATTATACTGTAGAGTAAATGCATTGTAAGAAGAAAGTGACTATGCACCCGGTGGCCAAAAGTGAAATTACAATGTTATTGGAATTTTGAGATGAACTACTATGTGCAGGAGAGGGTAATTTATCAACCTCTCTACACCGCTTTTCTGGTGTAGAAACTCGCAAAAATGTCCATTGAGCTTTTTACACCGCCTTTACCACTTTTGTAGAAAGAAGGGCTTGGATTTAGAAAAGGGGCGGGGCCACAGCAGTCTGACAAATTCATTATAATTTATGCCAGAAATCTGGGTAAATTATATAGCTTCTAGCTGGCACAGATTTTACTCTATGGGGCATAGCAAAGCAAAGGCCCGTGCTAGGCATTGTACTTTGCCTCCCCACCACCAGGCTACTCCCCGCCACCATATTGGACAGTTAAATAAAAATAATAAGAATAAATGTTAAAAAAATTATGCTCACCTCTCTACTCCTCTTCTCCCCTCCGGGTCGCTCATACAACATAATGACGCTGGGCAGCATCAGGACATTGTATGTGCTGCAGAATTCAACATCATCAGTGCTCGGCGTCAGGACCTCCTATGACCTGCGTGGCATGCTGAGGGGACCCAAAGAGGAGAAGAGGAGCAATGAGATGAGTATGAGGTTTTTTTATCCAATGGCCAATGGGAGGGAATGAATAGCGCATGGCCACGGTTGTGGCGCCACAATTGTGGTGCACTTGCCCGGCCGAAAGATGCAACACATTTATTAAGAAGCGTTTGTCTCTTAATAAATGTGTCACATCTTACGCCAACTTTGTTTCTATTGAGACTGGCGTATGAAACAACAGCCTTAATAAATTGCCCACAGGGTGTTTAATAGCAAATTGTACTTAAAGAGGACTGTCACCTCTCCTGACGTGTGTTTTTAGTAAAAACTTATATTTCCTATCAGATAAGAATTCTAGAGCATCTTTTCTTAGAATTAAGCGTTGGGTCGTTCCTCTGTTATTCCCCCAATAAATGTCTAAATAGATAGACACCTGGGTGTTATCATTCCACTTGCCAAAGGGTTGTTTCCCTATTCAGTCTAAGACCGTGAGCACTGATTGGACAGTTTTAGATTGTGTAGGAACCCACCCCCAACTGATAACTCTCAGTTGTCAATTTATTAATAAATTTGGAGGAGGAATAACAGAGGAACGGCACAATGCACAGTTCTTAGAAAAGATGCTTCATAATTGTTATTTTATGGGCAATACAATTTTTCACTAAAACAGATACGTCAGGAAAAGTGACAAGTCCCCTTTAAAGGGGTTGTCCTCTTTGGATAAAGCCTTTTCGTTAGAGGGGTCTCCTTGCGATAAACTGCTAGAACCCCAAAACTTCAGCTGTAATCTGTGGGGAACACGGCAGCAAGTGTTCAATTTCCCTACTGCGCCCCCACAGGTGAAATGTCTTACTGTATTGGCCATAAGACATTTCATCATGAAGGTCATGTAGATTGCACATAGTAAGGAAGATAAAAGACTTGTAAGACAATGACAACAGCCGTTTGTTTCTTGGATTAAGTAACTGGCACAGATTTCTCTGTAGGAACCTAAATTATTAACAATTTAGGACAGAGTTAAACGGATTTACTACCTGGGGATAAAACGCTGAAAACATCTGTTACATCACTTACTTTACAAAAAGTTGATGGAATTCTTATCTTATAGAAGCTGCTTATTACTCAAAGATTTACTGTAAAAATGTAAAAAATGCCATAACACAGAGTAATTTATGGAAAACCAGCTCTGTCCTCCATCTTTGGTGAGAGGTTCAACAGATAGATCATCTAGTCAATCTTATTTCATGCAGTGTTTATCCAGAAGAAGGTACAAAAATACCCCCTGTGAGCCCATTGCTGATTGTCCTCATGTAGAACGACTCTAAGGGTATGTTCACAAGGCCTATTTTCAGAAGTTTTTCGGGCCGTAAACGCCCGAAAAACGAACGAAAAAATGGAAGCAGAACGCCTCCAAACATCTGCCCATTCAAATCAATGGGAAAAACGGCATTCTGTTCTGTGCGTAAAAAAAAAACATGCTGCGAAAAAGAAGTGCAGGACACTTCTTGGGACGTTTTTGGAGCTTTTTTTCATAGACTTGATTGAAAAAAGCTCAAAAACGTCCGTGAACAACGCTGCGAAAATCGCGAGTGACTTAAAAAACGTCTGAAAATCAGGAGCTGTTTTCCCTTGAAAACAGCTCCGTATTTTCAGACGTTTTTAGTCTAGCGTGTGAACATACCCTTAATGTATCAGAACAAGTTCGACTGCCTCTACAGTCATCTAGTACGGCCCATTCTCTGTATATGTGCCTGTATGTGTGTGTCAGGGTTGGGCATAATGCCTATACAACAAGTGCAGCTGGACAATGCCCCCAAGGGGAGTGGGGAGCCATTTTTGCCCCTTTGCTCCAATGCAAAATCTGTAACAGGGCCCCAATAATGATGTGCCATTTTTAATACAGGTGTCTTCGTATGTGGCAAAGGGTCCTTTGGGTCCCATTCCTGCACCTGGGCCTGGGTTTTACTGCAACCTCTATACCCACTCCCTCCTGCCCCAATAGGCTTGCAGCAGTAGCTAGGTGTGACTGGGGAGGGACACCGTGTCTGGGGGCGTGGCTTACATGCATTGGGGGTGTGGCTTTCTCTCAGTGTGTGGCATGTGTATATGTGTTTACGGTATGTGTGTAGGTGTATGTGTCTAGTTTGTGAGTGACACATTTGTATCATGAAACGAATGTGTGAGTGCTGTACATGCAGCATGTGTCCTATGTGTGATTGTTTCATATGAGGCATGTGTCCAGTGGTTAGTGGTACCTGTGTGGCATGTGTAATATCGCTATGTGTGTGTCTACATATCTAGCATGTGAGTGACAAATGTGTAGCATTAGACTAATGTGTGAGTGCTGTATATGCAGTGTGTATCCTATGCGTGATTGGTGTATATGTTGCATGTGTTCAGCGGGTAAGTCGTACTGTATGTGCCTGGCATATGTAAATCTGTGTGAATCTATATATGTGTCTGTGTGTCTGTACTATCTACAAATATATATAATATATATATATACACATATATATATATATATATATACATATATTATTTATTATTATTTTTCTGCTTTTTTTTCCACTACCACCTAATATTCTAGATTTGCAATTACAGTAAAAAAAACGCTTTTAAAACATTCAGCAACGTCTACGATTATCTTTAAAAATGCATAAATTACATTTCCAGGAAAATGCCCATTTTATGGTCCTTGTTCCCTAGAGCGTAATTTCACCTTGCTGCATCGGCAGACACTCATTGATCTGACCTCCAGCTCCCGGACCCCGCAGGTCTCCTCTGCTCTGCTATGTTGATACATTTTCATAACTCACCGCTACTGAGTGGATGCTCAATCATGCATTTCCTATCCAAACAGCTGGGAGAACAGAATCACCGAGCGCTTCTCACTAATACCTGCATCATTACCAACCATTTATGGGGTAATATAGCCTTCCCCGTGATTCAGTATTATTACAGTCAATGCCATGCTAATGGACGCTGGCATGTTTGATATAATGGTAGTCTTATTCCCCCCACAGGTCCACTTATCTTTCCAATTTATAAGATGGAGTCGGAGCTTACATTCCTTCATCAAACATAAGCTCTTTTAATGGGACAAATAAAATGACTGCTTTTATGCTGACTGTAGCCGGTGACGAGCGGGAGAATATGAGGCCCTCGCCATCTTTGTCTGTCATATGGCGGATAATGTGCAGATGATGGAAAATAATCTCTTCTCTATTTGGTTTTGCAAAAGACATAGAGAGACAAAATCCAAACAATAACATTAGAGATCAATGTCGATCTGATATTCCTACCCATAGGGGGCAGTATTATAATATCTAGTCTGTGTGCATACATTGAGTCCCTTTAGTAAATATTCCAGACACGTGGAGGCTCCATGTTCTGCAGTATACCGCCCCGGTGATTTACCATATTCTACCTGAGAATCAATGCTTCTGTGGACCAGTCTCTGTAATATTGGAGCATGACACAATTTTTTCTTGTGGATACTCATGAAATTATGAGAAAAATCCTTTATCACTCCATGTAAAGGAGGAGGCACATGGAGGTACAGCATGGCCCCATAGCAGGCTTCATAACATGACTGTGTGCATGAGCCTCGCTTTTTCTCCTACTGTGGCTGACATCAGCAGGGGGAAAGTAAAGGACTGCAGTAGCTTAAATGGTTTTTCAAGACTTTGCTGTTGATTACCTATCCTTAGGATAAGTCATCAATATCATATCCGTTGGTGTCTGACTCAGCCGATCATCGATCAGAAGAGAAATGGGATCTCTTCATTGCTTACAAGCATAGCTCTGTACATTCAGTAGTGGCTGAGCTTGGTACTGCATTCCATTCAATTGGGACTGAGCTGCAAATATCTGTAGTACCAGGGACAGCCACTACCGGATGCACGGTGCTGTACCTGCTAAGTAATAAAGAGGCTGCAGGGCTTACCGGAGATCCGGCTTCTTCAATCACCTGATCAGTGGGGGTGCTGGGTGCAGACCCCCGCCGATCTGATATTGATATTATATCCGAAATATAGGTCATCGTTAACAAAGTCCTGAAAAAAAGTCTCATCTTACTCATATTGAGGTCAATGAAGAATGAAGCCAATAAACAGTATTGAGCACTTTAGTTCTACATTAGACTCTGTTTACATCTGTAGTGAGAGCTACATCGAAGTTTTCGTCCCTTTCGACAGCAAGAATAGTGCAAAATGTAGCTCTATACTTGGTATTAAACTGACGGAACCCCGACTAACCCAATTATAGGTCAATAGGAACCATAAGTGTTCATTTTGATTTCTCAGACGACCATCACAGCTCTATGGCTTCCGGTATAAGTGGATGCTAGACTAAGAAACGTAACTTTATCCACTGATGTTACACACTGAGCTTAACCTAATGAATGTCCCCCATTATGAGGATAGAATATAGCTAACAGCAAACTAGCTCAGAACATTGTGTACTGAAATAAGCAATAAAATACAGACACCGAGTAACTGCAGCCATGTATAGCATTAGTCACCCAGTCACGCAGGCTCTACGTGCTCCCTTTTAGGTGTAGACGGTTGGATAGGAACAATTAAAAGAAATGGGTAGAATGTAGAGTTTTTTGTCTTTTCTAAAAAAAGAAGATGTAAGGAAAAGTTACAGAATTATATATTTTACTTTTAAATTATAGAGTAAGATGGATTCTTTCCTGATTTCAAATTGTATTCGAGAACAAAGGACGGGAACAAATATATTTTTTCAGGTTTTTTTAAACACCATTTTTGTATATTTTTGTTGATGGGAAATTTGTTCCTTTGAATTTATTGTCTTTTGTCTGGTCGTGGTTTCCATGTTTCGCTGTGTCTCGATGACAATAGAATTTCTGAAGCACGCGGCGGTTTAGTCTGAAATAGTCGTCTTATGTAATTGTTAGAGGTAAATGATCAAGATGTTTTAATGTATTGTTTAAAATTATGTACGCGGCTCCTAGAAATGTGACTTATATCCAAAGAATAGAAATAGTATGTCGATTTACAGCAGGGAAGGTCACAGCAGTTTCATATCTTAAGAAAAGCTTAAAGGAGTTTTCTGAAAATTTACATTGAGGGTCTGTCTAATATGGAGGCTCAGCCCCATTCGCTTCTCACAAAAGATCTGAGCTGCAGTACCACACACATCCACATGTGTATGGATGGCGCTTCATTGGGATACTGGAATGAGGGGGCTGCAGTACTGTACACGGCTACTCCTTTGTTTTTCTTGTGACGGAACCAGGGATAGAACCAGCACTGAAAATACATTGATGGCCTATCCTATGTAAAGTCTGGGCATTTTGTGTCTATAGCTCCTATGCAGACCTGGATACAGGCTACAAACTCAATGTGTAATCTGATCCTGCAGTCACATATTACTCCTTCTAAATAGCCCCCTTCTCCACTATCTATACTTTAGCAAAAAATCGAGACAGGTTCTTTCACACTGCGTTTAATGGTGTTCGTTTGACGTATAGAAAAAAGCTCCCGATGTGTCTGTTAAACAGAGGCAGAGATGGAGGCCTAATAATGGTGTCCATCACCCATAGGCTATAATGGTATCAGTTTAACAGATGTGTCATGAACTTTCATGACCCCTTTTAATTACGTATCCGTTAAACGGATGCCATTATAGCCTATGGGTAACGGATGTCACTATTATGGAATTTCTTTAACGGAAAATCTATTGAAAAGCTCATGGTGTATCCATTGAGCATACGATGGAAAAGAATGTGTAGTATGCCATATAGTGGCATCTATCACCCTTTGGCTCCCATATTAAAAAATCAGTATACCGCATGGTATACGTTTTTACTAGATGCCTCTGGATAGAATAAAGTTGTCACTTACACTATTCTAGCGAGCAAAAAAAAGCAACAGTATGCCTGACGTATACTGCCCAATGGAGGCTAAAAGTATACACTTTTGGCTTTCTACGGTATAACAAGAGTCTATGGGTATGTTTGATATTTGTGCCAGGAGATACATGGTCAACCATGTAGCTAAAACACAGTGTAAAAGGGGTTAACACATAACTGCAGGATCAGACTTTACAGGGTTTGTTTGTAGTCTGTAACCATGGAGACACATAAGTCTGCATTGGGGCTGTATACACAAAACAGTAGGAAATTTGAGAATAAAACAATTTTACATTTTTATTTTAGATGCAAAACATTGGTAGCAAAAGTGTTCATACCCTATAAAGTTGTACTAGGTGATAGATCTTGCTCTTACCATGATGTCCCAATAAAATTATACTAATGGCAACAATTTCAATGATATGGGGTGGGATGGAAAAGCAGCTCTTCCTGTTAGTGTGAAGTCATATGATCTCTCTCCAAAAAAGCAGTGGAATATTTATAAAACAAAATGTCTAATAAAGTTATTAATACGTACCCTAGCCATAAACATAATTCTATTTTTTAACGAGAAAAAGCATTGTGTAAAATAAAAACGTAGCTATAATAGTTGAGTCGCACATTAAAAACTTTAACTGCAGGGGAACCTAATCACAATGGAGTTCATACAAAATTGTGCAATATTCAACCTTAAAGGGTAACTAAACTTTTAAGAAACTTTTAACATGTCATAGTGAAATGTTAGAAGTTTTGATCGGTGGAGGTCCGAGCACTGGGACCCTCACCGATCACTAAAACAAAGCGGAAGAAGCGTTTGGGTGAGCACTGTGCTGCTTCGTTTCTGATTGCCTTTGCTCGAAGTGGTGTACGGGCTCGATACAAAGTCTCCGTACACCGCTCACTTGGCTTTCTGAGGAAAGTTGATCAGAAACTAAGTGGCACATCACTCACCCAAGTGCTTCTGCCGCATCGTTTTAGCCATTGGTGGAGGTCTCAGTGCTCGGACCCCACCGATCAAAACTTCTGACATCTCGAAAGTTTTTTCAAAAGTTTAGTTAACCTTTAACAAGTAAAAACGAAATGAATCCTTAATATTATGCTTGTATGGTAACCTTGTGTCAAGAGAAAACATAAAATAGCCTTTAAGTAATAATCCTAAGACTTATTTCAGAAGCTGCACAATGGATGTTAATACCAAGCCACCTACCCATGACGCTGAGCTCTGCTGACGCACTGCTGTTCTCGCTTTTGTAAGTAACCAGACAAGAGTATGTGCCCGTATCATCATCCGTCACGTTAGTAATCAGCAAATTGCTGCTTCCAAGTAGAGAATATTTTCTTGTCCTAAAATATATTAAGGAAATAAGATAAGGAGCTGGCGAGAGTGGAGGTAAGTAAAGGTCACACTACATAAGATATAAGATTTAGTATATTGATATATATGACCTCATGAAATAGAAGTATTAGATTTGCTGAATGCTTCCACTCATCTTATTAGAGAGGACAGTTACAGATGTATGGTAGCAGAGTTGAGTTTGCCGATATAGTAAGCTTCTTTGAGGAAGACGATGGCCAACAACAAGATGGTGAATGCAATATTGGAAAGCATAAAGGCTCAAAGAGAATATAGGAAGTTTTGGAGATACATCATTCATATGGTCTCCAGGAGGTTTCTAGAGGGTTATAGAAGAATTGACGCATCTCAGTCATACCTGTTCTTATTGGATTTGATGGTACACAGTAGCAAAGATGTGCAACTATTCTGGAAACACAGGAAGCCATCACTCCAAGGCCCTGGTGCCTGAGGGGGCCAAAATACAGTCTTTTTGTAAGAAGGTAGATGTGGGCCCTGTTATGGCTTTTGCTCTTGCCGTTCAACTTTTGAGGTTCACATTTGCTCTTCCCAGACAAATTTGGCTATATACATTGGTAAAGACTTTTGTAGTCTACTACGCTATTTCATACTTAAAAGATAAAAAGGTATACTGATGCATAACAGCTCAAAAGAGGCCTGGCCTCTGTTAGGCTAGTGGACCCCTTTGGACACGTTTAGCATGTTGGCTGGGTGGTTTCCCAATGTACCTGCTAAATGTAGGGGCAAAATATGATTCAAAAAGGGCCCCACATGGTAGATAATAAATATTCTATATTGGTCCCTTACCAGTCTTTTCTAAATGCTTTTGTTCCAACCTGTGAGCTCTGCTGATTTTTTAGCAGACATTGTAATAAGATATATTTAGGTACTGCCCAGCCGGGACCTTCCTCCTCAATTAAACCTCTAAGATGGGTCCAGATGTTACAGGGTATTTGTTAATAGAAATGAGTGAATAGATTCTATACAAATACAATTTGGTCCGAATTTCCTAAACGTTTCGGATCTGGCCTATTCCGAAACATTTGGGGTTCATATCACACAAATAATGGGAAAATGGTGGCCATCGATGAATAGAAAATTAGGATTAGATTAGAAAAAGGATCACCTGACCTTAGGTGTTCTTCCCCATATTGCCTTGCAGACAGCCTTCCCAAAATGCACTGCAGTTATGCCTCCCTCTACCTATATATGTTGTTGTCACTTTCCCATTACAGGCAGTCTTGACAGCAAAGAGTCTGAAAGGGCTTGGATTTAACTTGGATATAGTTCTAGAAGACATCAGAGATTTAGACGCGAGTTCTAAGGCAATTGGGACACTTTCAAGTTTACAGCAAAATAATTTGGACCGAATCGAAGGGTCAATTGGATCGAATCGGACGCGAGACGAATTGTGGAAAATTCGCTCAGGGAGACCAATGCTGTAGACTCATGACATTGGTGTTTTTCGCTTTTAAAACTTAAGATTCTGGAGTCAGCCATAACGCCCAAAAAGTTATTTTCGAGTAAATTATACTCCAAAAGGATGAACAAAAATGTTAGCAGGGTATTTACTCTACCCAGTTATTTGTGTGTTTAAATAACACACACGTATTGTGTATGATTGCATTTATTTCATTCTTCATCATTCTGTGCCGGGTTTTCAAGCCCTTTTGCCTCACAGTCCTGTAATTTCCCACTCTATAGTCAGTGAAGTGTATGATGCATCTTGAGAAATACAATAGTTTTTTCCAATGGAACAATCCCGCACAATCAGAATTAATGATATCTCGACTTGCAGGTGTTACATGTTATCTCTTGCACTATCCACTATGTTGTCATCACATCTGAAAGCTGCATATTCTTTGTATTTGTAATGATTAAAAAATAACATACAGCCGTTTTGAGACTTCATAAAAGAAAAATTAGAAAGCAGGATTATACAATGCAATAAAATGTGACGTATTTAATGCAATTCTTCCAATATGAAGCAGAAAGTATAAATGAAATGCAGCTATAGTGAGATATTTATATTAATGAAATACGTGGAGTTGACTTTGCAAAAGAAAATAAAGAAAAAAGAAAGTTATATATAAATAAATGTAGATTTTTTTTTAAGGGGGATCTCCGCTTATTACAATTCCTTTTTTTTAGAGGAGTCCCCTAAAAGAATGGTGTCTCGCTGCAGGGTTTCTGTAGAAGAATTCAGCAGCAAGTGTTAAATTCCCCTGCAGCACTCCCACAGTGAAAATGAAGTATTACATGATGCACATAATTAGCTGTGCGTTTAATATGTGATAGGTCATGCAGAGCAAAAGATACTCTTTGGAGCCGCTCCCTACTCCAGCTGATTGCTGAAAATCTCGAATTAGAGACTACCCTCTATTAACTTAGAAGGCACTAGAAGGGTATTTGAAAGTGATTTTTTTAGACCAGACAACCCCTGGACTGACGCACCTCACTCTAAGCCTTTCTTTCCGGTCCCCTGTTTCTGAGATTAGGAGGGTTCATCCAGACTTACATGTGAGCCTGTAGCGGCGGACTGACCATTCGGACATTAGGGCATTTTACAAGGGTCCATTGACAAATAAAGCTCAGGGCTCATTCATCACTACGAACATTGCTTAATGTTTATGTGTTGGGCACACAAGAATAATGCAACTAATAAGTGTTCCCCAAATGTAATTTAATAACTTAAACAAAATGTAGCATGGTTATAGTGGTTGGTAATAGGCTTATGACCTTTAATGCTCGGGGGGCCCAGGACACTCTTTGTTTACCCCTGACTGCCTAAGTTGAAGGCTAAGCACACTCCCTGCCCCATGCATACAGCTTTGGCATTCTTGAGCTTATCTGCAGAGATGAGAAGAACTCCTCTTCCGCCGATTTTAAAGAAGACTCAGAGACGGATTAAGATTGGTGGAGGCCCCTGGACAAATTATGCATGAGAGACCCCTCCATTTTTGGGATGGATGAAAATAAGAAATAGTTCAAACTACAATCATAATATTTCCCAAATTATTGTGCCTTACTTTGAAACCACCAATCAGTGCCAAATAAAAATACAAGCATAGTGCCTACATTATGCGGCAATATAATGCCTACATAATAATGCCAAACAGTATACAAATAACAGTGCCCATATACTACTACAATTGTCCACTTTGGACAAACCCTACTTGTTAGAAGGTTCCCTTGACAATAATTTGATAACAGAGTGTCCTCCTGCAGATTCACCCAGCGATCAGCTGTAATCTGTGGGGAAACTTGGCAGTAAGGGATCAATTTCTCTGCAGCGCCACCACAGGAGAAATTAAGCATTACACAGTGTCCATTCATATCAATGTGTTTTCTGTGTAAGGCAGGACAGGACGGGTCCTCCCGAGAGAGACGCTCTTTGTAACCACTCTCTACTCAGGCCAAGACATGAGGATCCTGAACAGAGGACCCCCCTTTATTGGTTCAGGATTTCCTACTAGGTTATATAAAAAGGGGATTTATTTCTTTCAAAATTATTATAATTACATTTCAAAAAGGTATACCGTAACATCAACAATAAATGTTCCATCACACTTAGACGCATAAAAATCTAAGTTTACAATATTTCAGTCACCATCAGATATCAGGAAATATTGTACAGATAATATGATTCAATCAGCACATACTCAAGTGACAGAAACAATTTATAAGAGCAATTGAACCTTCTACAATGGAAAAGTGAAAAAGTAAGTACGGTAAAACATATAAGAAAATGTGGAAAAAAGAGGAAAGGGAAAGAAAAAAGGAGGGCTGTCATGTTAATGTATAGAGAATTGATATACAGGTTATATGCTGTCAACCGGATGATTTTACATAGTTATGGTGTATTGGTAACATGAAAAGGAATTTTAATCGTTAGAGTGCTCTAGACTTCCAATAAGTAGAGCTAAAAATTCTGGAAGATGCTAGTAAATATCAAAGTAGCAGTCATTTGTGTGTAAGAGACAAATCTCTGGAGTCTGGAGTATATGGAGTCATTGGTACAATAGGTACCAATTATAGAGCAGGAACACCGTAAATGGAAATTTGTACCCGGTTCGCGTCCGCTCATCCAGCATGTAGGGTTAAGTGAGGGGTTATATTTGTGAAGTTGTTTTGGCATAAGATGCCATCTAATTAAAATTTTGTACCCACTTTCTTGAAACTTTATGCACTGTTTGATAAAAGAATATGGTGGTAGGAACCACTTCATACTGTGGACCCCAGGGCAATTACCCAGTAGGAGGATCAGAAGTTCAACCCCGACACAAATTAGCGGAATAAAGAGGTACAATAAGATCAATGTAAATCTTAGATAAATACACAAAAAGACAAACTCATGGGTATGAATATACATAAATTGTGGCATTTGTTGGATTTTACATTGTAGGTATATATGTATCTAGCTGACAGAAGTTAGCTGGTCACATGACTCCCTCCTCTATCTTGTGGATCGGTATTCTTGACATAGTTAATTAGTATTGCACTCAAAATGTTAGACTACCTGCAAACATTGTAGTATAATAGACTTTAAGAGAAAGTTATGGTAGCGGATAGTAATAAAAAATAGATGAACGACTCCTTGCAGTGTTAATCATATACATTATATTTAGTTTACATTGGCTAACAATCTCTGAGACCCTAGAAAATAACAAAAAAAAAAATGGGTGCATCCTTGAAACTTTCCTGTGGCTGTGTCACACGATATGCAACATATCTGCCATATATGTTACCCATGTCTCAGACTGCCAGCAATTTCTAGGAGGAGAAGTTAGCTACTTCCTCCCTCACTGTTGTTACCTTTAAAGCTCTTATAGGCTATAAAATATCCTCTAGACATTAAATTGACTCAATCTAGTCTGTCTCTGCACAGCGAGAGGGTTGTGAGGGGAAGGAGTTTTCATAATATGCTAACTTCCAGGGAAAATTGAAAGAGGGAAGAAGAAGACTTTGTGTGTGACCGGGTGACTACAGTGCCTGCATCTTCGGTAGAACAAGATTTATTTACACATTTCTAGATTTCTTCACCAAATAATGTTACATGCCTTGTTGGGATGACTTCTTCTCCTCGCATCCAAAACACGGTTGCTGTAGGATATCCAGACACAGCGCATTCAAGAACCGCATCCTGTCCTTCAATGACTACAGTGTTTGAAGGTCTTTGCAGGAAGATTTGTTGTCGATGTAACCCTGATTCTGAAAATAAAGAGGAACATTCAGCTGCTTACATTTGTTTAGTTAAAATTCACTTTCCTTTGACATTTTTGAACTGAAGAAAAGAGCACAGTATGTGCAAAAATGTAAAACATAGGGAAACACTTCGTATTCTCAATCAGTGTCATTAGAAAGATGTGCTTGCATAATTCAACACATTTTTTTTCAGTTTAAAACTTTTTTTAATCTGCCTCTTATTGCAGCCAGCATTAGTAGCGAATCATAAATAGATAAGATATATATATATATATATAATAT